>NC_056597.1:34905324-35278925 GCF_018340385.1 Cyprinus carpio
GGCCGCATTTAAAAATTTAATTCTTTTTCCCTTTTCTGTTATTATTCTTGACTTTTCAAATTGCTACCACTTTGCATTTTTAAATTTAGGGCCTTTACTGTGTGACCAAAATTGTGAATTGGGGACTTTGATCGCGCTGGTGCCTCACGCGCACATATTCATGGAAACAGCAGTCGTTCACTATCGAGCCATGCGCGCGAGCACGGCCACTTGGCAATTTTTGCTCATATGATTTTTTTTTCCGTCATACTTACTGAAACACGTGTGAAATCCAAAGCCTGTTTTACCTACATGATAAGAGTTTAGCTCAAATGGGCAACATGTTTGGATTTGTCAATGAGAGAGATACCCCAAACTTACCTTATGTATCGCTTTAAATTATTTTTTAATTTTTATTATTATTTTTATTTTTTTGTTTATAAGCTATATTTTTTAAATATATGCATTATATTTACCCCATTAAATAATATATTTTAATTCTTGTCTGTCGATAAATTTTTTTGAATTTAAAGATTTGTTAAAAGTGAAGAACCCTAAAATACCTGTTTTACATTAGCCTATACATTATAAGGCCTGCCGTTTTATTTTCTTAATGTAATAAACTGAAAACTCTCACAAACCTTAATTTATTTTTTAGCGTGTTTTCGTGATGTTTTTATCCACTTTTTTTTTCCATTGCGCTAAAAATGACTTTGTGCATCACTTCACATTCCGCGCGCCATCTGCCTCTCGCGTCAAGTTTTCTGAAATCATATGATGTTGAAGCTCTCTAATGTCATCCTTTTTCCCCATTTAAAAAAAAAAAAAAAAAACCAACACTGCCAAACACTGCCGAAAAAAAAAAAAAATCAAAATATAATTGTTAGTTTTAGCAACATGAAATAAAGGGTCTTCAGATACAATATAAGAACAAGTTCATTAACCCTATTTACAGGCACTGGGGACATTTTTAACCTTTCAACTTATAAACCCTTGGATTTTAAAAGTCATTTAATAGTATTGAAATTCAGTTTGAATCTATAAAAAAAAAGGTTTTAATTGCTTAAAATTATTTTTTGAATTAAAAAGTTAGCATGACTTTTTCATCATACCCTTTTTTTACAGCTGTATTCCCGTTTTCTAAAACCAAGCACCCACCTTTTTTCTTTTTAAATCTTTATCCTCGCTATCTCCTAACCTAAATAAGGGCTAATAGAGGTTCTTTTTTTTTATATTGTTTAATTTTTTTCCCTTGAGAAAATAAGTATTTTTTTTAAAAAAAAAGGGGACAGAATTAGGGACGATCCAAATATTGGTAGTAAATATATAGGCCTATATCCCTCCCGTTAAAAGTTATATTTTTTTGATTCACCCTTTTGTAAGATCCCATTATTCTAAAAATAAAAATTCCCATAAATCTCCATGCCTGATAAATTTTTACATTATAATTTGGGGTATAATTTAGGATGAAAATAAGTGAATTACAAATGGCATTGATTTTAAAGTATGACAACTGAAGGTCTATAACTTTTTTATGATGCATTTTTTTAAACAGGCACTAAATTTTTCAACTAAAATTTTTTTTTTCAACGCATATAGCCTGTGAATAAATAAATGCATATTTTTTAAATGAAAAAAACACGAGAGTAAGTGCTTTCTGGTGTTTGATTTTACTAAATATAATGATATCCAGTTTTAGGCATACCTACATAGGGCTTTTTTTATTAAGTTTTATTTTAAGCTTTTTAACAGTGCTAATGAAGATTTTCCCTTCAGTAGACGGAATGTTTTTCCCCCTGCTAATGTTGGGCCATAATCAATTTCTTTAATTGATTTATAAAATAAAACCCGGGGTTGGTGAAGTGGGTCCCGGGGCGCTGCTGTGACCCGGGAGCATTTTACGGAGGTTCCGCTGGTCTTAAAGCCTTTCCTAACGCCTACTTTTCCCAAAACAAGGATTTTCCCAAAATAATTTATATTATCATTGATAATTTGTTTTTTTGGGTCTAGAAAAAATTTATTGGCTGCGAAAAATAATGAATAAAAGAAAAGGTGCTGTATTGCAGGCATGTTTCAACCCAGTAACAAACACCGCTCCTCACACCCAAAACAGACCGATTTCAGTTCACTGGAGGGGCTGGGGGTAGTTCTTATAGCTTTTTTTGGGGGTCGAGAAAAAGGTGTGAATTTTCTTGCTCTTTCATTGGACAGTGCCTATGAGTTAAAAACTTGCAGAACAGGTTTAGGCCAATTTTAAAGAAAGGTTTGTCCCCTTCAATGTTGACTATGTATAGCGCAATAAAGTTTATGTTATTAATAACGTAATTTCAAAAGTGCCTTACGCAAAAAAATGAAATAAAGAAATAATACATAAATAAATAAAATAACCTAAAGGGATGCAAACTGTTCTTTAGACTGGGCGATCAGCCTTATGGCCTAAAAAAATCCCCATTTTTTCACCAAAAAATCCTTTACGATTTAAATCATTTCTTTTTTGCCATCCCTACTTTAAAATCATATTCAATGACTAGAAATTGTTTCAAGACTCGCTCCGTATAAAGTTGAATGTTTTTTCATAAGTAGCCTATAAAAATAACATATAAATAAATAATAATAAATAATAAATAAAAATAAATAAAAATTTACAGGAGAGTTTCAAAGGATTAGCTATTGTTGTAAACTTTTTTTCCTACCCAAACGCCAAACTAATAAACTTGTCAGCATTAAAAGGTATAATTGCTGCTTTCCCCTTTTGCTGGCAAATTTTGTTTGTATTGAAATAACAGTACATTTTTGGTTATTTTTTTCTACGATCGATCATTTCTTACAGATTTCTCCCAAATTCAAAATCAGATACAGATTGAAGTACGTACGATTATGTTTGTTTGACAGCATTTATTTGTGAAAAGCGTTACGTGTGTATGCTGTATTTTTAAAAATCATGCTTTAAAAAACCCGAAAATATCAGTAAAAGGAAGACAAACTCCTTGAGAACTACCTGTAACATCCCGCTCGACATGCCTCCATTATATCTTCTGTCGGAGAGATTATGGTATAAAGCTAAGCATTTTTTTATCATGTAAATTTTATTCCCAAAAGCCAAATCAAAAATCCGCTCCTTCTCCAGCAGAAAAAAAACCGCTCCGCCATACTCTGCTCGGCGCATGTCTCTAACTGCGGGGGTTGACCCAAATCTTCTCAAAACATAAAATTTTTATTTTATTTCAAGTTTTCGTTTTTGGTTTCAGAAAAATCAGGGGTTAACATCCTCCATTACAACCTTTCTGAAAAAAAAGACTCGAAAAATCTTAAACCTTTAACAAGATTTTCAGGGGTTTTTTTAATAGATCTGCCTCCCCCCTTAAAAAAAAAAAAATTTTTTTTAGTTACTAGTTGTTCTTTGTCATTATCCCTAATCGCAGGTTTATATTAAGTACACTATATCCCCTTTAAATAATCCGCGCTCAAAAACAGATCAATTTTGTCACAAAGCACAGGCAGAAGTCCCTAATAATTAGGAAAAAACATTTTAATTTTTTATTATAACAAATGTTTCTTGCCACGGGAGATGAAATTCACAGTGCGGGACTCCCCCCAATCCCCCAAACCTTTAAAGAGAATACAACCTTCACAATTAAAATATCTTTCGTTCTGAATTGATTAGTTTAAAAGGATTTCAGCTTTCGGTAGATTATTTCTCATGTATGTTGAGACACCACAATTTTCAGCTATTTTCATTATAGTAAAAAAATCACGTGATCGAGAGGGCGCCTCCCTGTCCCATGCATGCGATTAATATTTTTGCACAAACACTTGAATATGAATAATATTCACAATAGAATAAATGCTGCACGTGCACTCAGTCATCATCATGCGCCGAGCAAATCTTGCACTGATATTTTACGAATATTATACAACCTCATTTAAAATGCGGCTGCAATAATTTATTTTAATTATTTATTTTATTTTTCTTTACTTAATTATGAAAGCAATTAAGAAGACTCCATTTAAAATCACGGAAGTTGTCAATTATGAAGCGCTTTTTTTTTTTTTACATCGTGTGCACTTGTTGATAAGTTGAGGACGTTTTATTAATCATTCCCTCCTTTAGAGTTTTCAATGATTTAGTTATCGTCCGGTTTGATTATTCGTTTCTTGTTTTAATTGGGGGGGAGGCCAAATAATGGGAGCGGAATTATTTCATGCCTGCACGTTTTACTAAATAAGAAACCTAATTTATCAAAACACGCAAGCCTAGCTCAGGAGAGCTACCACTTTTGAAATGCTCCGAGCAAAGTAAACCACATTTTCTTTTTAATAATATAACACATAATTCATATTGTATAAATAATACTGCACACACTATTTAAATGTGTTTAATCTAAAAGACGGTGTAGAGAAAAGATAAGCACAGCTCATAGGCTTGACATTTATCCTGCTTGAATTCGTTCTACGAAACCCACATATCTTCATAAGGACTAAACTTTCATCTGTGAAAGGAATTTCAAGGCAATTCAAGGGGTTATTTGTAATAGAAGCGCTTTTACGAGACAAGGCAGGGCAGAGTAAATAGTGTTTTTCTTTAAGTTTCCCCCACTGCAGTCAAATAATAACACTTCGGGGAGGCAAAGCTGAACGTCGAGGGGCGAAAATGTGCGGTGATGCGCTGTGTTTTTAAAACTTTTGATTAAATCGCCACGCAGCGGGCAAAAAGCTGCAAATTGCAACTTACAGACCCGCGGCGGCGGTAACGAGCGGGCGGTAGAACCAACGCTTTGATGGCCCCTACTGTCAAATGCGGCTCAATTTATTTATTTCATTTATTTATTTATTTGTCTTTACTTAAATATAGGAAAGCAAGTAAGAGACTCCTTTTAAAATCACTGAAGTTGGAAATGAATGAAGCTCTTTGGTACAGCGTGTGATTGTGTTGGGGAGGAGATGAGGACGTTTAGTAAGCATCCATGCTTGAGAGGTGCAGTGGAGTGAGCTAAATCAGGCCGGTTGTAAATGTATTCGGTGCGTGTGGTTAAGGAGGCTGAAGTAATGGGAGCGAAATTGTTAAAATACATCCCTCACGTTTACTAAAAGAAGACAATCAGTGGAGAAAACACAGCAAGCCTAGCTCACGATAGGCTACCACTCTTAATGCCTCCGATGCAAAAGTAGAGTAACCACAATTTCTTTTGAATAATATAACACACAATTCATATTATATAAATAAAAATGCACACTGTTTGAATTTGGTCCAAATCTAAATATTGGTGGTGTTGTGGGTAGGCAAATATTAAGCACCGGGCAGGCCCATAGGCTCTTGACATTTAATCCTGCTTGAACTTTGTTCTAAGAACGTGCGCCACTATCTTCAGAAGGATCTAAACATTCATCTGTTGAATATTCAATATTTTAAACTAGCCTACAGTTGTTTTGTCTTTCATTTTCCCCACATTGCAGTAAATATAACAAAATGTTGAGGCAAATCGCTGGACAGTCCTATTCGCGAAAAATGTGGCTTTTGATGCCCCTTGTTTTGAAAACCTGTGATTAAAGCGCCCACTCAGTGGCCAAAAGGCTGCAAATGCACTTTGCAGACGCCGCGAGCGGCGGTAGTAGAACACGTTTTGTGGATGGCACACCTACTGTAATAATATGTAACAAGGTTCTTGTTCATGCTCATAAAGACGTGTATAAAAACAGGGGTCATGCTATATAAATTAAAACAATTACTGACAAATCCTTTTTCATTTCCGTTTCTCATACTATGATGGAGGATATGAAATAATCAAATTTTCAAAATATATGTAATTCATCCATTCATTCCGTCTATCTGAAGACCTGATCCTGGTTCACTGTGGCATAATTCAAAAACCCAATTAATTTATTAAATGTAGGTTGGGTTTTTCCATCTGTTAGCCTAAAGGATCAAAAAACAATGCATTTCAGGGACATGGCGAGTGTTACAGGTTAATGGTTTTTTTCCCTCTTTATGATTTTAATTTTAAAAAGGCTTTGCAAACTCACACAGTGTTTTTTAGTTTTTGTAAACAACATACTCGGTCCTACACTAACTACACACAAACACATTGCCTGTCATATGTCTAATGAAAGACGATCAAACCAATCATAGTAGGGTAAGGGGCGGCGGCGACATGTGGCAGCCCCCGCCCCAGAAATGCAGCCCCGCGCATCGATCTGCAGGCTGTCAGCATGCGTGCTTAGAGGACAAGGAAAAAGGGCCAGCATATGATCAACCTAAAAACTTCTAACAATGAACTTGCCGTCCAGATGATGAATGTAGTATTACAAACTCAAAACGGAAGGTATAAGAATGTTTTATAAGATTATGTAGACGTAGAAATACAGTAAATTAATTTTTTCTATCTACGGTTTTTGAAGCTCAAGGGATCATCCTCTTTGTTATGCTGTGGTAAGTATCAAAACATCAGAACTATAATAAGAGAAGTGTTTGTTATGGTGTTGTAAATGAATTATCACACATAAGCAGACTTGTTGTAAAATATTTTTCGTTGATTTGAACGAGGGGTTTGTGAGCTCTTTATGAGCTATTAATAAGAGCGTAGCCCTGTATGGGATCCACTTAAAACAGGGTCAACAGACTTCGGGTCTTCTAGGCCGGTGTTCTGCATAGTTTTAGCTCCCAACACTAATTAAACCCCTGGAACCCAGCTACCAAGGTTATTACTAGGTATACTTGAAACTTCCAGTCAGGTGTGTGGAGGCAAGTTGGAGCTAAAAATGCGGCAGGACACCGGCCCTACAGGAAATTCAATTTTGGTATCCCTGAGATTAAAACATAAAAAGATATTTTTAGATAAATCCTCCCCCAAAATCAACACAGAAAACTGCTAGTTTTCATATTTCATTTGTTCCAGGTCACCCAGAGTCTATATTTACACTTCCACATCACTTCAATGTTGTTTGATCCATCTTCAAGCATAACCCATCTGTAAGCTGATGACAAAGGACTTCCTGCTGTGGCTGTTTTTTATGTGGAGTTTTTATTAGTGTGTGTGGGTAGGTTGTCTTCTATTTGAAATGATGATCACTTTGGGTGTTTTGTTGATTAATTTGTACTTCTTAATCTAACCTTTTTTTATTTTATTTTTTTTTAAGATTCTTGGCCTGTATAACTGACACACAATGAGGACATACCTCAAGTCAGGTAATGTATGTGTGTACTGCAGATGTTCTGTAAATTATAGGGGTGTAACGGTACACAACAGTAACTTTTTGTTTAGTAAAGGGGTCCATCGGATTGCTACATGCATTTTTACAAGTGTGTTTTGAAACTGAAGATGGGTGTTGGCAGTTGAGTGGTACACAACCCCCATAAAATGTGATAAAAAATCAACCCAGTGTTTTTTTTTTTTTTTTTTTCTACTAAACCTTACCCCCTTTCTCAAAACGAGCTGATCTCAGATGCTGTCCCTGTGTGATGTCACATGAAGAGTTAATCGGCATTTGGCAATTAAATTCTTCAAAGTCTTCGCCATTTATACTATGTCTCATTCAAAGTGGTACCAGCAGTAGTCTTACCACACACCTTAGCAATTTGTTACCTGAAATCATTTGTTTTTAGGTTAAGAGACCCATACCAGCCTACAAATGAAAAAGTAATGACAGATTCAAATAGAACACGAATAAAACTCATAATTTATGTACAAGTATGTCCACTTAAAAAATACAAAACTTCCGAAATAACACTCCGTGGGTGGGATTTCATTACAAACAGCATGCAAATGATCCTCATAAGTTAACTTTTCATCTCTTAACAAGTAAACAAGATATTTAAATTGCATTTACAACCTCAACACACATGATCATTAATAAACCACAGAAGGAGAGAATGTAGTATTCGTCCCTAAATCTTTAGTTTTTCAATAAACTGACATCCAAAAAAAGGACAAAGTACAAGCAAATCTGTGAAATCTGCCAGTACAAGAACCATGGTCAAGATCCTCATTATGAAGGAGGGAAGCAATCACTGAATCTATCCACATACTTGCTGATAATGCTCCCTCTCTAGTTGTGGCTTTGGACACTCATTGTTGTATAACGCAACAAATAAAAAGATGTGAAAAGAATGCATCCTTGCAGTGGACGCATGAAAGGGTACATCAGATAAAACCCTGTTTACACATTGAGAACCTCTCAATTTAAAAAAAATTAATCCAACAGCCAACATATGTAGCCCAGGACTTATAAACCCTCTTTAAGCTTTCTGCTAGGATTATGAGACTGGATACAGTCAAACGCAGATGGAGAAATCAATAAAAACTATTGGCACATAAGTCCGTTGTACCCTCAAGATGTGTTTAAAATCATGTTTATTAGAGTACTCATTTGCATCATCAAACATCCACTGGCCTGACAGGTAGGGAAATCTGAAGTTAAGTTCGTCACCCAAATATGAAAATTAGGCTGTGTTTTACTCATCTATCTAGGCATCCTAGGTTTCAGATGAATCCAGTCGGAGGTATATTAAAAATTGCCTGGCTATCTCCAAACTCTATCATTGCAGTCAGTTGGATGTTTACAGTTGACACAGTCCACAAGTCGTCCAAATTAAGCCTCGCACATTCATCATAAAACCTCCCCACACGGCTCAGGGGGTGAATAAAGGACTTCTGTAGCGAGTGCCATTAGTTTTTGTAAGAAAAATATCCATATTCAAAAAGTAAAATAAACAGTGCATGCGCACATCTGATGTATTGTAGTTCTCGCAAGTTTTGTCTATAGGAGCAAAAAGCAAGTTAAAGTTCCTTACTTTAGCCAAGGAAATCAGTCTCTCCCTCTTGGTTTATACCGAAATCCTCCGAACATTTTTCTTTGGCAAATCCCCTCGTTTTTACTGTCTATCTATTCATCACCAGTGTTTGTGTTTGTTTCTCTCTCCGCATTGGGTTCACTAGATCACGTACCGCTAAACTTCATACTATCCACCGGAACGTGCTCTTCATCAGTGGTATGACAAATACCGGAAGTGAGAGAGAAAAGTGTTTATTACGGTTGAAATATGTATATTTGTTTCTTACAAACACACATGGAGTCCCTACAGGGGGCCTTTATTTCACCGCCCCACCCTAGAGCCATGTGTGGCATGTTTTATTTATGGATGCGTGGAACTTTTTATTTGACACCTTGTTGGACTGTTCACTGTGACATCCACTGTGTCTGCAATGATAGAGCTTGGAAGAGCCAGGACAATATTTAATATAACTTTTGACTGGATTCATCTGAAAGAAGAAAAGTTCATATCCACCTTGGATGCCTCAAGGGTGAGTAAAACACAATCTTAATTTTCATTTTTCGGGTGGAACTAACCCTTAATAGGCTAAATTAAAAATATTAGTTCAACGGCACTTCAACGCTGTAGAACCCTTCGAAGTCATGTAAACTCAAAAACCGTTTGCGTAAACCGATTGCCTTGATTTAAAACCATGAACAGTTTTTGAAAACTATGGCAATTAAGTTACTTATGTGTACTTACTTAAGTCGTGCTGCATTGAGCTTTATGCGACAGTTACAGCTGCTGTTAACAACACGAATATTCAACATGAAGAAAGAGAAACCACAAGAACGACAAACTGGACGTCTGTTCTCCCGTGCACTCTCACTCCTATTTCGTCACTGAGGTGCGACTTTGAGAGAATTTTATGTATTTAATTTCACATTTCGATTTTTATCATGAATAAACAAAAACCTCACACAACACACATTCACCAGCCTCCACTTTTACTAACCAGCACTGACTATTATTCCGGTCAGGACGTCGACATAAGATCTTATTGAGAACTAGAACTACGGTTTAGATGTTGATTTATTGTTTCAGTTGAATCACAACCTTGTTAGAGCTCAGTGGTTTGCTTTAGTTGGGCTTTTGACACCTTGACTCTTTCTTTCATTCTTGTTTTTTCGCTCTGGCTGGTATAATCTCCATTATTTTTTGACAGCGATATTTACTGCACACACTCGAAAGACCAGATAAAAGCAGGGCATCAGATGTTGGTTGGACTATAGTGTATATTGTCCTTTGCCATAATCAGTTCTGAAGTGGTTCAAAGCCTAATCTCTGATTAAAAGATGTTGGAAGTAAATTAGGTGGATTAAATTGTGGTAAAGTAAGTTCTAAGAGCCAGTGTTTCTGTGATAATAATTCATACATAGAACTTTCCAAACAGGTTTGTGCATATATACACCTTTCGTCTACATTGGCAATCAGTCACACACCGACAGCAATTAATCAGCATAGGAACCTCAACAATTGTGCCCAATAATTCAACTACATATACATACATATACACCTTCCTGCATGCGTGCTGGGTAATCTTGTAGTAACAGAAACTCCATTCTAGGGGCTCCCAGCATGCATTTTTTTTTTTCTGCCGGTCCATGGTCACCAGTTGTTGAGGTCATATGCTGCCTGTAACTTGTGAAGTTTTGTCATTGTAGAATTGTTTGATAAATTCAGAGTCTTTAGGTCTGTGTAAATGTGGTAATTCTTGTAATACATTGTGTACAAAAAACAAGAACTTTAAGACTTATATTTTTTCCATGAC
The DNA here is from genome assembly GCF_018340385.1 of Cyprinus carpio. NCBI lineage: Eukaryota > Metazoa > Chordata > Actinopteri > Cypriniformes > Cyprinidae > Cyprinus > Cyprinus carpio. Next base: position 34,915,884 of record NC_056597.1, read on the forward strand.
AGCGAAGTTCTCTCTCTTGATCCTGCCTTCAACTACACTGGGATTGGACCGATTCCACGGAGAGCCACCAAGCAATCAGTTATCCTCATACTACTACAACTACTACTACTACTACTACTACACAAACTTCACACACGGTGACACCCCCAGTCATCTTGGCTGGAGGCGCTGGTATCGTCGCTTTATTCTAAACAGTCCTGAGCACTTCAGATCCCCAGCCACATGTGTTATCTCAGGACGCATACGCTAGTGGCCCAACTATCCCACTTTGGAGGAGGCTCCCATGTGGCTGGTGTGTGACGTCTGTGACTCTCCCAACAGTTGAAGATGGAGTCTGTCACCGAGCTGGCTGACGGTCACTATACACACTTAATGGTGCTATTACGTGTCTTACCCCAGTAAAGTCAAAGCATGTCCTGGCATAGTATTATGTCGATGAGCTGGTTAGTTCCAACATGTCTTGCTGCAATTTCGAATACTGTGCAGGTGGATTTACATGGCTACGCTCTGTAACGGTTACAGAGTCTTTTATCACACATTTGTTAGTGTCTCCTAGATCTGTATCTACAGTTATATTGTAGGTAGGAGCTTTTGAGGCCAATTTTCACAAGTTTCAAACTGGTTAACACTATTTTCCGCAGTTTACAGAGGTGATAACTTTGGCAATGAGGACGCGGGGGAGAGAGTAAAAATAAAAAAAAGAGGGAAAGATAAGGGTGTGAAATGATGTTTTGACATAGTACCACTGACCAGGTGGTACAATCTCAGTGGTAACTGGTTGGTAGGAAAAAAACTCTGCATAAGGGGTCGTGATTGACATATTAAAAAAAAAAAAAAGCCCATTTGTGAGCAAAGTTATAGCTAACAACCCCATCATAAGGTCTTATTATTTTGGGCTAGGCAGTGATGTCGAGCGGAGAAATGAGCTTCGAGGAGACAGGCGGGATAGTTTGTGTCGCTGTTTCAGTAGAGCCACATCTCATCCAAACTGTCCGAGCAGTCGGCACGCAAATTAACACCAGGTCTCCAACTGTCCACACTCCAGCGACCATCTCAGCGCTGCGTAAGGGGTAACACACTGTATGTGGTCTATTGATGAAGTGAGCCATTCCGTTCCGTACATTTTGTCCGTCTTGCACGGTGAGGATGCGTTGAGCAACCCTGTATGCTAACAACAAAATACCTCCACCAAATGATCTCTCCGTTGTGCAAACCATGCTCTGATGTATTGCTGTGCTAAGGGCTCGTTGGGTTGAGGATGATCTGGATATATTCAAGCTCTATCTTTGAACACTTCGCTGAAGTTGCTGGCAGTAACATGCATGAATCTGGATAGGCTGTGAAGCGCTATTTCTCATGCTTTCTCATAACTAACAGTGCAAACAATGATGTAAACGAAGAGTATTCAAACTAACAGTGCAACAGACAGCTCCAGTGATTATAGAGGAAGTATTCTTTAATCACTTTCTATATATAATTTAATCACAATTTAAATAACAGATTACTTTCCCAACACTAAACCAAACAATGTGTAGTTAACCTTGTAGTCACTGGATTGATTTACTGACACAAAACAGCATTAAATGATTTTGAGACACAGAACATCTCACTTGAATAACACACACATCAGATAACACTGATCACAGATCAAACTTTATACTATAAGGTCTATTTCTTACAGTAAAAGTCTGTTTTGTATTTTTTTTTTTTTTTTGTTAAAAAAGATCATTTGTTTATCATGGCCTGTAGTAACCATAAAAGGTTAAAAAAAAAAGGTTAAAACAATGGTTCATCTTCGTGAGGGATAGTTGAAAATAAATAACCACTTTCCAAGTATTGGGATCCTCTGGAAGGTGATGTTATTTTTTTTTTGTCCAGTGATGCTGTATTGCTTCTCTCTCCTTCTCATCTCACTAATGCCCCAGTGGGTGGAGCCAAAGACATAATGTAGAAGTAGGCGTTGATCTGATTCTGCAGAGAAGGTCTTTTGTTGCACTGTTGCATCATAATGTGACAAAATCTGAAATGGGTCGTTTTCTGAACTTGATTTCAATTAAAGCTGTTTTTGGACTAACGAGAGACGTAACAAATGAGCACAGATAAAGCTTTTGCAGATACTGTGAATCATGCATTAGAGCTCACAGTGATCTGTGCATGTTAAGATAAACAGGGAGACCAAAATGTTAAATGTGTCATCTACTGTCATCTACAACTGTAACCTGTATTGGGGGTAACAGATTAAAAGTAACGTTTATTATGTACTGTAATCAGATTACTATTTTTGATGTAACAAGTAAAGCGATACATTACTTTAATATACATTGAAAAGCAGCTACAGTAAGTAGCACAGTTAGATTTTTTTAGCGAGTAACCCAATATTGTAACATTACTTTTAAAAGTCACTTTCCCCAACACTGACTGTAACTTGTTATTTTAGAGTTGTAACCAAAGTTCGTTCGTGTAAAGAGGAAGGAGACTGGGGTCGGCGTGCTGAGGCTCATGGGATACTTTATTCGACAAAATAAAGCAAATAAACAATCGCGCCACATGCGCATGCACTTCACAGTATTTCTCTACTTCGCACTACTGTAGTCTTCGTATCTTTGAGTTTGTAGCTCCGCAGCTTCTCACTCCCACGAGTCCCCAGCCTCTCTCTTCTCGCCGGTCCTCGGCCGGCTTAAATACCGGTTCCCCATGCCAATCACTGCAACGAGATTCAGGTGTTTAATCGTTTTTTTTATTTCACTTGCCCCACTTACCACCGCTCGTCTCCTCACTTGCTCTCCCGTCGCAGACCTCGCTGAAACCACGCCTCCCCCGCCACAAGAGTTGTGTTTGATATGATGAGAATCAGGTCTGTGTAATAAACAACAATATACACTTTTTAAAATAATACATTTGTAGCCTATTATTCTCAACAACATTGGTATTATATTATAGGCCTAGGTAATTTTTAACCATGGGGTACATATTCTATTATGAAAGGATACATGATGGAGAACAACAAAACTGGAAATCTAGTGAAATGAGTTTATGAGTTTCTGCTATGATTAGAATTCACCATGGTAGTCTACATTTGCAGGATGTAAATTAAAGTGATGCTTGTTACCTCCTTAATTCCAATTCCAGCTGTTTCCAGTTCCCTAAACTGCTTGCTAATATAAGACTGCTGTTTAGCATAGCAGGTTATATATACTAGGTAATATTAGAATAGGTACCCCTAAGTTTCAAAATACTTACAGTATAAATAATTTGTAATTTTTCAGGCTGTGGAAAACCTTTATTCCCCAAATTTCACATTTTATTGCCTTATACTTACACAGAGGTACTGAATAGGTACAATATAATTAGAAAAAACGTTACGCTGTAAATTCTGTTTACTTGCGCTGTAAATTGCAGGCTGTAATCTAAAGTGTTACCAAATTTATTTTAAGGAAATATATTATAACATGTTTTAAGCAACATATTTTTTCATATATATTTTTCCATTACAGCTAATCTCACTGTTGATCCCTGCTTCAACTACACTGTGCTGGACGATCCACGGAGAGCCACCAGCAATCAGTTATCATCATACTACTACTACTACAACTACATGTGTGACCAGTCAGTCACCTGGAGCGGCTGGGATCGTCTCTTTATTTACGGTCTGTACGCCCATATCACACAAACACCACTTTCTAAAAACACCACTGTCAATCATATTCCACTGTGGATTCGTGGTGGACACCCAACAGTTGAAGATGGAGTCGTCACTCGATATGTCTGCGGTCACTATAACAATTACTGCTGCTATTACGGGGTTTACCCCATTAAAGTCAAAGCGTGTCCTGGCAACTATTATGTCTATGAGCTGGTTAGTCCAACTGTCTGCAATTCAGCATACTGTGCAGGTAATTATATTTACATGAGCTCCTATTATACATTAATGATATTTGTGTCTCTGTTCATTAATCACTATACATCCAAACTTTCAGATGTTAGCAGCATTAACACCAGGTCTACAACTGTCACACACCAGCGACCCTCTCAACTGGTAATGTAACACACTGTATGTCTATATTGATGAAGCGAGTGATTGTGTCAGTAGGTGAAGAGGTGAGAAATGTAGTTAAAGAACTACAAATGACTTCCTTTGCAAACAGCTCTGATATATTTACACAGGTCTTTTTGAGGAGGATATCAAGTCATTCTGACACTTTGTTGAGTGCATTAATGCAGTAATCTGGTTTTTGTATCTCTATTTCTGCATTCTAACGAATGCTTTCATCATAACTAACAGTGCAAACATGATGTAAATAAGAGATTCATTGTGCAGTAGGGGTGCACGATATATATCGGCTGATGATTAATGCGCATCTCATCAGTAAAGCCGGTTAGCTGTTACTACACAGAGCCGTTGTTATGCCTGATTTCACATAGAGCAGCTGTTACTACACAGAGCCGTTGTTAACTGACAAGCTGCGCAAATCCAAGCTAACGGTATTTGACGGTATTTGTTTCCAACGGTATTTGAACGGCTCCGTGTAGTAACAGGGAACCTGGAAAGTCAGAGAGAATATTAGATGCGTTGGTGATGGTCAAATTATTTCCGACATTAAAACTCATTATTAACGTCAAAAAAGTGTCACAGGAATGTGCCTGAAAGTGATCCACAGGCCTCGTTTTTACCTAAATTATTTACAATTTATTTTAATACATATTACAGGTGTAGTATAATGTGTGCATTGTAGTTGACACCCAAATTAACACTTTACAGTTGTTTTTATGACTGTAAGTCTTTCTCCTCTAATGCTATTGAGCATTAAATTTGCGTTTGAGCCCATTCGGTTGTGAAAAAGTTACATACGAGTTAGTTATTTTAATAAATATCAAAAATGTAAAAGGTGTGCATTATAGATGACACCTAGATGAACATTTACAGTTGTTTTTTATGTCTGTAAGTCATTCTCCTCAAATGCTATTGACGTTAGAGAAGTGTATAGCAATATCGCATGTAACTTTAGAGATGGTCCTGAATATCGAACGTCCAAGTTTTTTTTTTTTTACTTCCATTTTCTTCTCTCTGCGCCTGATTGCTGATGTCTTTTCCACGGGCATAGATGTCCATCCATCAATTATGAGCAGTCACCCCGCAAACATGAGGTGTGACCGTTTGCGAGCGCGGGTGAGGGAAAAGCATGGGGTTTTTTTTTTTTTTTTTTGAGCAACTAGGATGGTGTGTCCCCCTGGGAGTTGGTGCCCTACTCAAACTGCATACTCTGCGTATGCGGTACTGTTGCTTTGTTTTATTTTATATAAGAAGGTGTAACATTAAAATACATTATACTACAGGGCCGTTGAATGCTTCAATCTGATTGGCTAACGAGCATTCTGAGGTATTTTCTGGGAAACACGGCGAACGTAGTTCCAGGCAGTTCTCTTGACCGCATTACAGTTCCCATATCACTTCGCACAGTTAAACTGTAATAACGGTCACACAGTTGGCACAAAAAGGTGTTGTCAGCGCTGCCCTGACTATTTTATCAGTTAGCCTATATAGTGTAGAAAACTAAACGGCTACACATGACATTTCTCACTAGCGAGGAGACAGCGCTGTTTAGAGACGCTGCAGCAGAAGAGGGTTGAGGGACGCACAGAGGTACGTTAGCCTAATTCACACAAGCTCTCTCTCTCTCTTTCTCTTTCTCTGAGTGTCTCTGTCTCTCTCGATCTCTTTCTAATTGATAAGTGCATTAGAATGCTATTAACGGCTCAAGCCTCCATTACCAGCTTTAAAATGACGTTTTGTGAAATGGACGAATCCCTTTAAATATATCATCTGATCGATGTCTTGAGGTGTGGTAACCGTAGTATAAGTGGAATAATCGACTTCGGGCCGTTAAATTATTAGAAAAAATTATGCACACCAGAGGTGTAACGGAAAAAAAATTATTTTTTCTAATACTCAACAGCCCCGTCGTCAATATTCCTTACTTAAAGTGCACATAAACACACACAAAACTCAAGCACATATGGAGGGAGGGATTCTAGCAGACCAATCACATCGCTTGTGGTCCGCGTAGAATTGACGGCTTGTTTGATTTTTGGAGAGGGTGCATGTCAGACTACAGTGTAGGATACAGTTTGGCAAAATCATGGCAGTTGTGTGTGTGTGTATACCTGGTATTTATTACATGATGGATGTTTTTTGAAAATCTAAAAATGCAGAACATTTGGTGTGTGGGGTAGGTTTAGCATAAGGGGACAGAACATTGTACAGTGAAAAAAAAACATTAAGCTTTCTGTTTAGGTTTAGAAAAAAAATGAGAATTACTGTAATTTGTAATGAATGATATAATCCTTAAAAACTAATAGCCAAGTTGTTAATTTAAAGATATTGTTTGTAATATTACATTCATTTGTATTTTAATTTAAGAAAACAGAAAAAATTCTGTATAAATAAGGTAATTTCCCGTATAAAAAAATGAATTACTGTAATTTGTCATTAATAATATAATCCATAACATAAACAGTCAAGCTGTTAATTTACAGATAATTTTAGTAATTTTACATAGTTTTAAACAATTTAAAATTACAGAAAAATACTGTAAAAAGTTATAGGATTAAAATGATAAAATTAGGATTTATTTATTTATTTATTTTTACAGTGCAGTAAAAGTCTGTTTTTTGGCATATTACAAAAACCATAGTTAATTTGTTTATCATGGCCTGTAGTAACCATATGTTTTGGTTTTATTTGTAAAACCATAGTTAATTTGTTTATCATGGCCTGTAGTAACCATATGTTTTGGTTTTATTTGTATTAAAACAATGGTTCATCTTCGTGAGGGATAGTTGAAAATAAATAACCACTTTCCCTAGTATTAGGATCCTCTGGAAGGTGATGTTATTTTTTTTTGTCCAGTGATGCTGTATTGCTTCTCTCTCCTTTCTCATCTCACTAATGCCCCAGTGGGTGGAGCCAACAACAAATTGCTCCAGAAGGCGTTGATCTGATTCTGCAGAGATGGTCTTTTGTTGCACTATTGCATCATAATGTGACAAAATCTGAAATAAGTCATTTTCTTAACTTGATTTCAATAAAAGCTGTTTTTGGACTAAACGAGAGGCGTTAGAAATGATCACAGATAAAGCTTTGCAGATACTGTGAATCAGGCATTAGAGCTCACAGTGATCTGTGCATGTTAAGATAAACAGGGAGACCAAAATGTTAAATGTGTCGTCTACTGTCATCTACAACTGTAACCTGTATTGGGGGTAACACATTAAAAGTAATGTTATTATGTACTGTAATCAGATACTATTTTTGATGGGGAAATTTAGCTACATCACTTGTTCACCAACGTATGTTCTGCAATGAACAAAACAACAAACAGATTAAAAAAACAGATACGTACAAAAAAAAAAAACCAAATAAATAAAAACAGTGGTGGACGAAGTACACAAATCAAGTACTTGAGTAAAACACATACGTATAATAAAATATTACTCCAGTAAAAGTAAAAGTACTCCTTTTTAAATTTAACTCAAGTGAAAGTACAAAAGTACTTGATTTTTTATGTACTTAAGTAAAAAAGTAGTGATAGATTTATTTAGCAATTTTATATAGGCTACTTAATTTAATTTTATATTAGCACATTTTTTTTATAATCCTCAGTGTTTCCCACAGCCTTACATTCTATTTGTAGCAGCTCCCCCGCCCCCATATATATACAGTCTATATGCAAATTCATTTTTCTGCCAGCAGAGGGCACTTTTAAGCGCGGGGGAGATAAAGGTTTCTCTGGTAACGGCTGTATACAAAGAAGCTAATCTCAAAAACGCTGCTTTATCAGGCATTACAGGCAAGATTAAATTAAATTTACATAGAAAATTTTCTGAAAACAGTCTGTTTCCTTCTGAAATACAGTCGTGGCCAAAAGTTTTGAGAATTACATAAATATTAGTTTTTCAAAAAGTTTGCTGCTAAACTGCTTTTAGATCTTTGTTTCAGTTGTTTCTGTGATGTACTGAAATATAATTACAAGCACTTCATACGTTTCAAAGGCTTTTATCGACAATTACATGACATTTATGCAAAGAGTCAGTATTTGCAGTGTTGGCCCTTCTTTTTCAGGACCTCTGCAATTTGACTGGGCATGCTCTCAATCAACTTCTGGGCCAAATCCTGACTGATAGCAACCCATTCTTTCATAAATAACTTCTTGGAGTTTGTCAGAAATTAGTGGGTTTTTGTTTGTCCCCCCCGCCTCTTGAGGATTGACCACAAGTTCTTAATGGGATTAAGATCTGGGGAGTTTCCAGGCCATGGACCCCAAAATTTCAACATTCTGGTCCCCGAGCCACTTAGTTATCACTTTTGCCTTATGGCACGGTGCTCCATCGTGCTGGAAAATGCATTGGTTCTTCACCAAACTGTTGTTGGGTTGTTGGAAGAAGTTGCTGTTGGAGGGTGTTTTTGGTACCATTCTTTATTCATGGCTGGGTTTTTGGGCAGAATTGTGAGTGAGCCCCACTCCCTTGGATGAGAAGCAACCCCACACATGAATGGTGTCAGGATGCTTTACTGTTGGCATGACACAGGACTGATGGTAGCGCTCACCTTTTCTTCTCCGGACAAGCCTTTTTCCAGATGCCCCAAACAATTGGAAAGGGGCTTCATCGGAGAATATGACTTTGCCCCAGTCCTCAGCAGTCCATTCACTATACTTTCTGCAGAAGATCAATCTGTCCCTGATGGTTTTTTTGGAGAGAAGTGGCTTCTTTGCTGCCCTTCTTGACACCAGGCCCATCTTCCAAAAGTCTTCGCCTCACTGTGCGTGCAGATGCGCTCACACCTGCCTGCTGCCATTCCTGAGCAAGCTCTGCACTGGTGGCACTCCGATCCCGCAGCTGAATCCTCTTTAGGAGACGATCCTGGCGCTTGCTGGACTTTCTTGGACGCCCTGAAGCCTTCTTTACAAGAATTTAACCTCTTTCCTTGAAGTTTTTGATGAACCTATAAATTGTTGATTTAGGTGCAATCTTAGTAGCCACAATATCCTTGCCTGTGAAGCCATTTTTATGCAACGCAATGATGGCTGCACGCGTTTCTTTGCAGGTCACCATGGTTAACAATGGAAGAACAATGATTTCAAGCATCACCCTCCATTTAACATGTAAAATCTGCCATTCTAACCCCAATCAGCCTGACGTAATGATCTCCAGCCTTGTGCTCGTCAACATTCTCACCTGAGTTAACAAGATGATTACTGAAATGATCTCAGCAGGTCCTTTAATGACAGCAATGAAATGCAGTGGAAAGGTTTTTTTTTGGGATTAAGTTAATTTTCATGGCAAAGAAGAACTATGGAATTCATCTGATCACTCTTCATAACATTCTGGAGTATATGCAAATTGCTATTATAAAACTTAAGCAGCAACTTTTCCAATTTCCAATATTTATGTAATTCTCAAAACTTTTGGCCACGACTGTACAGTGATATAAAAAAACACCCATGCCGGTTTTTGATTTTTAAATGTGCAGTGCTCATGTTTATGCAACAAAGTCAAAGGCTTTTTGAAGATCTATTTGTGGCGGTCAGTTTAGATATTGTGGCGGCCCGCCACAAATAAATCAATGTATGGGAAACCCTGATCCTACTGCTCAAAATACCTGGAATTTTCTCAAAATAACCAATATATGGAGTCAAAAATATATTTTTGTTGTTGATATGGACTACGCTGATGAGAGTGATGTAGTAATGTTCACTGTGAAGATACACTGCGTTGTACCTCAGAGAAAACAGATTTGTGACCCTGGACCACAAAACCAGTCATAAGGGTCAGTTTTTTCGAATTGAGATTTATGCATCATCCAAAAGCTGAATAAATAAGCTGTTAGGAAAGGATGATATTTGGCTGAGATGCAACTATTTGAAAATCTGGAATCTGAGGGAGCAAAAAAATCTAAACATTGAGAAAATAATTTTTAAAGTTGTCTAAATGAAGTTCTTAGCAATGCATATTACCAATCAAAAATTAAGTTTTGATATATTTACGGTAGAAAATTTACAAAATATCTTCATTATATCTTTAATCCTAAAATTCGACATTAGTACCTTACGTTTAGCAGCATCAGTCGCACGCGCACTAAACGGTTCATTTGAATCAGTGAGTTTTTGACTCTAGAACAGCTGCAAATCGAATCATTCTAATTCATGAATTAATCTTTTGGTGCGATTTGCGAACCAATTTAAAAGCTTCATTGAAAAGAATCAGTTCGTTCTTGAATCAGAAACCGCTTCTGCGTGTCAGAGCACGTGATATAGCCTATTATAATGAGTAACGATGTATTTTATGAAATGTAGTAGTTAATTAAAAAGTACGATCTTATGCTTTGGAATGTAGTAAAGTAAAAGTTACTAAAAATAAAACTACTCCAGTAAAGTACAGATACTTGAAAAATGTACTTAAGTACAGTAACGAAGTAAAGCTATTCCGTTACTGTCCACCACTGCTATTAAAAGTCACTTTCCCCAACACTGACTGTAACTTGTTATTTTAGAGTTGTGTTTGGTACCATGAGAATCAGGTCTGTGTAATAAACAACAATCTTATACTTATTGTAGAATAACTCTTTCATTGCTTTAAAACTCACCAGAGGTTAAAATGCAGTATCCTGCTGTGCACAATTTTCGTGATGCCACCAGGGCTTGTGCCCATCATTGCTGCTGTGCAGCTATATTTACTACTTTATCTCATCAAAATTAAAAACAAACAAAAGCAAAAAAAAAAAAAAAAAATCAAGATCATTTCTTCTGTTTTTTCATATCGTTTGTGATTAAAAGCTGTCAGGTTGGGGAATGGACCCAACCCTCTGTTCTGGAAGAGTGGAGGTTCTCCACAATGGAATCTGGGGAACAGTGTGTGATGATCGTTGGGATTTAACAGACGCAGCAGTGGTGTGTAGAGAACTGGGCTGTGGGAGTGTTGTAGAGGCAAAGAGTTTTGCTTATTTTGGAGAAGGATCTGGACAAATATGGTTGGATGATGTCTGGTGTCTTGGGAGTGAATCTACATTGATAAAACTGTTTGTCAAGAGGATGGGGATCACATGACTGTGTGCACTCTGAAGATGCAGGAGTCATCTGCCAAGGTGAGTCAAACACATTTATACAACTGATGTTTAGCTGTGATGTTGTACAGTGTATTTTCTCATTAACAATGCAGTAGTGTTTCATGTTCTAAATAACACAATCTACTTGAAAGGACCTTCATTAGAATATTTAATTTTGTTTACATTTCCAATTGCACAACTGTCACATGTGTATTCTATTTTGTCTTTGCTTTCTCTATGTTCCCGTTTGTCTTGCCTGTATTCATTGCACTAGATATTTTCCTAATTTTTAAAAATTGTTTTCCTAAAAAACAAACAAACAAACAAAAAACATATTTTTTGGTTTTATTTTGTCGTAAAATGTAGAAGTAGGCATTGATCTGATTCTGCAGAGAAGGTCTTTTGTTGCACTATTACATCATAATGTGATAAAATCTGAAATGAGTCGTTTTCTAAAATTGATTTTCAATAAAAGCTGTTTTTGGACTAACGAGAGGCGTTACAAATGATCACAGATAAAGATTTTGCAGATACTGTAAATCAGGCATTAGAGCTCATAGTGATCTGTGCATGTTAAGATAAACAGGGAGACCAAAATGTTAAATGTGTCGTCTACTGTCATCTACAACTTTAACCTGTATTGGGGGTAACACATTACAATTAACGTTTATTATGTACTGTAATCAGATTACTTTTTTTGATGTTACAAAGAAAGCGATGTATTACTTTAAAATACATTGAAAAGCAGCTACAGTAAGTGACACAGTTAATAACACAACATTGTAACATTACTTTTAAAAGTCACTTTACCCAACACTGACTGTAACTTGTCATTTTAGAGTTGTGTTTTGATATCATGAGATTCAGGTCTGTGTAATAAAGATTTTATGTTTGGGAGTGATGTAGCAAGAAGATACACTTTTTAAAATACATTGGTATTATATTATACATTTAACCATGGGGGGTACATATTCTACTATTAAAGGAAAACATGATGGAGAACAACAAAACTGGAAATCTAGTCTACTCCATTGGTGCAGTGTATTGTATTTAGGAATATTGTTTCACCCTCTACTCCATTGGTGCCCGCATATTGTATTCGATCTCAACTCCCGTATTGTATTGCCTCTAAAACTCCTTTGTCACACCCAGCAACTACCTCCTTGTTTCATGTAGTTACAGGGTAAGTGACTACAACAAGTTGCTCCAAAACGATTGTTGTTTAGTAGAGTTAGGGTACTCGGACTCGAGTCCGGGTCTCGAGTACAGTTTTTTTTTTTTTAAAGGACTCAGGCTTGTCACGGACTCCTATGCATTTTACTCGGACTTGACTTGGGACTCGAGCCTTTCTGTGGAGTGTTACAAGCTCTTGGTGCATAAAGAATATCTGCCAAGTTGCAAAGACTTAAGTCTCAAATCCAAAGAGATATTATTTATAAAATTATATGAGTCAACCACACCCCCCTAAAAACGGCTCGTTCTAAACACCCCCCCCACATGTCTATGCCACGATGTTGGAAGATTTGCATAACGCCGCCCAATTGTTAACGCACGCAAAAAAAAAGGTGTGTGACTTTTGTTCTCGATGTTGCCACCACCATGCCATGTCGTGGAGATCCTGGTGTTTTTCATTGTGAAAGCGAAGCTACTTTGTTTGGCCTTCCAAAAGAGGGACACAACTAGAAATCAGTGGTTAAGGTGTATTTACAACACTGTTCCAGAACAGCTCAACCCAAATATTCAGATGTGTGCAGTAAATTTTACGGAGGATGAGGACTTTTTCCTGAATCAGTAACCTACAATGCTTCTGTGCACAAAGGCTGTTTCTATTAAGTGGGGGCAGTTCCAACTTTGCAAGGGACAGTCTGGGCGCTTCTGTAAAGCATGTTTACATATTTAAAGAATTTGCCACTGATGATTCAAACGTGAGTTTTGAGCAGGTGTAGAGTAGCGCTTGTTGTTTTGTCGTGTTACACAACACTAATGCAGTTATGGATTTATGTTTATGCAGCGCGATACACAATGTAACGCACAAAAGCACAGTATAAGTCATTATAATCCATAATTATGTCCTCACTGGATGCAAAAAAAAAAAAAAACGCCTCGTTTGTAATGGATTTTATTGGTTTTGTCTCATCGTTTGCGGGAGATGGCATCACAGTATGGTAAGGGGCGTAACATTACCGTCACACGCTTGAGGCATTCAGCCAATCACAACGGCACTGGATAGCTGGCTTTTTTTAAGAATGATGAGCTTTGTAAAAATCATCAATAATGTTTCAGAAAGGCCAAAGAGGAGCAACAATAATGTACATTATGTGGAAAATAATATAACCTTTAATAATAACCTTTAACCGCATAAACACATTGCATTACAACCCAAATACACAAAATTATTATATCTTATAATTATTATTATTATATTACGATTTATGAATATATTATATATATATATATATATATATATATATATATATATATATATAATTAAATCATTGAGACAGCACAATCTCATACAAACCTCACAGCAGCTCAAAAACATATACTTATTGTAGAATAACTCTTTCATTGCTTTAAATCAACAGAGGCTAAAATGCAGTAGTCTGTGGCACAATTTTTCCTGATGCCACCATGGGCTTGGGCCCATCATTGCTGCTTGCAGCTATATTTATTACTTTATGTCACGATCAAAAAATAAAAAACAAAACATGCAAAAAAAAAAAAAAAAAAAAAAAAAAAATGAAATGACCGTTTCTTCTGTTTTTTTATATCGTTTGTGATTAAAAGCGCTGTCAGGTTGGTGAATGGACCCAACCTCTGTTCTGGAAGAGTGGAGGTTCTCCACAATGGAAACTGGGGAACAGTGTGTGATGATCGTTGGGATTTGATAGACGCAGCAGTGGTTGTGTAGAGAACTGGGCTGTGGGAGTGTTGTAGAGGCAAAGAGTTTTGCTTATTTGGAGAAGGATTTGGACAAATATGGTTGGAGATGGTCTGGTGTTTGGGAGTGGACGTCTACATTGATAAATTGTTGGTCAAGAGGATGGGGGATCGCACATGACTGTGTGCACTCTGAGAGATGCAGGCGTGTCATCTGCCAAAGGGTGATGTCAAACACATTTTATACAACTGATGTTTAGCGATGATGTTGTACAGTGTAGTTTTCTCATTAAGCAATGCACAGTTGTGTTTCATGGTTCTAAATACACTAACACAAATCTACTTTTGAAAGCGACAACTTCAATTAGAATATTCATCGCATGTTGTTTACGATTTCCAATTGCACAACTGTCTCAGCATCTGTCCCCAGTGTATCTCCTACATTTTGTCTTTTGCTTTCTCTATGTTACAGTTGGTCCTTGCTCCGGCCCGTCCGAGGTTATTTCATTGCAAAGTCTATGTATATTTTCCTCGTGTTTATTTATTGTCCTGTTCCTTTCAAGACATAAGTGAACAAAGGCAAGAAAAAATAAGAGAAAAAAAAAAACACACAAAAACAGCAAGTGGAAGTGCGGTGGTAGAAACATATTTTGGGTTTATTGAATGTTAATGAATGGTAGAAGTTACACTGTATGAAAGAAGAATACAGAACCGATTCGACTTGTATTTACTCACAGAGCTAGAAAAATTGTTGTTTGCTGAAAACTTTAATCGCAGAGAAGATCCAATGTCATCCTGACTCTGAATTATATGAAATTTACAACACAGTAGATAGCAATTTATTAGACATTAAATCAAATTAGATGCTTACAAGCGACAAACGGTGCATTCAAAATGATGTAGTAGAAGAACATGAAAAAAATTAAGTAAAATTTTACACAAAAAATATTGATTTCATTAGGAGAGCAAAAAAAAAACATAACCAACTAAACAATAACAAAAAAACACTATGACGACGTAAATAGAATGCTATGTTATACAATGAAACAGGGAGCACAGACAGGTAGTAGGGGCAGATCAATGGAAACAAGCCCCATGTGAGAAACCTTAGCTATGGCGATGACCACATGTCAGTTGTCCACATCGCCTTCTTAACAAAATTCATGCATTTTTGTTGCTATATAGAATGATACTCAGGCATAATCGTTACAACAGTATTGTGATCTTCAAGGCCCGAGCAGAGTAAACCGAAGACAGAGGTATTAGAAGACACCTAAGTTCACAAACCAGGAAGATCACCTGAAGTAGGCAAGAAAGGGGTTAAGGGTCAACTTTTATAGCATGTGCGGAGGTGCGAAAGGACCACCGCGACGTCTATCGTGGTCCGTGAATTTGCTTAGGTCGGTCTCTTGACCCTTGAGCACTTTTAATATGACATTGATGTAATGGCTGTTGGAGAACTGAGCTTTATAAAACAGCTAGCCATTCTAAGAGTAAAGTCACTGCATCAGGGGTTTTGGTGATGATTTTACATAATCATTGATTGGCTCTAGAGGGTTTACAAAGCTAGAGCTTGTTAATCGGAGCTTAACTTAGCATTGCCAGTATTGCACGCCCCTGTTAATTCAAGAGACAAGTAAGGACTATACACCCAAAAAGTTGTTCTGTAAAATCAGAAGTTAAGAATTCTGATTAAAAAAAAAAGTTGTTCAGTTGCGAGACGGAGAAAAAAAAAGACTTATTTTTAGGCACCACAGTCAGCATCAAGAACCAGATGAGAATGGTACTATCTCGCGCAAGAAGATAGGTGGACAAACGAGCACTATGACTACCAGAGAGTTTATACAAGAGATGACCTGTAAAGCACACACAACACAATCGCTAGCTAAAAATTGGAGTTGTGACTTTGGTGCACCAACCGAGAAGATTGCAGTCTGCAAACCGCTTTTCGGGTCAGTCACACGTGGTGTACGGTTCTACAGCCCTGATTTAATTGGTTAGGGCCGGTGCTGCCTAAATGAAAAAAAAAAAATCTTTTTTTTTTTAATGTTGTGTATCGAAGTGCTTCTAAGAACGTCTCTCTGATTATGCTGAAAATACCAGACTTTTTACACTGTTCGCATCAATACAAGGTAACACGCCTTGTGATGATTAAGATATACAACCAATACTCAGAAAATCAAGAATCAATACTATGACTGTACCTAAACAACACCACACACCGACCGATGATCTACATTCGACTTTTTGGCTTCTGTCGCTAAGCTGCATGGATTACGAATTGGAACGGTAAGTGCAACCAACACAAATGGTTTAAAAGTTTAAGGAGTCAAACTCGACGGCTCAACTAAAGCAAAAACACCGACCACCGTAGACATGGTAACCAAAATGTAGATTGATTCCACTTCAGGTGATTTCTGTTTGTTAAATCAGGTGTCTTCAATAAACTTCTGTTGTGGGGGGTCTTGAACACACCATAACGCTTTGGAATCCCACAAGTGCCTGGTATCATCTCCATGTAAAGTCAACCAATAAAACATGAATTTGTGAATTACATTCTTGCGCTGTGTTTCTTAATCACCAACCTCTGGCCCTGGTATTGCATAACATAGTATTTCATTCGCATCGTGTTTTGTTTTGTCTTTCTCATAAGAATTTTTTTTTTTTTTAAACTTGTACTTTTTTGTGCTAGTTGACTCATTTTGAATGGTTAGAATTTCTATACATTTCATATGATGTTAAATTTCACTGATTCTATATGTAGTAAATTCCCGTTAAGAATTTAAGATATGCTTGTAATCTGTTGCCACAATTTTTAATAAGTACGAGTACATTAGGAGTGTAGTATTTTTAACAGGTGTACACCACACTACGCACACACTTTCCTAATCATGTATGACGACGGCCCTTGGTGGCTTCCAGTCTCGAGAAAGCCTGACTTTTCCCGAGCGAACCAATCAGAGTAGGTATGGGGGGGCGTTAGACATGTGCAACCCGCGACATTCGAGGTAAGAAGGCGTGCAGCCGGGCCTTCACATGTGTTTTGTCACAACAAAAAAAACAGTATTTTTGCTCTCACCTTTGTAACTTAGTTTGAGTTCATCGTAAATTTACGCACCCTCAATGTTTGAATTGCGATTGCCCTGTGTAAGTATCTCATGTGATTAATTCTAATTAATTTGCCTCCAATGTCCTGTTGTAAATTTAATTAATAAACTCTATGACTTGTAATGCTTGCATTGCGACTGTATGCACAGCACAGCATTTGTATTGCGGAAATATAGAAGTATCACTTTGTTGACAGTGTAGGGCATTGATCTGATCTGCCAGAGAAGGTCTGTTTGTTTGGACTATTACATCATAATGTGATAAAAATCTGGATAACAATTCCGTTATGAAAGTGCGTTTTCCTGAACTTGATTTCAATAAAAGCTGGTTTTTGGACTACCGAGAGCGTTAGCGAAAAGTGATCACAGATAAAGATTTTGCAGATACTGTAAATCAAGGCATTAGAGCTGCTCACAGTGATCTGTGCATGTTAAGATAAACAGGGACGACCAAAATTTTAAACATGTGTAGCTCTGTCATCTACAACTGTAACCTGTATTGGGTGGGGTAAACACATTACAAATTAACGTTATTATGTACTGTAATCAGATTACTTTTTTGATTTACAAATAGAGCGAACGTAGTTACTTTAAACTACACGTTGAACAAGCAGCCTAACAGTAAGTAGCACAGTTCTAGGCAAGCAAACATTGTAACGACATTACTTTTAAAAGTATTACCATTTTAACTTGTCATTTAAGAGTTGTGTTTGATATCATAGAGATCAGGTCGGTGTAAATAACACGTGTTATGTTTGGGACCTTGTGATGTAGCAAGAATTGGGGAGTGTTACAAGAAGATACACTTTTTAAGTACAATTGGATATATATTATACATTTAACCAATGGGGTAGCAGTATTCTACTGTTACAGGAAAACATGATGGAGAACAACCAAAACTGGAAAAATCTAGTGAGAGGAGTTCCTAGGATGAGTTTCTGCTATCGAGTTTATTATTCACCATGATGGTCTACTACCTTAGGAACGCATATTGTATTCGATCTCAACTCACGTATTGTATTCATCCTCTAAACTCATTGGTCCCAACAGCAGCACTACCCCCTGTTTCATGGAGTTACAGGCTAAGTGGTTTTACAACAAATTGACTCCAAAACGATTGTTTGTTATCTACAAGAGTTAGGGTACTTCGGAACTCGAGTCTGTACCGACGGACCATTGTTTTTTTTTTTTTTTTTAAAAGTACTCAGACTTGTCCACGGACATTCGGTGCATTTTTACTGTCATGTGACTTAACTTACGACTGCACTAATCGCGAAAATATGTCGAGTCCAATGCGGTCCAGGGACAGTTGACAGGATGTACAACTGCTAATGATTATATCACGGAAAGTGATATTCAGTATGGATTTTGTTTTTAAGTTTTGGTTCCAGTAGCTTGAAAGCTGACTCAGTTTCTTGTTATCACAAACGTGATATCGCGGGATGTCACAGAATTAGTTTTTCCTTGCCTGTCTCAGTACTGTGGGGCTGATGGTGAACTGTTGTCGAACACAACTCGAAGCGCTCTCACAGTATATCACGCCTGTACTGAAGTCAGGCTGAGATCGTGATCAGTAGTACATCGGTACAAGATCAGTTTATACGAAATAACCCATAGGCGAAATACTTGATGTAGGAGTTGGACAACATTGGACTAATAAACGAACATTAGCAAATATTATCAAGAATAAACACTTTCATCACTCAATCATCGGATTTCACTCCACCTTTGATTTTACAAGACTGACCAATCCCATGAGAAGCGTTTTCTCACTTTGCCAGTGTGATTTCAAAACCGTGCATTGTCGCCAATACAGTTAATCATAAGGACGCATTGTAAAGCTTTTGGGAACGGCAGCCCTGAACATGTTGCCAGAGGACAGTTAGGATCAGGACCAAAAAAAAACAAATAGTATGTTTGACGTTATTACGTTCACCGAAGATAAACAAATTGGAAATTGTAGCCTGCATTAGTTGGTGCAATTACCTAATTTATTGAAATTGAAGGTTGAAAGGCTAATACTTAATCATGTTCTATTCTGTAATGTTATCGCATAAATCATACAACTGTCACGAAAAAACAGGTTGCATTTTATGCATGCAAACAGCCGGTAAACTGGCAGTTCCTATGAAAATGAACCAGGGTTTTCTAAAAAGGGACTGTAGTATTTTGTAAATTGGATATAATGAACAGTAAAAAAAAAAAAACAACCAAACGTAACAAGCAAAAAAAAAACGCTTGAACCCTATGATCAAGGAAAACATAACCTATAGGGTACAATAAGGCTATGAGATGTTTAAATGTGTTTTAAACAAAGTAATAGTGGCTATCATACATCATTTTACTGTTAGTCAGTTAATAATTTACTAAATTTCAAAATTGTTAAAAGTTGAGTTTAAGTGAAGATCAGTACCTCGGTATCTACTGGATATCATGATACTGCCTTGAAACATATCGGTATCGTGTCATCGAAAACAAAATAAGTGGTTCGCCCATCCCTACGTGTTCGAACATGTGGATTTCCTCTTTCGCTTAACTTCCCTTAAATTATGATTATGGCTACACCACTGACACGAAAGGTTATGTAAAAATGCCCGTCTTTGGGAGGACCCGTCAGTAAATGCAGTCCGCTTTAGTCTAAAGTGAACTTGAACAGTTGGAGAAAATGAAAGCGAGATGTATGTCAAAATATTTGATCTATTCCTCAGATTTTATGGCCTATGCGTCATAATGTAAAAACAACAAAATGAAAAAAATTAGAAAATCACTTACTGCTTTGCCTGAATCACTTAATAACTTTAAACAATATCATCTAATTTTAATGTATAGGCCTACACATGAAGATTATTTTTACATTCATTACTTCATGAAGTGTCTGTAGACTACAGTTAAGCTATTTCTAGAAGCCTTTACATATCTTGAACTTGAAGTGGGAAAACTTTGTAAACTAAAAAAAAAAAAAAGTAATATTTGGGTTATATTTTTTTTATTTATCATATTTGCTTGTAAGTAATACTTAGAGTTTTACTTGCATTCAGTAAGCTTGAGAAGTTTTATTACATTAGTTTATTATTTTTTTGCTTTTGTATAAATGACAGTTTCTAGCTTCAAAGAAAAGTCTTTTTTTTTTCTAACATTTTAGCGGCAATTGTTTTTACATGTCCAAAATCACCTTGGGTGTGCATTATTTTCTAATAGTTCAATGGCCCGTCATCAATTATTCCTTACATAATGTAATTTATTGTCATTAATGTAACTATAAATGCATTTAAAAATAAAACGGGTGTGTGTTGCCTGTGACTTATGGAAAGTATACGTAAGGCTTTTATACACAGTGTGTGCCATTATACAGAATGCCCTGTCTAAGGGGTCCGTGCACTTTTGGCGTCCATTCATCTTTTTTTTTTTTTTTTTTTTTTCTTTTTTTTTACCCAGAAATTAAAATGCAGTTTCTTCTTCATTGGTTCAAACACTGATTGATAGAATAAGCAGAGACAAACTAATTTTCATTATTCAAAATTCATATTTCACTAAAAATCATAAAAAAAAAAAGATATAAAAGCTTGTTTTTTTTATTGAGATAAAAGGTGCATTTTCTGCTCTTTAGGTCCCATTATTCACCAAGTTACCTCCTTTACCCCCCACCCTTGAATTTATTTCTAAAAAAAAAATTACGATGAATAAAGTCAAGTCCCACCCCAATTTTTTCACTCTGAAATGTCACAATACATGAATCAATTCATCCATAACTTCTGTTACATGACTTTAAGTTTGCTAAGCAAAGCAGGACACTAGTTATTAATCAAAAATCAAAATAGCAAGATGCAACAAGGTTTGCTTTTGTTACATTTAAATGGAATATTGTGTTTTTCTAGTTGTAAAGGTTAAAACAGTGTTAAGATACTAGGTTTGAGGTTGGACTCGGTGGTTTGTCCATGGACTTGTCTGTCTCGACCTCGATTGGTTAAAGACTTGGACTCGACTAAGGTGGACTTGAACCCCAACACTATTGTTTAGTACAATAGGTCATAAATACATTAATACGAGGTAATATAATAATAAACATGGAGGACTGTTTTATTTAATTCAAATATTGTTTGGTACTTACTATACTGATGAGTTTTAATGAACCCCAAATGAGGTTTTTATATTAAAATCATCCACAATATGACAACAGAAAACCAACACAGGCAACAGATAATAAAGAGTGAAAATTTGTTACACCAGCTGACAAAATTATAAGCAAACAGAAAAACCATAAGCCTACCTGAAAAGTTCAGAATAAAAGTGACTCCGTACTTATACAGCTTATAAAGTTAAACCCAAATTCTTTTGAAAAGTTTAATATTGAACAACTTTGTTTAAGAAGAAATTTAAGATTTTGTTTAATTATTCATGTTTTCACCCACTGATGAATAAACTATCACTACGGCCAAACCATCACGCCAAAATAAACACTGAAAGTCAAGATTAAACTGTGTATTAGAGCAAATAAACAGGATTTTACCGTCTTTGATTTTACCGTTTTGATCCACAGTCCTCTCAAGCAGCATTTCAACTTGTTTAGTTCCAGGCTTTACCGCTCAATTATGTGAGAAAATACTCGGACAAAACCTTCTAGTTTTAAAAATCTTTGCACATTCCAGTCCGTCTATTTTGCAAAAATCTTTGCTTGAGACTCATCGTCAAGCGCCATTCCAGATGTTTCCAGTTCCCTAAATTGTTTGCAAATATAAGATTGCTGTTTAGCAAAGTAGGTCATACATTCCAGGTAATATTAGAATAGGTACCCCTTAGTTTCAAAATTCTTACAGTATAAATAATTTGTAATTTTCCAGGTCGTGGAAAACCTTTATTTCCCCTTCACATTTTATTCCCTTATACTTACACGGAGGTACTGAATAGGTATACTATAATTACAAAAAAAAAGTTACGATGTAAATTCGTAAATTCTTTTTACGTATGCTGTAAATGGTGGGCTGTTTATTTTAAGAAAATGTATTATATTTTTTTTTAAATTTTTTTTTAAACAACATATTTTTCATATATATTTTTCCATTACAGCTAATCTCACTGTTGATCCCTGCTACAACTACACTGTGCTGGACGATCCACGGAGAGCCACCAGCAATCAGTCATCAAACTACTACATGTATGATATATATTTCCCCTGGAGCGGCTGGTATCGTCTCTTCATTAACGGTCTGAGCACTCAGATCCCAGACACATGTGTTGCTCAGTACAGCTGTGGCACTGCTGCCCCCACTGTGGATTCGTGGTGGGACACCCAAGAGTTCAAGATGGAGTCGTCACTCGAGATGTCTGCGGTCACTGGAACAATGACTGCTGCTATTACGGGTCTTACCCCATTAAAGTCAAAGCCTGTCCAGGCAATTTATTATGTCTATGAGTTGATTAGACCAACTCTGTCCTGGTCAGCCTACTGTGCAGGTAATTATATTTACATGAATCTTTTGCACATTCCTGACATAGACAAGGGAACAAAGAGTTTATGAAATGTGCATTTGTAGCATTTTGCACAGTTTCATTAGCATCAGTTCACTGTTATCAGAGCTGTGGTTATTAAAGGGATAGTTCGGTCATTAATTACTAACCCAAACTTATTCCAAACCCATAAGACCTTCGTTCATCTTCGGAACACACATTAAGATTTTTTTTGAAGAAATCCGAGAGCTCTCTGACCCTCCCATAGATAGCAAGGGTCCTACCACGATCAAGGCACAGGAACGCATTAAGGACAATGTTAAAATAGTCAATGTGACACTAGTGGTTCAACCTTAATTTTATGAAGTTATTAGAATTCTTTTTGTGCACAAAAAAGTAAATAAATAAATCAAAGAAATTGACGACTCTATTTACGTTCAGAGGAAAGCAGGCACATACTGTGTGGTACTCTCAATAATGGAGGCAGAGGGTGACTTGGGGAGATGAATTGTTGAATAAAGCCTTTATTTTATTTTTATTTTTATTATTTGTTCACAAAAAGTAATCTTGTAGCTTCATAAAATTACGACTGAACCACTGATGTCACATATTGCCGATGTTCTTGGTACCTTTCTGGACCTTGAATGTGGTAGTACCCTTGCTGTCTATGGAGGCAGATCCTCGGATTTCATCAAAAATATCTTGATATGTATTCTGCAGTTTTTTTTTTTTTTGAGGGAACTATCCCTTTAAGCTATGTTATTAGCTTGGTAAAAATTTTCATTTTTGGGTGAACTATGCCTTTAAGTGAAATTTGCATAGTTTCCATATGGTGCAATAAATAAGTATGATTGTATGATTATTTAGTATGATTGTTAATAAATGCTGATAAGACTTTGAGTGACAAATTAGTCACCTTTAGATTTTAGTTTCATGCTTTTAAATGTAAATTTAATGTAAAAAAAAATGGCTATCCCAAATAGGCTATCCCAAATGTCTTTTTCATTTGCTAGTTTGTTTTAATATTTGTCTTCCCACTGATTTCTGTCATTGCAGTTAGAAATATTATGCTGCCGGAGGGATGCACTGTAAGTTGAGTTTCTGAAATTGAAGTTTTAGAGTTGGACTCACAGCTTCTGTCCATAATAGTCCAAAGACATAATAAGAGATAAGAAAATAAGATTTGCAATGTGGATATTTGAAATATGAATGTGATTTTCTATTTTTTTTTTATTATTATTATTGATTGTTACATAAACAAATTACATTTGGTTTGCTATTCATATTTGTTTTTGGTTTTTTTTAATCACAAAATCTGTTTCATTTACTGTATAAAGCTCAATTTTGATTTCAGAGCCAGACTGCTGGAGGATGTCTTCAAAATCTACTTGAGCAGACAGAGAACATTACAGCTCAAGTGGTTCCTTTGAGCGTAAGTCTTCAAGACTAAAATCATAAAATAATCCAATATTTGTAATTTACATAACAAAAGACATGTCAGCGATGTTTTATTGTCTCTTTTGGAAGTTACATGTACCCACATTTTTCTGATCAATAAATTAGACTGTGGTGAACATTTTGAATATGGTCTTCAACGCTTCAGAGAAGATTGTTAGAGTCATCATCATCAGCAAGCCCAACTGAACTAGCCTCCTATGGAAACCGTGTGTTAAAAACCAGTGAGAAACTCATCTCTACATTAGTGAAGCTGACAGTCACAAGTGACAACATCAGTCATAAACCAACAACGAGTGCAGCATACACATGCATTGTGAATCATAATATACTTTTACGCACTCCACATCAGACATAAATCAACAATTAATTCATCACAACCACGAGCTAAAAAACAACCCAAAAAACACAATAGACAGAAATCAAAGAACGCAATCAACCAAATTCACCTTCCAAAAACCACCCCAAAAAAGAAAACCAAATACAAAAAGCCACTCTTTAAGTTGCCACATAGGGGTTCCAAAAAGCAGTTTTTAACGACAAGTCATTTCACAAGAGCCATCCTGATGGGACAGATTCAAACGGGATGCAAAGCAAGGTTCGCCTTCCAAAAAGCAGCCTAAAGACGACAAGCGCCTTCACAACGCCATTGATGGGACAGATTTGACTACAAAATGATATGAAGACAAGACTCGACAAAATAATCTAAAGCCTGGTTTACACTTGCTGCGTCTGCTTGAGTGCAAAGCTGCCCGCGGTGAAAATGAGGTCATAAAGGAGTGGTTGAGTGCGTGAGGCTCCTTTTCGCATGCCAGTGTGCACAACATTTTTTGTAACTTTCCGCCCGGCTCTGCTTCCGAAGATGCATGACTCAAGCCGAACAGAAACATCTTTATCAGCATCTTTATGAATCATAAGAAGTTTGATGTTAAGTTTAAACTCCATCAGCCGCTTTTGAAGGCTTTGAGGGAATAATATTTATATATATATATATATATAAAACGATCAATCTACTGAAGGCGAGTGTAGTGATGAACCCAAGTGCAGTTTATTTACAGTGAAATCCAAATTCCAAACATAATCCAAACAAGATACACAGACTTGACCAGAACAGACTTGATGAAGCATAACAGACTTGACTCACCGACAGCAGGTTACAAACATTACAGTTTTATTTGATTATTTTGATTATATTATTTTATTATTTATTTGTTTTTATTTTATGTAAAGTGAATGACTAAATTGGACTTTAGAAAAAAAAAAAAAAAAAAAACAGTTGATATAGCCCATAACCGGTTGTTTGTTTTTGATCAGAGGGTCAAGTCTTCATGGTTGGACCACTGGTCTACTTAGATCAAATCACTCAACTTGACACGACAAATTCTTCTATGGACATCGATCTCATTGGGATCGCCAGGAACAACAATGAAAGTATGTCAAATGCTTCTATGTGTGACTGAATAAAAAAAAAAAAATTTAAAAAAAAAAAGAAGATCTTAGATTGATGTCATAGCATTACCATGAAACCACATATACATACGTTTCAGATTTTTTTAAAATTATTTTTATGTTGTTTTAACTGTTTTGTATTTCTGTCACACAGGATCAGCTGCTGTGGCTTTCATGAGCTACAACACAATGGAGAATCTACTGAAGCCAGACTTCTTCAACACACCAGAAGACACGATTAAAACCATGATGTCCACTGTGATCTCAGCTACTCTTCCCAAAACCACCAACACTACACTCACCAAACCAGTCAACTTCACCTTCAGACACATCAGAGTGAGAGACTGAAATGTGCTTTTGACCAACCTGAGAACTGATCCGAAAACATCTTATATCCAGTGTTTTATTATTTTCTTCTTCTTTTTCAGGAGTTTGATCCCAGTGGCTCTCTGTCCTGTGTGAACTGGAATATCAGCGAGTGGATTGTAGATGGTTGTTCTGTTTTAGAGACCAACAGACACTACACTGTGTGTTCCTGTGATCATCTGTCAATATTCGCTCTCATCATGCAAACCAGCCATCCATACTATGTGTCTGATATGTTATCTCAGAGCAACTTACAGCTGCTTCTGTTGATTTTCGTGTATGTGACCGTGGGGGTGGTCTTCAGTTTGGCCCTTTTGACCCTTGTCATTTTCATAGCAGTTTATTTCCATGTGTGATTGGATATGTGGTTCCTCTGGTTTCTGAAACCTACAGCAGTGAACAGTGAGTTGTTTTTTGTTTGTTTGTTGTTAATTTGTTTAGATGGAAATAAAACAGCCCTAACAGCGCTATTTTGTCCAGTCTTTTAAGGTTTAATGGTCAGATTGAAGTCACTCAGCTCCTCTCATTTCATTCTTCTCCAGGTCATGCAGCAGTACAGGAAATGCAGGATTTTCTTGGTGGAGGGTAAAAAGCATATTTGTACAAATAAAACTTTCTGCAAATGTTGGTTAAAAATGTGAGTGAATGTGCATATGATAAAGGGAAATAGCAAATTAAGTTACATTGAATGGAATCATAATTGAGTTGTAAAGTTATAATAGTTATCATTTTTTAAATAAATATTTTTGTTTGTTGGGCTCAGAAATCTAACTGTTTTTCCTGTAAGGAACCATGTTATAGTACTGTTTATTACTTTAAATTATCTATATGCTTCATACAAAATGTGTGATTTTTCAAAAGGGAAGGCCACAGGTTTTCTGGATATTATGATATACATTTAAAACTAAACTATAAAAATAACTCTGTGATCAGATAATGTCTCATTCAAAGTAAATCTGTATTGTCATGTGGCTTGAATTTTTGTTTTAAAACTTGTGAATGAGTAGATTGCATTTTACTTTTGTTCAGGTGGCATCTATTTTATTCGTTAACTATTTTAATGCATTTCTGTTACAAAATATCTTAATAAAATAAGCAATAATGTAGTATTTGTATTTTTGCAAAAGAAAAGGGCTCCCTAATAGACTTACTCTGAATTGAGGGAAATACTAATAATGACCAATTACCAGCAGCTGCCAACATTATAGCAACCATCACAGTCCAGTTGGTGTCATTGGATTAAAACATAAAAAAAAACTTGATGTGGAATTACACATATGATACCGTAGAAGGCCACTCAATATACAATTCATAGGAATTGGACATGTGAGCTATTGTTAGGTATGAATTTGTATTTGAATTTGAATTTGAGGAGGAAATAAACACATAATCAAAGTGAATCTGCAATGTCATGTAGCTTGAATTTGTAATTAAAACACATTCAGGTTTTCCTCTATTATTTTAATGCATTTTATTTATTTATTTAATCCAAAATAAATATAACAAAATTTTAAATATATAAAATAAATCCATTGTTCAAAACATTGCACCAAAGAAAAAAAGAAAAAAGCTCCACAATAGATTCCCTTTCATTTAAGAATAACCTTGTTTGAAATGTATTAAATCAAGCCATTGTTCAGAGAATTTCTACATTTAAAATGCAACATTAATAATCTTTATACTCATATATGCACAGATTTAGTTATTTTTACTACATGAGTCAGTAATGAGAGTCTGAGGGATATATGAGTCTTGAAGTGTTAATTAAGGGGAATTAAGAAGGGAATGTTAGTAGTCTGAGGAAAACAAACAACTAATGATCAGTTACCATTAGCTGCCAACAGAAACCATCACAGTCTAATGGGAGTCATTGGGTAAAAACTTGATATTGAATCACATACACATATGATGCCGTGGAAAGTCCATGAAAATACACTTTCTAGGAGCTGGACAAGTGAGGTATTGTTAGCTCACTTATGCATGCATTGCATTTGTATTTTGATTTGAATTTGAGGAAAAACAGTGGACATGGGATCAAGTTTCCTTACCAGGATGATGCATAGTTAACATATCAAACATCTCAGCGCACACAATAGTGTCGGGTGAGGATCACTGTATATCAGCTTATATCAGGTAAGATATTCTTCAGTGCCCTTAAGATGTTTACAGTATTTAGAGATAAATATTTATGAATTACTCTAGAGCCTTTATGGATCTACAGGAATTTTCATGTTTTACAAGCTGCATGTGATTCTAAGAAGATTCATGTACATGATCATTTCTCTCACCTGTTTAGGCTTATACTTTTAATGACCCTGAAAACATTTAAAATCTGAATGAGAATCCTTCATCCTTTATTGAATCATTCTTTGACAGTAAATGATTAAATCTCTCCTTATTTATAACTTTTAACATTTAAACACATATGCAGTCAAAATTTGGATTGTTTGACAGAAAAAAATATATATATTAAAAACAAACAGAAGTCATGCATCAGTGGCAAAGCTAATTTGTAAAATAAAGGAAATTCTGAACTGGCTTTTGGAAGAAGAGAAATACAATGGCTTCCCCGTTGATTAGCATTTAAAGTGTCATTCACAGTGACCCAAAACTTTTTATGAGAACATTTTTTTGAATCTCGATTCAATTAAATCCAATTTTCATTTGTTTTTCATTTTTTTCCATCAATCATCGATCTCTATTATGCTGTGTATCGACTGTTTTTGCTTTTTATTATTGAAAGTTGACATAGCAAATATTTTACCGATCTGATTATTCTTTCAGCTGTTAATAAGAGTATATTATATGAACCAATTACAGCATTTAACCTTATTACAATAATGTCTGCAGAACTGAACAAATTTTTTATTTTAATATAAATTTAACATTATTCAAGGGATCCGAGGCAAATCTAGAGAGCAGAACATCACATACTCAAGGGTTCAGGACTCTTTTATTAGACCAGCAAGTAACCACACAGCAATGCACTAAAACATCAGGACAATATTTTCATTTTTGAGTGAAACCTACTACACTTAATGTACTCACAAACACATAAACAACATAAAGTATACAGCAAAAAATCCAGAGTGAAATTAACTCTGCTGATCAGAGGTGTTACAAATAACCTCAGAAAAACCTTTTGGCAGATACTTTACATCTGTGTATTGGTACAAATTACACACATGCAAGCTATTATAAGGCTATTCCACATGCTTCTTCACTAATTACACTAATATTATAACTATCACAATATCTCCTGAACTCACCTGTACAGTTTCTTACTGGGCTAGAATGTGGCTTGCCAAAAACAAAAAACACCACCATCCCATATTGAATGCCTTTAACATGCCTTCGTCACAGTATGTAATTTGCCTAATTCTTCCGTTTGGCAATATTAAAGGCCATTTACCTACAGTTATTTCTACAACATCTACCAGTCCCACTACTACAAGTGAATTTTGTGTTGCTGCACTGAAATGTGGCCTTCAAAAGAAGCTCAGCTCCTCCCAATAATTGTCTTCATGAAGAACACAGTAATCCAGCATCCGAGTCTGATTTAACATCTGTTTTCATTTATTGTTTCAGTTTCTTTGCAGCCAGTCACTTCCACAATAAGATTAGTTCTGCCGTTACAGGTGAGGATGATGCTGGACTCTGATCCAAGTCTTTTTTGGTGACAATTTCTGTCTTGTTTGCTACAGTATGTAAATGTTATTTAGAAACAGTCACTAACACATATGCATGTAATCCATCTGAGATTGATTTTATGTTTTTATACTCTTCATGTTAAATATATAACATTGTGCTCTCCGAACCTAAATGATTGCATGCTCAGCTCATTTTTAATGGCTCTATTTCAAATATATGACACAGGGAGTCAAAATCTGATGGTCCTTTGTATTAAGAAATTTTGTGTATTTTTTTTTTCTTCGTTATTGTCCTTTAAATACAGGATGTGATAACAGGGGACACAAATAAGAACATTTTTGCTAAATGTTAATGTTAAAACCTTCTAGTGTAATTTTGTCATTCACCTGAAAATGTAATTGTAAAAAATTACCTCCTGCATAAAAAAGTACCATTACAACAGGTTTCTGTCTGTATATTTATTCAAGTTTCTGGAAAATGTCTCCTAAATATTACATTCGATTTTAAATTTTATCTGTATTTTTATAATTGACACCATAAATAAATACACATGAAAGCATGAAATCAACGTAGTCATTAAACCACATGACAAAAACAACTTGAAATTTGTTAATAATTCATTATGAAACCAATTAAAGATTTCAAATTTGACTAAGACCATAAAATTAATCTTCATTTAGTTAGATATGCTTTTGGAAAGCATCTGTAATAAGTAAATTTGTATTTGCCAGGCAATGTATTTAAAAATATTATAGTCAATTAATAAAAGGTAAATGTAAATCAATTTACAAATGATTACTGAAACTTTGTTAACATATATTCCAAGTCCTCTGAAAGTGTACACCAGGGTTTAGTGAACAAACTGAAATTCAATTTATTATTTAGAAAATCTTGTCCTCATTATATACTTTATAGTGGTAAATATCTGGTATATTCCGGTTGAAAAAATTTCCATGGGCCATGTTTTTGATTGATTTATTTATTTTACTTTTTTGAATTCATTGATCTTCATCATTTTATTTTATTTTATTTTATTTTATTTTAATTTAATTTAATTTAATTTTATTTTATTCAGCTGTTACTAACATCAGCAGCACTGATACAACAGTCACACCAGAGATGAGCTCAGCTGGTAATATAGTCTGATATTCCCACTGCTGATTGTATTTTTGACTGAATGTTTGTTGATCTAAAGAATTGAACAGATGTGTGAGTGTGTTTTTATATGAGACAAAAGAGAAAAGAGTTTGTGAAACATGCAGTTGCAGATCATTGCATTGTAAACTGAGTTTCTGAATTTGAAGTTTTATAGCTGAACTCACAGCTTCTATCAATAACAGTCCAAAGATATAATAAGACATAATAAACAAATAAATAAATAAGATGTTCATTGTGGATATTTAAAATGTGAATGTGATTTTCTGTTTATCACTGATGGTTTTGTGCACAAACTAAATTTTGTTTGCTATTAATATTGCAAAACGTGATTTAAAATCACATAGTCTGTTTCAGAGGTGAGGCCAGAAATGTTTAAGTGGGTGGGCCTACACAGTATACAAATTGAATGTCTAATTGCCAGCATGAAATACAGCACAAAGTTTCAATACACAACCCAGTCAAATTTTGATCTCACAGTGATCTCACCATGAGCTTCCAGGATACTCATGATGAGGTCACAGTGAGCTAAAAGTGTAACCTCACAGTGCCCTCATACTAATGTGAGGTCAAAGTGCACTCACTGCACAGAGACTAGGTACCCAGCATGCATTTCAGCATGAAGCTTTTGATTGTCACCATTGTTGAGATTCATACACTGATTCTAGAAGTTTCTCTTTGTTTTCAAATGACACAGTGGTTTCAAATGTTTGTGATTTATCATGCTTTTAAAGTTTTTCATAAATTCAGGGCTGCTATTGGTCAAATGGGTGCCCTAAGTAGAATTGTACTGTTGTGCCCCCTCCCCAAAATATCATAGGAGCTAAAAAATAATATTAATGAAATATAAAAGTAAATAACTATATTGTAATTAAATTGTATTATTTACAATTGTTGCCAGACAGTCACTTATGGCTATGACTTTATTAATACAGTTGTCTGATGAATTTTATAGTCTCAAGCATTCAGAAATCACACAAAAGAAAATAAATCGATAAAACCAAGGATTAGATTTTGTAAGGTTTGTGATGTCCACATGTGTTTGTTGAAGAAAATATAGAGGCTAGCATTTCTATCACAAAAAGGTGGCCAAACATCAAAGATTAAGTGTACAACAACATAAATTAAATGTTTGGTCAATATTAAACAAGGATTTGATCATCCTGTAAGTGTTTACAACAGCAATTATCAGGCCTTTGACGCCCTTTGCAGACATTTGTAATAATAGGTAATGTACATAAATTGTTTATTTTGTATTACATTATGTATTTTAACAGTGTTATTCAATGAAACCATACAATTATTATTAACTAACCAACCATTATTGCTTCATTGTTTTTATATAATGCATTTTATGTCATTTTAAAGGTTGTTGTTCGCTTAGGTCTGTTTTTATTACCACAAAAATATTATCTAAATACTTTAATTATTATTTGAAGTAATTATTATTTTTTGTTTTTCTCCATTCTTTAACACCCATTAGTAAAATTATGGTTAATTTTTGTAAGGGAACATGGGAACTCTGAGAAAATATTAAGGCAGATGTGGTGGGGATATTATCACCGACATTAAAACACATTATTAACGTCAAAATCCAAAAAGGTTTCACAGGATCATAAACGTACTGTACCTAAAAGTGATGCACAGTCTTCATCTTGGGCTTTTTTTTTTCTTATCTCGGCACCGGACAACTGATGTCTTTTCCCAGGAATATAGTTGTCCATCAGTTATGATCATTTGCAATCAGCCGCAAACATGAGGCGAGCGCGGGCTTGGGAATGGCGGGTCGTGTGCTTCACCTGTCTACGGTTGCCGTGATTTTGCCAAGTAATACGTGTTCCTGGATCAACATCTTTTGATGATCCTGGATCAACATTAATGTCCAAAATATAAACTTAATCCAATCCCTACCCTAAACCTAACCCTACCCATAATTTATTCCTAAAATCAGTGGGAAATGATAGCTGATAAACAAGAGTGTAGAAGCACCTAACCCTGATTGTAAGCCTTGATTGGAATGTTGTTCCAGGAACATGTTGTACTTGGTGAAATCACGCTCACTGCCTGTCTACTGCATTCACCATAAAACACATTTTTTATAATTATGTATATACAGGTGCATCTCAATAAATTAGAATGTCATGGAAAAGTTAATTTTTTTCAGTAATTCAACTCAAATTGTGAAACTCATGTATTAAATAAATTCAATGTACACAGACTGAAGTAGTTTAAATTTTTTGGTTCTGTTAATTGTGATGATTTTGGCTCATATTTAACAAAAACCCACCAATTCACTATCTAAACAAATTAGAATATGGTGTCATGCCAATCATCTAATCAACTCAAAACATCTGCAAAGGTTTCCTGAGCCTTCAAAATGGTCTCTCAGTTTGGTTCACTAGGCTACACAATCACGGGGAAGACTGCTGATCTGACAGTTGTCCAGAAGACAATCATTGACACTATTCACAATGAGCGTAAGCCACAAACATTCATTGCCAAAGAAGCTGGCTGTTCACAGAGTGATGTATCCAAGCATGTTAACAGAAAGTTGAGTGGAAGGAAAAAGTATGGAAGAAAAAGATGCACAACCAACCGAGAGAATCGCACCCTTATGAGGATTGTCAAGCAAAATCGATTCAAGAGTTCGAGTGAACTTCACAAGGAATGGACTGAGGCTGGGGTCAAGGCATCAAGAGCCACCACACACAGACGTGTCAAGGAATTTGGCTACAGTTGTAGTATTACTCTTGTTAAGCCACTCCTGAACCACAGAAATGTCAGAGGTGTCTTACCTGGGCTAAGGAGAAGAAGAATTGGACTGTTGCCAAGTGGTCCAAATTCCTCTTTCCAGATGAGAGCAAGTTTTGTATTTAATTTGGAAACCAAGGTCCTAGAGTCTGGAGGAAGGGTGGAGAACCTCATAGCCCAATTTGCTTGAAGTCCAGTATTAAGTTTCCATAGTCTGTGATGATTTGGGGTGCAATGTCATCTGCTGGTGTTGGTCTATTGTGTTTTTTGAAAACCAAAGTCACTACACCCGTTTACCAAGAAATTTTGGAGCACTTCATGCTTCCTTCTGTTGACCAGCTTTTTGAAGATGCTGATTTCATTTTCCAGCAGGATTTGGCACTTTCCCACACTGCCAAAAGCACCAAAAGTTGGTTAAATGACCATGGTGTTGGTGTACTTGACTGGCCAGCAAACTCACCAGACCTGAACCCCATAGAGAATCTATTGTCAAGAGGAAAATGAGAAACAAGAGACCAAAAAATGAAGATGAGCTGAAGGCCACTGTCAAAGAAACCTGGGCTTCCATACCACCTTAGCAGTGCCACAAACTGATCACCTCCATGCCACGCCGAATTGAGGCAGTAATTAAAGCAAAAGGAGCCCCTACCAAGTATTGAGTACATGTACAGTAAATGAACATACTTTCCAGAAGGCCAACAATTCACTAAAAATAACATTATTAAAGGTCTTATTAACTATTCTAATTTGTTGAGATAGTGAATTGGTGACAAATTAGAATCCAGAAGTTCTAACCGAACTGCCACTGACCTTGCTCTCCGAGCAATGAAGGTCACCGCGCGTTCTCTGGATCGTGCGATGTCCACGCTTGTGGTCCAGGCGCGCCATCTCTGGCTGAGTCAGGTTAAAATGAGGGACACCGGCAAAGATCAGTTCCATAATGCCCCTGTGTCCCAGACCGGCCTCTTAAGCGATGTGGTCAAGAACCTGGCCCAGCAGTTCTCGGCTGCACGGGAGCAGACTGAGGCGGTCCAACCTTCTGCCTGGGGGGCAGCTGCTGCCTCCACCCATCCGCCAGCTGCAGCGCCCCAGCTGCAGCGCCCCAGCTTGCTCGTCGCTGAGGGTGGCCCCCTGCATCCACTCCTGCTCCCGCGCCACATCTGCAGCAGCCTCCAGCAAGTGGCGCCATAGAGCTGGGCGTAGGCAGGCCATCCCACCCGTCCTGGCCCCCGTCAATCCTGGCGGTGAGCGGAAGAGCAAGAGGTGACCCAGAGAGAGGTAGCTGCTTTCTGGGGGAAGGTGAAAGCACCTCTCCCTCCCCTGGAGGAGAGCGGGTGGAGAATCTGGAAATCTCGACGAGAGAGTGTTTTTTTCTATCTCTGTGTCCCAGGAGGGCACGGAAAGTTGCGGGCGGCCAAGCACTGGTCCTCACTCATTCTCCTCCTTCGCTAGATGGCAGCAGCAGGCGGTTCGAGAGCGTCAACAAAGGCCCTACTCACGCACCCTCTGCCAACCTGTGGAACCAAGTGAGCCTTGCACCCCACACTCACACCCCTCTCCGGTCCCTGTGTTCCACCTTGCTGCCCCACTGCGGGTACGGCTGTGGTTCCGCTGGTCCCGCTTGTACGGTTTCTAAGTGCCTGGTCAGAGCTACCCAGCCCGTCTTGCTGCAGACCATCAGCCTCGGCTATGCGATACAGTTCGCCCGGCGTCCCCCCAAGTTCAGCGGTATCCGCTTCACTACAGTGAAAGCGTCCAATGCCCCTGTTCTGCGGGAAGAAATCACAGTCCTACTGGCGAAGGACGCGATAGAGCCGCTCCCTCCAGCCGATATGAGGACGGGGTTTTACAGCCCTTACTTCATTGTACCCAAGAAAGGCAGTGGGTTACGACCAATCTTGGCTCTGCGAGTTTTGAACCGGGCTCTTCATCGGCAACCGTTCGGGATGTTGACGCAGAAATGCATCTTCGGGTGCGTCCGTCCCTGAGATTGGTTTGCAGCGATCGACCTGAAGGATGCATACTTTCATGTATTGATCCTTCCGTGCCACAGACCATTTCTGCAGTTTGCGTTCGAAGGACAGGCATATCAGTACAAGGTCCTGCCCTTCGGGCTGTCCCTGTCTCCGCATGTCTTCACGAAAGTCGCGAAGATGGCTCTTATTCCCCTCAGAGAGCAGGGTGTTCGCATTCTCAACTATCTAGACGATTGGCTGATACAAGCACAATCTTGGGATCAGTTGTGCGAGCACAGGGACCTGGCCTTCGGGTCAACTGGGGAAAGAGCAAACTCTCGCCAACGCAGAGGATCTCTTTTCTCGGTATGGAGAAAACACAGCGACCGTTGCGTACATCAACTGATAAGGTGGTCTGTGCTCCCGTCGCATGTCGCAACTCACCCGCCACCTCCTCCTTTGGAGTCGGAAGGTTCTGAGGTCACTTCATGCTGTTCACATTCCGGGCCTGCTCAACCATACAGCCGACGAGCTGTCTCGAGTATTGCTCCCGGGAAAATGGCGACTCCATCCCCTGATGATCCAGCTGATTTGGAGACGGTTCGGAGACGCTCAGGTAGACCTGTTTGCTTCTCCAGATGCACTGGCACACAGCTGGCCTCAGGGCCTATGCAAATATGCGTTTCCCCCAGTGGGCCTTCTCGCACAGACACTGTGCAAAGTCCTGGAGGACAAGGAGCAAGTCTTGTTAGTGGCGCCGTATTGGCCCACTCGGACCTGGTGAGCTCGAACTAGTGCTCCTCGCAACAGCCCCTCCTTGGCCAATTCCTCTGAGGAAGGATCTACTGACTCAGAGATGGTGCACCATTTGGCACTCTCGTCCAGGGCTTTGGAAACTCCATGTCTGGTCCCTGGATGGGACGCAGAGATTCTAGGTGACCTACCCCAGGAGGTAGAGAACACCATCACTTCGCCAAGAGCACCGTTGACGAGACACGCTTACGCCTTGAAGTGGAACCTGTTCGTCGAGTGGTGTTCTTCTTGCCGAGAGGACCCCCGAAGATGCCCGATTGTGGTCGTGCTTTCCTTTCTGCAGCAAGGGCTGGAGCGAGCCTGTCTCCCTCCACCCTCAAAGTCCAGGTTGCTGCTATTGCTGCGTACCATGACCCCGTGAATGGGAAGTCTTTAGGTAGGCATGACCTCATCATCATGTTCCTTAGAGGGGCCAGGAGGTTAAATCCTTCCCGGCCCCCCTCTATACCCTCTTGGGACCTGACTCTAGTGCTAAGTTCACTACAACAGGGCCCATTCGAGCCTTTGCATTCAGTTGACCTAAAGTTTCTTTCATTGAAAAACTCTGCTCCTGCTTGCACTGGCCTCCATCAAGAGGGTAGGGGACCTGCACTGATTTTGGTCGACGATTCATGCCTAGAGTTTGGGGCGGCTGGCTCCCAGGTAATCCTGAGGCCCTGGCCCGGCTACATGCCCAAGGTTCCCACTACACCCTTCAAAGACCAAGTGGTGAACCTGCAAGTGCTGCCCCTGGAGAAGGCAGACCCAGCCCTGGTTTTGCAATGCTTGAGATGCTACGTAGACCGGACACAAAGCTTGAGGTCCTCAGACCAGCTCTTTGTCTGTTACGGAGGCCGGCAGAAGGGGAATGCCGTCTCTAAGCAGAGAATGGCCCACTGGATTGTGGATGCCATAACCCTGGCTTACCAGGCACAGGGTGTGCCCTGCCCGTTCAGGTTGCGAGCTCACTCAACTAGAAGTGTTGCATCCTCCTGGGTGCTGGCGTGGCGCCTCACTGACAGATATTTGTAGAGCTGCAGGCTGGGCAACCCCTAACACGTATCCTCCTGTGTTCTCACCTCAAACGGGTAGTGGCACCGAGAGGCCCCATTTAGTGTCGGCTGTTAAAACTGCTCCAGAGTGTCCGTACTGTAGACCCTGTTGAGTTCCTCCATCACCCTAAGCAGCTGTACATGGCGGAACGTCCGGCGGCAGGCCTTCATGATGAATCCGTGAGAAGCATGGAAGGCTGGGTTCCATATTGAGACCTAAGCGGTACTCGTATGCGTATAGTCCACGGTATAACCTTAGAGCCCGTGTTTCCCCAGCAGATTTCTGCCTTCCCAAGAGGGTTTTAAACACCCCAAATATACACATAAACACATGCAATATGTGTAATATCTTCATAAAACTCCTTAAACAACTATGGGAATTACGCAGATTCCAAAGCGTCCCTGTTCCAAGTGGAACGGGTACGTTTTCCCAGTGTTATCCAATCTCACCTGGTGAGGTAGTGCTTTGACAGTGGTGAGTGGAACTACTTGTTCCGAACCCCGGCCTACACCTAATAGGGACGCAGGCGGCTCGCACAGGGCACTGGAAGGGGCAGCACCCATGGTGCTTTTGTAGGGATACCAATTAGTCGGTCACCGACGTGACATCGAGAGTGACCAACTGAAAGGGAACGTCTCTGTTGCGTATGGTAACCCTCAATTCCTGAAGGAGGGAACGGAGACGTCACGTCCTGTCACCACAGTTGCTGTACCACCGCTGAGCCGCCGGGTTTCCGGCTCGGCTCCTTAGCGAAAACCTGGTATGCATTGCACCTGCTCCCTTATTATACTCACGCTGTGATCAGCGGCAGCTGGATGCAATAATTG
This sequence comes from Cyprinus carpio, assembly GCF_018340385.1. Classification (NCBI taxonomy): domain Eukaryota; kingdom Metazoa; phylum Chordata; class Actinopteri; order Cypriniformes; family Cyprinidae; genus Cyprinus; species Cyprinus carpio. The sequence continues at coordinate 34,953,871 of NC_056597.1, forward strand.
CATGCCAATGTGCATTGGCTTGTTTAGTTTACACTCGAAGTAGATTGGTCTATCGCAGTGATATCCCAATTAATCAGTCACTGACATGCCATCTCCCTTCCCTCCTTCAGGGAACGAGGGTTTCCATACATAACCAAGACATTCACAAATTTATAGACACACACACAGACATCAAGAAATACTGTATGAATCTCACCAATGGTGACATGCTTTATACTGCAATGCATTCTGGGAGCCAATGAGGAGTTTTGCATGATGAACCCAGAATACATTGCAGCATGAAGCATGTCATCATTGTTGAGATTCATTGTTGAGATTCATACACTGATTCTTGATGTTTGTGTCATTTTTTGTAAGATAATTTTTTTAATCAGTCTGTAGAACCATTGAGTTGCCATAATAAATCAGGTGCAATTAATACCATAGATTATACTGTATAAAATCAGATAATCAGACTGTTCTGTGATGACATCTGAACCATCAGCAAGCAGCCAGCATCATCCGATCGCATGTTCTCTTGCTGTTTTTGCCATAACAAATATAGCTTCAGCAGCGAAAGAAAAATATTCAAATTGCCTCAGTAAAGTAAACACATACGCTGCGTATGCTCTTCTGTATCAGCCGCGCCACAAGGATGTGCTGTTTCTACGTGTATTTAGCTTTGATTTGAAAGAGAATTTTTCCATCTTAAAAATATATCTAAATTATGACCTATCTCAGGTGCTGGCAAACTTTTGGGCATGCAGTGACATTTTTAATTGCCAATAAATTACTATTGTGTGTTGAGATGTTTATAGAGATGTTAATGACATTTGATTTCACATTCATCTTTTAACACATCCATCTTTTAACACATCCATATTTTAGTCCAACGAAACAATAACATTGTAATATGGATGGTTATTCCTTTGTTTACGCAGCATAAGGTGATGTGGAGAGACACAGAGGAGACTGTTGATAAAGGAATTGTTGAATAAAGTCATTATTTTTGTTTTCTTCGTGTACAAAAAGTATTCTCGTCACTTCATAACATTACGGTTGAACCACTGATGGCAGATGGACTATTCTGATGATGTCTTTCATACTTTTCTGGACCTTGACACTTTTATTTACTTGGCAGTCTATTGGACAGTAATAGGCCTCCCGGTTTTCATCCAAAATATCTTAAATTGTGTTCCAAGGACGAACGAAGCTTTTACGGGTTTACAACAACATGGTAAAAGATAAAAAACAAAAAATCACCACTTTGTGGAGTATCACCCCAATAATACTACAAAAAATTATACCAGGCATCATGCAAATATCCACAAGAAAGAAAAGAAAAGCATTACTATTTACACTTCTGAAACTGCAAATCTCATCTCTACGTTTTCTTGTTCATAATAAATCCTATTAAAGTACACAAATTGCCTTGAGCAAAGGAAGAACCTAATTATTTAAAACAGAAAACAGACAGGGAAATACCCATATGGTGATGTATTGTGCTGTGGTGTTTTATTTAAAATAAGCATAACTGCAGATTATAGGGGTGTAATGATATGCAAAAAGTATGGTTTGTTACCTTGGATTGGTAGTGACTAATTGGGAAGGGTTTTTTTGTTTGTCTGTTTGTTTGTTTGTTTGTTTTTCAAGGGGAAAACATAATTCTTCTTTTCTTTTCTTTTTTTTTTACAGGAAAAAAAAAATAATAATAAAAAAAAACCTAATGATCAGTTACCAGCAGCCATCACAATCTATATAGATTCATTGGGTTAAAAAAAAATTATAAAAAAAAAAAAAAACCTGATAGGAAGTTAAACATAAGGCATTATGTGGAAGGATTTTAAAAATACACTACAGAGGAACTTGACCTGTGAGCTATTGTTATATATATATATACACATTTGTATATGAATTTGAATTTGTGTACTTCACACATTTCCTTATGACGATGATGTACAAATAACATCTCTATGAACATCTAAACACACGCATTGTTATCTTAGTTAATGAGTCATTTGATCAGTGTCTGTGAGGATCATTGTGTGTCAGCTCACATCAGGTAAGATCTCTTTCTACTCTGTAAATTAATCAAACTACAGCATATTTTGATGCTTTATGTGTATTTTTATGTATGACATACGGTATATAAACAAATATATGTATATGTAGGTACTGTATTTTAAAGGTAATTTTGTAATATCCAAATAACTTTTACACATCATTATTGGAAAGGATTTAGACATTGGTTTTTCATGCTTTTCAATGAAGCATAAACAATTATTGCGCATGGAACAGTCATTAATGTCCATAATGTAAGACACCTAAGACAGTGCTTCTGGGAGACTGGAAGGACAGCTAATCATCCTTGTAATGCTAGACCACTTGTGACCATATATACCCCCAGACATATTTGAGAACATGCAAGTGACTTGGTGGAAGAGTAGAGTAACATCTCACAGTAAATTTGCTGCAGTCCATGAGGATGAGATGTACTATATTACTTAAAGCAGCTCCTGACACACAGGATACTCACTGCAACTTTTGATATTGGTCTTCCATTTGTTTATGGTCTTTTTCATTTCTGCTAATCAAATGTCTCTGAAACTTGTTCAGTTTATGTCTCAGTTGTTAAACTTTATATGTTCATACAAATATTTACACATTTTTAAAAAAAATATGCAAGAAAAAAACACATTAAAATGAGAAGATCTATATCTTCACACTCTTTTAAAAAAAATATAAATGTTTACATTTCTCCTCGCTTATAATGCTTGTAACATGTAAATGAATAAATTCAGTGGAATTTTCCATGTGTGTTTGACACAAAGAGGAAGCCAAAAACCGTTATACATCAGTGCCAAACTAATTTGCTTTTTCCTTCTAAGCAGTAAATGAAGCAGATCCTCTGAGCTGGCTTTTGGATATAGAGAAATACATCAGACTGTCTACACTGACAATGGTTTCCTCTCTTCATAAAAGTGAGTATTTTTTGTCATGATTAGTAAAGAACTGAAGTCAGATGATGAATGCAGTTAACTCAAAACTGAAATATTTTTCTTGAAGTTGTTAATTGTCATAAGATTATAGTTTTCATTGATTTCATTGTTTTTCTTCATATATTCCAGGTTTTATAAGAGCACTGACTATCATCTCTGTTATATGTAAGTAGCCAAGCTGCAAAATCATAAGAGTAATCCATATGACATACAGTATAGGCTATATAGCAGTCTTCCAAGTCATGTGTCCTTTATGTGAGAAACAGACTGATATTATATGTTCTCATTATCTTTTCCAATGCTCTGGGATGACCTAAAAAGTCATATAGATTACAAAAATTGTCCATTTGAGCCACAATGATTCATATGCACAAGGATGTAATGATTTAGATGTAATGTTGTAATGTTTTGAACCACCGAGCAGGTTTATACACCCATTCATGCTATATAGCATTTTTATTGGAAGAACTCAAATATATTAATATTGTCATAATATATTCATTTTTGTGGATTCATCTGTCATTATTTTTTTCAGCTGTTACTAACATCAGCAGCACCAATACAACAGTCACAACAGAGATGACCTCAGCTGGTAATGTAGTCTGATGTTTTCTCTGTTTATTAATCGATATTCATTAGTCATTATTTTTTACTAAGTATAAAGTAGGTGAAATGCCTCTCAATTTAAGAAGACAACAGTTAACTGCAGTATATTTGGCAAATTTAATGGCACAGGATAATTCACATCCCACGATACCATACCAACTAATCACTCACACCTGTACACAGTGGCATGAACACACAGGTTAATAAGGGACAGGTGTCTGGAAAGTCTGTAAGATATTGCAGGTCGGCCTCCTGGCAAAGCTGAATTAACCTTCTTGCTGGATCCATACTCATTCTGTAATGCTAGGTAGAAGAAAGTGTGGATCCAAGGGCATAAAGTTTATTAAAGAAAACAAACTAAACAGAATCACAAACATGCCCAACACAAGACAGGTAGCATGAAACAGAAGCCAGGTTTATTTTACAGATTTGCTCTAAAAAGTTTTGCAATATTTTATAAATGTTTTATAAACCTATTGTGAATTGACAGCGTTTCCATTAACTGATGTTATGTGACTAATATATTTTTTTCCTCTCGATAAAAGTCATGGCAATGGATCTTGGTAGGTTTACATGTATCACAGCCACTGCACTAGCCATTATTTTTAATTGAAGGGGACGTATGCATGTATCTTTAGTGAAACAGCACAGACAGTCACTTCTGGGATGCTTCTGAAACGTGCAGCGGAGTGGCTGGTATAAACACAAGCATTGACTAGAGTAGCCGTGTCGGAGCCATAATGCTGTAATGCACCACACGTGTACAGTGAAAAAAGGATTAATATCAGGGAAAGCCCTTAATACTTGAGAGTGGCCACATATGAGGTGTTTCTTGGGGGTTACAGTACATTAAATGATGAATGATCTTGTGACTTTTACATATTCCAGCTGACCTGTAAATGCTGTAAATGTTAAATATTCCTTTATCAATTTGCCTAAAAACTAACTTTTTTTGCGATATATGGAAGTTGTTTTTGCGAAATCGACATGTTTCTAATAGGCATATTTTCATTTCGCAATTTCAATGTGCGCAATTAACAATTAGCATTAGCACCAACTCAACTGGTATTGTAACACACTGTACTCTAAAGACCAAGTAATGAAGTTAAGAAAAATAATGTAGGATAGATCGGCTCTGTGTATCATCCGATCATTCAGTTATTTCCATTCAATCTGGCAAATGCAAAATTCTAAAATCGGTCAATATGAAAATCTAACCCTAAGGTTCAAAAAGTCGTGGCCTAGTGGTTAGAGAGTTTGACTCCTAACCCTAAGGTTGTGGGTTCGAGTCGCGGGCCGGCAATACCACGGCTGAGGTGCCGTTGAGCAAGGCACCGAACCCCTAACTGCTCCCCGGATGCCGCAGCATAAATGGTTGCCCAATGCTTCTGGTGTGTGTGTGTGTGTGTGTGTGTGTGTGTGTGGTGTGTGTGTGTGTGTGTGTGTGTGTGTGTGTGTGTGTGTGTGTGTGTGTGTGTGTGTGTGTGTGTTGTGTGTGTGTGTGTGTTCACTGCTGTGTGTGTGTGCAGTTTGAATGGGTTAAATGCAGAGCATGATTTCTGAGTATGGGTCACCATACTTGGCTGTATTTCACTTTCACTTTTAAAAATTGACACTGGATGTTACAGAAATAGTAAGATGGCTTGTTATTTATATATTTATTATTATTATTAATTTTTATTTATTTATTTTGTTTTGTATAACAAATTGAAAATTTGAAGATTTTGGCTCGACATCTTTTTTGTTTGTGGTTAACAAATCAGTTTATGGCTTCAATATTTCATTTCATGTGGGCAGCGCTGAAACACTTCTTCATTTGATTGGTCAAACAACACTGCCATCTTGCGTCTTCTGTAGTAGGCTACTGCATTAATTCAGCTGCTGATTTAGTCTGATGTTTCCTCTATTGGATTGCATTTTAACTGTATGTTTGTGGATCTGTAGAATTGAACATGTGTGAGTGTGTTTGTGTTTCTAGGTAAAAACTGAGGGATAATGAGAATGAAATGTGTAGTTGTAGATAATTGCAAACATTTGCATGTGTCCTTTTTATTGTTGATTCATTTAAATTCATCAGTCATTATATTTTTCAGCTGATACTGACATCATCAACACTGATACAACAGTCATGCCAGAGACGAGCCCAGCTGGTAATGTAGTCTGATGTTCCTCTGATGATTGTGTTTTGACTGAATGTTTGTGGATCTGTAGAATTGAACAGATGTGTGAGTGTGCTTGCGTCTCTAGATAAAAACAAGGAATAAAAGAGTGTGCACTGTAAAAAGTGATTCTCTATATTTACTCAATATAATTGTCAAAAGATTACAAGCAATATTATTAATTAAATTTAACACATTTTAATTAATTAGAATTAACCATTCAAAATGAGTAGAATAACATGAAAAAAATAAGTAAAATTTACACAAAAATATTGATTACATTGGACAAAAAACAGACAAACAAAAAAACACTACACTGTGCTAAAGAATACTATGTTATGCATGCCAGGCCAGTAGTTGGCGATCATGAAACACCCTTCGAAAACAATATAATCATGCACATGACGTCAACCTTTTTACAAATTCACATTTTTTTGTTGCTTACATAAATATGATACAGGCATCATGTTCAAAAGGTTGTGTCTTAAGGCCCCCAAAACAGAGTTATTGAAGACACCTAAAGTTCACGAACAGAATCACTGAAGGAAAAAAGGGTAAATTATTGGTTACCATTATAGTGGTAAGTGTTTGCTTTAGTTAGGCTCCTGACCCTTGATGATTTAATATTACATTTTGTCTTGCTGTTGTAACTCAGTTATAACAGCTAGACAAGATAAGAGAAAAGATGATCAGGTGGTGTTGGTTATGGTTTTACATAATCTTTGTTTTACCTGAATATCTGAACTCATTTAGAGGCTGATCTCGGAGTTAAATTAACATTCATTACAGCAGCGCTGTGATTCAACAATAAAAAACCTGGAATTTTCAGTATAATCCAGAGTTTAAGAATTCTGATTAAAACAAAGAGAGGGGAACCTTCTTTTGGCACACAGTGACATCAAGAACCAGCGTATGAATCTCAAAAATGGTGACAAACAGCATATACAGATGAACTGTAAGCATCACAAAACAAGCTACTAAAGAATTGTTGCTCATAATTTATTCATGCTGCAAAGCATGATGGGAATGATAAATGAGTTTTGATTGGTGGAACCCAGAATGCAGTGCAACACGCTTTTTGATGGTCACCATTGTTGAGGTTCTCAGGCTGATTCCTGATGTCCGTGTGCCTAAATAAAAGATTATTTTCCTTTTTAAAAAGGTTTTGATCAGAAGTGCTTCTAAGAGTCTCTCTGATTATGCTGTAAATACCAGAGCTTATATTGTACAACCACAGGGCGCCTGTTATTGACAAGACACACCCAAGTCAGAAACCAAATGATGATGTCAAAACAAATAACACCACCTGATCTCATTTCCTTCTTGGCTTGTCTAGCTGCTGTATCACAACTACAGCAAGAAAAAAAAATGTTTAAAATTTTACGGGTCAAGAGCCCAACTAAAGCAAACACTGACCACCGTAATGGTAACCAAAATTTTTATTTTTCTCCTTCAGTGATTCTGTTTGTGAACTTTAGGTGTCTTCAATAACTCTGTTTTGGGGGCCTTAAGACACAACCTTTTGAACATGATGCCTGTATCATATCTATGTAAACAACAAAAAATGTGAATTTGTAAAAAGTTTGACATCGTGTGCATGCATATAATGTTTTCGAAGGGTGTTTCATGATCGCCAACTACTGGCCTGGCATGCATAAGATTGTATTCTTTAGCATAGTGTTTTTTGTTTTGTTTGTTTGTTTGTTTTTTGTCCACTGAAATCAATATTTTTGTGTAAATTTGACTTAATTTTTTCATGTTATTCTACTCATTTTGAATGGTTAATTCTAATTAATTAAAATGTGTTAAATTTAATTAATAATATTGCTTGTAATCTTTTGACACAATTTTATTGAGTAAATATAGAGAATCACTTTTTACAGAATGTAAGATGTATGAGCTGTGTTAAAAGAAATGTGCTTATTAATTACTGTTCATTCAAACATTCAGATGTTCAAAGCATTACCACCAACTCTACAACCGATACACCAGTGAACATCTCAACAGGTAATGTAACTTACTGTACTCTTAAGACCATGAGATGAGGTTATTTATTTAAGGAAAGATAAAAGAAGTTAAATGGGTCCTATTATGCTCTTTTACAAAGTATTGATTTTGTTTTGGGGGTGTACTAGAACAGGCTCTCATACTAGGTTGTTCAAAAACACATTATTTTTCACATATTTTACATTATTACAACCCTCTCTCCCCAGTCTGGCATGAACGGCTCGAATAGTTTCTGTATCAAATGAAGGTCCGCCTTCTGAAATACAAAATGTGCTGTGATTGGTTAGCTGTGCCAGTGTGTGTTGTGATTGGCAGCACTCTGCGCCTGATCTGGAAATATCATGCCCCTTACCATAGCCGCCTGCGCGCTTCAGTGTAAATATTAGTCAAAATCAAATCAATTTGAGCGCGATTTAAACCCGGATGATTGTAAACACTAAGTTCATCTACCTTGGGAAAGCTAGCATGCCTCCAACTTAGTGATAACACTCCTTGACTTCCTTTGTGAAATTATGCTACATAAAACTTATGAACGAAACTGACACAGCATCTACTTGGTTACCGCTGTAAGCAAAGCATGTAAACAAAGCATACTTGTAAACAAAGCATGTAAACAAAGCATACCAAAGCATACTAGTCAGTTCTCCTCAGAGATACATTCATATAAAGTTCCACCCCGAATTGTATCACAATTCATTTACCATCTCAACCAACTAAATACAATCTTCAACTGCTCAACAGAAAGAACATGACACATTTGATCAGTATACATTCTTAAAACACATTTTCATTCAATGGAATTGTGCATATGCTTTAGACACTTACATTTATGCTCCGTCCATGCAATAAATGCGCAGCCTTCAACTGCTCAGGTAATGTTGTCGGTATGACCGAGAGCCATTGAAAAACTACAGAAAAGCAAAACTACTTCACTTTAGCAATACTGGCCACAAGTATTAAGAGGAGATCACACATCAGCTGCTCAAAAAATGTGTCAGTGAGACAAACGGAGCACGAATGCAATCCTGTGACAGTCACAGGCAGTAAATAGTTGAGCACATAAAGGAGAGATGCGAACACTGTTCAAGGTCTCCATTAATTCGTGCTTATAGTAATTTAATGTGTATGTATTTTGAAAGCATTGAATAGCTAAAGAAATCGTCATAGGTGGAAATCCCGGGGGGTCAGGGTGGACAGGACAATCCGCGGACATAAAAAACAACCCGCAGTAACAGTGATAAAGTAGCCCAGTTCCACAGGAAAACAATGGACTTGGCAACACTGTGACAGAGACAACGGACATGAGCGCTGTCGCGGAACAACCACAAAAGCTTTAAATTGTCTAATTTAGCACAGTCTCCCTGCTACACTAATAGTGGTAATGCATACATATCCTTACGAGTACATTTTTAGCTGTATTATCTGTGTCCCCTTCAAAAGTTACTCTTGAGAAATTTTATGTTTTTGTACCCCCCTCCAAATATTAGATGAAATTTACACACCTGAAAATCGTGATTCCTTCAATTCTTAGCATTTTAAATTGATTACTGTCTGAAATCGACAATTCACAATTAAAAATCCATGTTCAGAACGATGCACGTGCATCTTCAGGGTTTGTAATCGATGCATCGAGAAAATGAGTGAATCGTTACAAACCTATTCTAGACTAAATGTGACTATTTAAAATAAATCATTCAATGATTTTCTTGTTGCAGAACACAGTAGTTCATCTAGTTCAACTTCTACAGGTGAGGATCATTCTAGACTGAATGTGGCTTCTTAAAAGAAATTCCTCTTGATGATTTTCTTCATGAAGAAGACAGTAGTTCATCATGTGAGTCGGATTTAACATCTGTTTGCATCTGTTATTGTTTCAGCTCCTTTGCACACGATCATTTCAACAACATCTACCAGTCCCACTACTACAGGTGAATGTGTGGCTGAACTCGAATGTGGCTTTCAAGAGAAACTCCTTCTAATAATGGTCTTCAAGCTGAACATAGATGTAAAATCAGACTTAGATGCTGAATTTCTATTTCCACATTGTTGTTTGAGTTCTTTAACAACTAGTCACTTCCGCAATATCTACTAGTTCTACTTCTACAGGTGAGAATAATTCTAGATTAGGACTGTGAATCTTTGGGTGGACAGCAAATCAGATCGCTTCACAATGCATAGGTTTTTTAATTCAATTCAAGAAAGATTTTTGCAAATTCACAACGATTCGATTCAATTACCAATTAAATTTGATTGAATTCTGCATTCTTCAAGTGCATTCACAGGATTATTTAAATGCTTCCCCAAAAATTATTTAAATTCTTAGTCAGGGGGGAATAACACAGCAGCAATTATGGTTACATGACCATAGGTTAAAAAAAAAACACCCTTATGTCCATTGTTAGATGCTAGTTTAATGATATGGCATGACCTTTTTTTTTTTTTTTTTTTTTTTTTTTTTTTTACTTACAAGAAATTATTTTCTTACCTCTTACTTTAAATTTGATATTAGAAATCAAATACACTGCTGGTCAATAATCAAACATTTGTAATCTATAATTGTTTCCTAATTCCACAATTTATGATTGTTTTATATACTACAAACAATTATTTCACTTTTCTGCACAGATTTGCATCAATATACATCTTACTTAGTTACCGCTGTAAGCAAAGCATGTAAACAAAGCATACTTTAATATGCATTATACGGAGGCAAGGTAAAAAAAAAAAAATGCCAACAAAGCATTTCCGAAGACATTCATATTAACTCTCACCCCGAATTGTATCACAATTCATTTACCATCTCAACCATCTGAGTCTGATTTAACATTTTTCTATATGTTGTTGTTTCGATAAATGTTACATTTGAAGAACTCTACATCATTTTAATAGATCCGCTTCATCAGGTAAGGGTGATGCTGGACTGGATGTGACTGTCCATAATCAGTGTCTTCATGAGAAACACAGTGTCATTAATTGGTTGTGATAATCACACTACAATAACGGTACAAGCTTAAAAAAGCTTTTAAAAATTGCCAAAGATAAGTCCAGGACCAGGTACAGGACAAACACAATCATAACATAGACAAGACCGGACAAACTGAACTGAAACAAGGGGAACGTAAATACACAGACCAAAGAAGGTTAATTAATGACAAACACCTGAACAGAATGACAAAATCAACTCGGTAACCATTACAAGTAAAGACTGTAATTCACTATCTGAGTCTAATTTAACAACTGTTTCCATTTCCATCTGGTATTGTTTCAGTGCCTTTAACAATTTTTTTTTTTTTTTCCTCAGATTATTTACTGACAGTCATTTCCACAACATCTAGTAGTCCCACTACTACAGGTAAGCACGTTTTTGGACTGAATGTGGCCTTCGAAAGCAGCTCCTCCTGATAATTGTCTTCATTAAGAACACAATAATTCAGAATCTGTTTGATTTAACATCTGTTTCCATCTGGTATTGTTTCAGTTCCTTTACACACGGTCACTCCCACAATGTCTGCCAGTCCTACTACTTCAGGTGAATGTGCTGCTGAACTGGAATGTGGCTTTCAGTTAAATATTTATTTATTGTGTTTATTGTCTTAGCGTTTCACCAGTTCATTTTGCTTTTTATTCAACTTAGCTGCAGATAGATGCCTTTGTCCATATTAATTATTTCCTGGCACGTCTAAAGTTCTTTGAGCACAATATCACTTCTCTTTCAATGCAAAAACTTCATCTCATTTTATAAAATAAATTGCTATAGTATTTACCTTTTCCTCTCCATCTGCAAATGATGTTTTTGAAAGAAAAAGCGCACAATGTCTGTTTGCTATAGCAACAAACACTACTTTCATGCATCTGATTAACAGATAAACCTTGCACTCGTATTTCAAGGTTGTTGTTAATGCTATGGTTATTTTAACAGTTTCCTTCATACATTGTTTAATGACATTGTTAAAACACATTTTCATTCAATGGAACTGTGCGTATGCTTTAGAAACTTACATTTATGTTCCGTCCATGCAAAAAATGTGCAGACTTTGACTGCTCAGGTAATGTTGTCGGTATCACTGAGAAGCATTGAAAACTACAGAAAAGCAAAACTACTTCACTTTAGCAATACTGGCCACAAGTATTAAGAGGAGATCACACATCAGCTGCTCAAAAAATGTGTCAGTGAGAAGAACGGAGCACGAGTGCAATCCTGTGACAGTCACAGGCAGTAAATAGTTGAGCACGTGAAGGAGAGATGCGAACACTGTTCAAGGTCTCCTTTAATTCGTGCTTATAGTAATTTAATGTGTATGTATTTTGAAAGCATTGAATCGCTAAATAAATCATCATAGGTGGAAATCCCGGGGGGGTCAGGGGGGACAGGACAATCCGCGGACATGAAAAACAACCCACAGTAACAGTGATAAAGTAGCCCAGTTCCACAGGAAAACCATGGACTTGGCAACACTGTGACAGAGACAACGGACACGAGCGCTGTCGCGGCACAACCACAAAAGCTTTAAATTGTCTAATTTGGTACGGTCTCCCTGCTACACTAATAGTGGTAATGCATACATATCCTTACAAGTACAATTTTAGCTGTATTATCTGTGTCCCCTTCAAAAGTTACTCTTGAGAAATTTTATGTTTTTGCCCCCCCCCCCCCCAACTATTAGAAGAAATTTACACCCCTGCAAATCATGTTTCCTTCAATTCTTAGCATTTTAAATTGATTACTGTCCGAAATCGACAATTAACAATTAAAAATCCATGTTCAGAACGATGCACGTGCATCTTCAGGGTTTGTAATCGATCCATCGAGAAAACGAGTGAATCATTACAAACCTATTCTAGACTAAATGTGACTATTTAAAATAAATCATTCAATGATTTTCTTGTTGCAGAACACAGTAGTTCATCTAGTTCAACTTCTACAGGTGAGGATCATTCTAGACTGAATGTGGCTTCTTAAAAGAAATTCCTCTTGATGATTTTCTTCATGAAGAAGACAGTAGTTCATCATGTGAGTCAGATTTAACAGCTGTTTGCATCTGTTATTGTTTCAGCTCCTTTACACACGATCACTTCAACAACATCTACCAGTCCCACTACTACAGGTGAATGTGTGGCTGAACTCGAATGTGGCTTTCAAGAGAAACTCCTTCTAATAATGGTCTTCAAGCTGAACATAGATGTAAAATCAGACTTAGATGCTGAATTTCTATTACAGCATTGTTTGAGTTCTTTAACAACTAGTCACTTCCGCAATATCTACTAGTTCTACTTCTACAGGTGAGAATAATTCTAGATTAGGACTGTGAATCTTTGGGTGGACAGCAAATCAGATCGATTCACAATGCATAGGCTTTTTAATTCAATTCAAGAAAGATTTTTGCAAATTCACAACGATTCGATTCACAATTAAATTAGATTGAATTCTGCACTCTTCAAGTGCATTCACAGGATTATTTAAATGCTTCCCCAAAAATTATTTAAATTCTTAGTCAGGGGGGAATAACACAGCAGCAATTATGGTTACATGACCATAGGTTAAAAAAAAAACACCCTTATGTCCATTGTTAGATGCTACTTTAATGATATGGCATGACCTTTTTTTTTTTTTTTTTTTTTTTTTTTTTACAAGAAATTATTTTCTTATCTCTTACTTTAAAATTGATATTAGAAATCAAATACACTGCTGGTCAATAATCAAACATTTGTAATCTATAATTGTTTCCTAATGCCACAATTTATGATTGTTTTATATACTACAAACAATTATTTCACTTTTCTGCACAGATTTAGATAGAAATATACTTCATATTTTCTGTACTGAGCATTTACTTAGTTACCGCTGTAAGCAAAGCATGTAAACAAAGCATACATAAAAAAAACAAAAAAACACATCACACATCAGCTGCTCCAAAAAATGTGTCAGTGAAACCTCAGAGATACATTCATATAAACTCCCACCCCGAATTGTATCACAATTCATTTACCATCTCAACCAACTAAATACAACGAAAGCACGGAGAACAGAAAGAACATGACACATTTGATCAGAATACAGATTTTATTATTTTGAATCTGTGCCAGTGCTCTGGTGGTCTGCTCAAGATTATATGACTGTAATTTTGAAACATGATCCTCTATAATACTTGTCTTCATAAAGAATACAGCATCTGAGTCAGATTTAACATTTTTCTATATGTTGTTGTTTCGGGAATGTTACATTTGAAGAACTCTACATCATTTAATAGATCCGCTTCATCAGGTAAGGGTGATGCTGGACTGGACGTGACTGTCCATAATCAGTGTCTTCATGAGAAACACAGTGTCATTAATTGGTTGTGGTAATCACACAGCAATGACGGTACAAGCAACAAGTCTCTTAAAAATTGCCAAAGATAAGTCCAGGACCAGGTACAGGACAAACACAATCATAACATAGACAAGACCGGACAAACTGAACTGAAACAAGGGGAACGTAAATACACAGACCAAAGAATGTTAATTAATGACAAACACCTGAAATTGAGAATGACAAAATCAACTCGGTAACCATTACAAGTAAAGTTCAGTAATTGCAGTATCTGAGTCTAATTTAACAACGATCCATCCATTCCCTCTGGTATTGTTTCAGTTCCTTTAACTAAATTTTTTTTTTCTCAGATTATTTACTGACAGTCATTTCCACAACATCTAGTAGTCCCACTACTACAGGTAAGCATGTTTTTGGACTGAATGTGGCCTTCGAAAGCAGCTCCTCTGATAATTGTCTTCATTAAGAACACACAATTCATCAGCATCTGTTTGATTTAACATCTGTTTCCATCTGGTATTGTTTCAGTTCCTTTACACACGGTCACTTCCACGACATCTGCCCGTCCTACTACTTCAGGTGAATGTGCTGCTGAACTGGAATGTGGCTTTCAGTTAAATATTTATTTATTGTGTTTATTGTCTTAGCGTTTCACCAGTTCATTTTGCTTTTTATTCAACTTAGCTGCAGATAGCTGAATTTCTATTTTATTTTCTTGTTGTTTGAGTTCTTTAACAACTAGTCACCTCTGCAAACTTCATACTAGTTCTACTTTTAAAGGTGAGAATAATTCTAGATTTTGACTGTGAAATCTTTTTGAAAGAAAAAGCAAATCAGATCGATTCACAATAGCAAGGCTTTTTCATTCAATTCAAGAAAGATTTTTGCAAATTCACAACGTTGTATTCGATTCACAATTAAATTAGATTGAAGGACTGCACCTCTTCAAGTGCATTCACCCCTTATTTAAATGCCTCCCCCCCAAAAATTATGTGTAAATTCTTAGTAATGGGGGAATAACACAGCAGCAATTGTGGTAGGTACCATAAACAACAAAAAAAAAAAACCCATTATGTTCCATTGTTTAGATGCTAGTTTAATGATATGGCATGACCTTTTTTTTTTTTTTTTTTTTTTCACAAGAAGTCATTCCACTTAGTTCTCTTACTTTAGGATTTGATATTAGCTTCTTAATCAAATACCACAGTAGCTGGTCAATAATTTAACATTTGTAATCTATTATTGTTTCCTAATTTACCACACATTTAGACTGATTGTTTTAAAAGAAACTACAAACAATTTTTTTTTTCTCATTTTTATCACAGATTGTAGCATAGAAATATACTTCTATTTTCTGTACTGAGCATTTACTTAGTACCACCGCTGTAAGCAAAGCATGTAAACAAAGCAATACTTTAATATGCCTTATACGGATTCTAAGATAAAAAAAAAAAAAAAAAAAAACAGTTCTCCTCAGAGATGTCATTCATATAAACTCCCACCCCGAAACTGTATCGCAATTGATTTACCCATCTCAACCAACCCTGAATACAACAAAAGCACGGAGAACATCTGATAAGAACATGACACATTTGATCAGAATACAGATTTTATTCTTTTGAATCTGTGCCAGTGCTCTGGTGGTCTGCTCAAGATTATATGACTGTATGTGTTTTTTTTTTTGATCCTCTATTCATAGTTGTCTTCTTCATAAAGAACACAGTAGTTCATTTGAGTCTGATTTAACATCTGTTTCTATATGTTGTTGTTTCGGCTAATGTTACATTTGAAGAAACTCTACATCATCTAATAGATCCGCTTCTATCAGGTAAGGGTGATGCTGGACTCGGATGTGACTGTCAATAAAGATCAGTGTCTTCATGAGTTAAATCACATGTGTGCATTAATTGGTTGTGGTAAGTTCATTTACAGCCAGTGACGTACAAGCACATCTACTAGATCTCTTAGGTGAAAATTGCCAAAGATAATGTCCATTTAACAGGTACAGGACAAACACAATCATAACTTCAGACAAGACCGGACAAACTGAACTGAAACAAGGGGAACGTAAATACAGAGACCATAGAAGGTTAATTAATGACAAACACCTGAACAGAATGACAATTTAAAAGAGAAAGACGGGGACCCATTACAAGTAAAGATTGTCATTCAGTATCTGAGTCTAATTTAACAAAACTGTTTCCATTTACATCTATTATTGTTTCAGTGTCCTTTAACAATTTTTTTTTTTTTTTTTTTTATTTATCTCAGATTTTTACAGCCAGTCATTTTCACAGCATCTAGTAGTCCCACTACTACAGGTAAGCATGTTTTTGGACTGAATGTGGCCTTCGAAAGCAGCTCCTCCTGATAATTGTCTTCATTAAGAACACAATAATTCAGCATCTGTTTGATTTAACATCTGTTTCCATCTGGTATTGTTTCAGTTCCTTTACACATGGTCACTTCCACCAGTTCATTTTGCTTTTTATTCAGCTTAGCTACAGATAGATGCCTTTGTCCATATTAATTATTTCCTGGCACGTCTAAAGTTCTTTGAGCGCAATATCACTTCTCTTTCAATGCAAAAACTTCATCTCATTTTATAAAATAAATTGCTATAGTATGTACCTTTTCCTCTCCATCGGCAAATGATGTTTTTGAAAGAAAAAGCACACAATGTCTGTTTGCTATAGCAACAAACACTACTTTCATGCATCTGATTAACAGATAAACCTCACACTCGTATTTCAAGGTTGTTGTTAATTCTATGGTTATTTTAACAGTTTAACAGGACACGCCCTCTCTGACAGTTTTCCCCCCTCTCAAAATATGATTAAAAAGCCAATCTTACATAAGAATGTTTTATATTTTAAATAATTGTGTAGGCAAAAATGAAAAAAAAAAAAAAAAAAAAAGAGGCAAAAATGCATTTTAAGTTTAGAAACATTTTAAGTCCCATTTTAAGTATTATTATTATTATTATTATTATTATTATTTAGTTTTTTTCACAGCCAGTCACTTCCACAGCACCTACTAGTTCACCTTCCACAGGTGAGGATAGTTCTAGACTGAATGTGGCTTCTTAAACAAATTTCCACAGTAGTTCATCATCTGAGTGTGATTTAACATCTGTTTCCATCGGTTATTGTTTCAGCTCCTTTACACACATCTTTTAGACTGAATTTGGCTTCTTAAAAGAAATTCTTCTAGGTTTTTTTTTTTCCTCATGAAGAAGATAGTTTATCACTTAACATCTGTTTGCATCTGGTATTGTTTCAGCTCCTTTACACACGGTCACTTCCACAACATCTGCCAGTCCCACTACTACAGGTGAATGTGGCCTTCAAAAGAAGCTTCTCTTAATAGAGAATACAGTAATTCAGCATCTGTGTCTGATTTAACATCAGTTTCTACATTGTTGTTTCAGATCATTTACAACTGTACATGTCCACAACATACAGTATTTCTACTTCAACAGGTGAAAATGATTTTAGACCATTTAAAAGAAATCCCTCAATGACTTTCTTTGTTGCACAGTACTCCATCATCTGATTCTGATTTAACATCCGTTTCCTTTTGTTTTTCTTTCAGTCTCTTTACAGCCAGTCACTTCCACAACATTTACTAGTTCTACTTCAACAGGTGAGGATAATTATAGATAGAATGTGTTTTTTTTTTTAAGAAATTCATCTTGATTTTCTTCATGAAGAACACAGTAGTTCATTATCTAAGTGTGATTTAAAATCTGTTTCCATCTGTTATTGTTTCAGCTCCTTTACACATGGTCACTTCCACAACATCTACCAGTCCCACTACTACAGGTGAATGTGTTGCTGAACTCGAATGTGGCTTTCAAGAGAAGATCCCCCTAACAATGGTCTTCATGTTGAACACAGATGTTAAATCAGATGTACATGCTGAATTACTCTTTCCACGTGTTGTTGTTTCAGTTCATTTACAACCAGTCACTTCCACAACATCTACTAGATCTACTTCAGGTGAGAATAATTCTAGACTAAATGTGACTATTTAACATCAATAGCTAGTAGTTTTACTTCTTCAGGTAAGGTAAATTCTAGGCAAGGCAAAAATTTTATTTACAGAGCACATATTTAACACAACCATTGTTGATCCAAAGTGCTTTACAATAAAAATAAATCAGAATTTAAAAGAGAAAGACAGGGGACCAAGTAACCAAGTAAATCTTAATCATTGTCCTTGAGCAATGATTGCCCCCCCAAATGCTCTTCATATTTTGCATGTCTGATTTAACATATTTTTCCATCTGTTATTTATTATTATTATTATTATTATTATTATTATTATTATTATTTAGTTTTTTCACAGCCAGTCACTTTCACAGCACCTACTAGTTCACCTTCTACAGGTGAGGATAGTTCTAGACTGAATGTGGCTTCTTAAACAAATTTCCACAGTAGTTCATCATCTGAGTGTGATTTAAAATATGTTTCCATCTGTTATTGTTTCAGCTCCTTTACACACGGTCACTTCCACAACATCTACCAGTCCCACTACTACAGGTGAATGTGTTGCTGAACTCGAACGTGGCTTTCAAGAGAAACTCCTTCTAATAATTGTCTTCATGATTAACACAGTAATTCAGCATCTAAATCTGATCTAACGTCTGCTTCCACATGTTGTTGTTGTTGTTGTTGTTGTTGTTGTTGTTGTTGTTTCAGTTCTTTTACAACCAGTCCCTTCCACAACATCTACTAGTTCTACTTCAACAGGTGAGAATAATTCTTGACTAAATGTGACTATTTAAAATCCACGTCTAGTAGTTCTAATTCTGCAGGTGAGGATAATTGTAGACGGAATGTGACCATTTTAAATTAAGTCCTCAATTATTTTCTTGTTGCAGAACACAGTACTTCATCATCTGAGTCTGATTTAAAATTTTTATTCATCTGTTATTCTTTTTTTTTATTTTTTAGTTTCTTCACAGCCAGTTACTTCCATAGCATCTACTAGTTCAACTTCCACAGGTGAGGATCATTCTAGACTGAATGTGGCTTCTTAAAAGAAATTCTTCAGGTTTTTTTTTTCCTCATAAAGACAGTAGTTTATCACTTTACATCTGTTTCCATCTGGTATTGTTTTAGCTCCTTTACACACGGTCACTTCCACAACATCTGTCAGTCCCACTACAACAGGTGAATGTGTTGCTGAGAATGTGGCCTTCAAAAGAAGCTTCTCTTAATAAAGAATACAGTAATTCAGCATCTGTGTCTGATTTAACATCTGTTCCTACATTGTTGTTTCTGATCATTTACAACTGTTCATGTCCACAACATACCTTTTTCTACTTCAACAAATGATTTTAGACCATTTACCACGTGTTGTTGTTTCAGTTCATTTACAACCAGTCACTTCCACAACATCTACTAGATCTACTTCAGCAGGTGAGAATAATTCTAGACTAAATGTGACTATTTAACATCAATAGCTAGTAGTTCTACTTCTTCAGGTAAGGTAAATTCTAGGCAAGGCAAAAATTTTATTTACAGAGCACATATTTAAAAGAAATCCCTCAATGACTTTCTTTGTTGCAAAACACATTACTCCATCATCTGATTCTGATTTAACATCCATTTCCTTTTGTTTTTCTTTCAGTCTCTTTACAGCCAGTCACGTCCACAACATTTGCTAGTTCTACTTCAACAGGTGAGGATAATTATAGATGGAATGTGTTTTTTTTTTATTTTTAAAGAAATTAATCTTGATGATTTTCTTCATGAAGAACACAGTAGTTCATCATCTGAGTCTGATTTCAAATCTGTTTCCATCTGTTATTGTTTGCTCCTTTACACACGGTCACTTCCACAACATCTACCAGTCCCACTACTACAGGTGAATGTGTTGCTGAACCCAACTAAAGCACTGATCTCCATGACGGTGACCTCAAACAAAACATTTCCAAAAGACATCAACATCTAAACCTCTGAGCTCTTTTTTTAAAATATGGGGGTGATCATTAGTCCTTCAGACCAAATCTCAGGGAAGTTACTGGACCATTCAACCAGATTAAATAATTTGGCTAGAGCTTTAATCATGCTGCAACTGCTGGGTTTAAGCATTTCATTGCTGATTTTATCTTGTCCACATGCTTTCTTTAATTTTAAGATTTTTAATATGTTCTATTAATGTTGTTTAATATTCTTCTCCAGTCACAGAAAAAAACATAAAAAATCCTTTCCAATTCAATTATATCCCATGACCCAAGGGTTACACCTGGCCAGAGAAGGGAAAACATTCTCACCAGATAGTGAGAGAGCCAGAATCCGGTAACACCTGGCCGGAGATAGAAAAACATTCTTACCAAAACCTGAGGAAGTTTAATTGAGACCATTTCAATTGCACTGAGACATTTAAAATGATACCAAACATAAAGGGGAAAAAAAACATCAGGTTCACAAGATAAATCATAGGTGGTAAATAGAATAAGCAAGGAGAGAAGTTTGGGTAGGGTGGTGTCCCTTTTTCTTTCTTTGAGATCTTCTCTCTAGATAAGTGAGATTTATTGTTTTGTTGCATGGCATCTGTTTTGTGAGTTTCTGAACTTTGGTTTCATGGGGAGATCAGACCGGTTTTTTACTAGGACTGGTCTTTAGGCACACTATCCAGTAAACCTTAAGTGATCTGGTAGTGCTTCTTTTAGTCATTATGCCCCATTTGCCCCAGCTGTTCCTGTTCTTATTCTTACCTGAGTTGTGTGTCAGAGATCATGTGTTCAATGGGGACTTTTAGCAGTGTAGCATCACTACTGATGCTGAACTGACACTGAAAAGTTGATTTGTGAAAACTACAAAACAAATTATGAAGAATAATTTGTATAATTTTTTTTTTTAAATAGATACAAATTTGCATAGGCTTGGATCGGATCGGTTCCAATCAAACATATTTTTTTAACCCCGTCTCATGCCATTTCGAGACATAATCACAAAATGTTAATCTATTGAATCATGTTCATGGACACAAATTTCCCTTTTTTCCTTTCAGCACAACTTTTTTTTGTATTGTATTTCAATAGGGATTATCTCGGTGCAGGGTTCCTCTTTAGTGTTTGAATCTTCACATTTGTAAAACTAAAAATTATTTTATATTTATTATTTTGGAACATCTAACACCACTCCTTAGTGGGCTCGCAAAAACATGGAAATAATCTGTCTTTTTTATTTAGATGCAAATTGTAATCTAAGAGATTCTGTGTACTTATTTATTTATTTGGTCATAAAAGTAACATCTCTGTCTTATCCAAATTTAATAGGAGAAAATTATTGAAATATATAGTTGAGTATCATCATAAATTCATGAAGATTCTTCCCATTCCAGGTCTGAACATCCCGCCGCTAGAAGAATGCAGAGTAAGTTGTTGCGGGTGTTAATTTCTGAAATTGTAATTGGGGGGTTGGACTAAAATTTTTGAAATAAAAATTTAAACAACAGCACAATAAAACATAATGTGTACTGTTTTGTATTTTTGTCATTGTCGTTGGTTCTTTTGCATATACTTTGTAGATACAATTAACTTTTATTTGACTTAAAACATTTCTCAAATTCACCAAATACTCCACAGTGCACACTCATTTTTCTATTTTATTTGTAAAGCTGGTTTATGATTTCAGACCACAGGACGGTGTGTAGATCTTCTTGACAATATAGAGAACATGACAGCAACAGTGCTTCCATTGACAGTAAGACAAAATAACAATATAATAACTATTTGTCACTTACAGAAATTAGCATGCAGCAAAGCTTTCTTTTGTTCCAACATTTACAAATAATCCTATTTATATGATCACTAAAATAGAATGTGACCAGCATTTTGAATGTGGTCTTCAACGCTTCAGACATGTTTTTGGAGTCATCTTCAGCTGACCCAAATAAACTGGTGTCAGATGGAAACCGTTTGTTAAAAGCCAGTGAGAAACTTGTGTCTATGCTCGTAAAACCAACAAACACAAGTGACTATGTCAATTTTACTCTTGACACTTTGGGTAAGTAAAAAACAAACTTTGAATAAACAGTGAAATTACAGACTTAAAGTGCTCAAGTCTAGAAAACCTTTTAAATAACTTTTGACATTTTCAGATGACCTTATTGTTAATACATTTTCATTCACATATCTGTACTTTATAATCAGAGGTAGAAGTCTTCATGGTTGGACCACAGGTCACCCTAGAGAAAATTCCTAGACTTAACACGACAAATTCTTCTGTGGACATCGATCTCATTGGGATTGCCAAGAACAACAATGAAACAAGTATGTTAAAGGTTGTGATGTGAATTTATCAAAAAAAAAAAAAAAAAGAGATATAATACAACTAAACCACATTTACTTAAGGTTTTTTATTTTTAGTTGAATGGAAGTTTTTATATGTATTGGTATTTATGTGTTTCTGTCACACAGGATCAGCTGCTGTGGCTTTCATGAGCTACGTCACGATGGAGAATCTACTGAAGCCAGACTTCTTTAACACACCAGAAGACACAATTAAAACCATGATGTCCACTGTGATCTCAGCTACTCTTCCCAAAACCATCAACACTACACTCACCAAACCAGTCAACTTCACCTTCAGACACATCAGAGTGAGAGACTGAAATGTGTTTGTCCAACCTGAGAACGGATGAACATCTGAAAACATCTAATATTTACTTTTATAATATATTATGTTCATTCTTCTTTTTCAGGAGTTTGATCTCAACGGTTCTCTGTCCTGTGTGTACTGGAATATCAGCGAGTGGATTGTAGATGGTTGTTCTGTTTTAGAGACCAACAGCAGCTACACTGTGTGTTCCTGTGTTCATCTGTCCACATTCGCTCTCATCATGCAGACCAGCCCCCCACCAGAGGTACAGAACATTTCTAGTGAACACTGAAGAAAAGCACAGATTTGGCACTCATGTTCTCTGACATGTTTTCTCAGAGTGACCCACTGCTGGATCTGTTGAATTTGGTGTGTGTGATCGTGGGGTTGGTGTTCTTCAGTTTGGCCCTGTTGACCTTTGCCTTTTGTCGGTGGAGTCCTGGAGTGAATAATGTGGCTCGAATCAACATCTGCATCAGTCTTCTGCTGGCTCACCTTCTGTTCCTGCTCACACAGCAGTTCCTGAGCCTCATACGGCCTCTGCAGGTAAGAATAATGAAGGAGCCCTTCAGCTCAACACAGCATCACTGAGAATCTTCATAACCCTCTCTCATGATCTCCAGGTGTTGTGTGCCGTGATCTCTGGCCTTCTGCAGTTCTTCTTTCTCTCCAGCTTTGTGTGGATGTTCATTGAAGCTGTGCTACTCTTCATCTGTGTGAAGAACCTATCACAGATCAGCTCCATTAATAGGGAAGTGCTTAGCAGTGGATTCCTGTGTGTGTTTGGATATGTGGTTGCTCTGGTTGTGGTGGCCGTGTCTGCTGTGGTGGATCCTAAAGGCTATGGAAGTGAAAAGTGAGTTTAGTTGGAGTGATTCATAGCTAATCACCTTCATAGCTAATCACGTTTGTTTACTGATTATTTTATGTATCTCCCCCCAAATAGGTGCTGGATTAAAATAGATAAAGGCTTCATCTCAAGATTTCTGGGACCTGTTTGCATGATACTAATGGTAAATGCATTTCTCATGTAACTTTTCTCATGACTTTGTATTAAATTTTTTATATATTTATATATATATATATATATATATAATATATATATATATGTATATATGTATATGTATATGTGTGCGTTTAAATTCTTTTTTTTTTCTCATTAATCTACACTCCGTACCTCATAAGGACAAAGTGACATTTTTTTAGAAATGTCAGTACATTTAATAAGAAGAAAAAAACTGAAATGTCACATTACATAAGTATTCAGACCCTTTACCCAGTACTTAGTTGAAGCACCTTTGGCAGCAATTACAGCCTCAAGTCTTTTTGAGTATGATGCAACAAGCTTTGCACTCCTGGATTGGGGGATATTCTGCCATCCTTCTTTGCAAATCCTATCAAGCTCGGTCAGGTTGGATGGGGACCATCGGTGGACAGACATTTTCAGGTCTCTCCATAAACGTAACAAATTAAACAATTAAAGGCTTCGGCTGGGCCACTCTAGGACATTCACAGAGTCCCTAAGCCACTCCTGTGTTGCCTTGGCTATGTGCTTAGGGTCATTGTCATGTTGGAAGGTGAACCTTCGGCCCAGTCTTAGGTCCTGAGCGCTGTGGAACAGTTTCATTGTGGATATCTCTGTACTTTGCTCCATTCAGCTTTCCCTCAACCCTGACCAGTCTCCCAGTCCCTGCCACTGAAAATCAGCCCCACAGCATGAGGCTGCTACCAGCACACTTTACTTTTGGGATGGTACTCTGCAGGTGATGAGCAGAGCTGGTTTCCTTCAGACATGAAGCTTAGAACTGAGGTTCCTCAGACCAGATAATCTTGTTTCTCAGAGTCTGAGGGCCCTTTAGGTTTTTTTGTTTGTTTGTTTGTTTGTTTGTTTGTTTGTTGCAAAGTCCAAGTGTGTGTTCATGTGTCTTCAGTGAGAAGAGGATTGAGTTTGGCCACACTGCCATAAAGCCCAGATTGGTGGAGTGTTGCAGTGATGTTTGTCCTTTTGTAGGTTTCTCCCATCTGCATATATGATCATGGAGCTCAACTAGAGTGACCATCAGGTTCTTGGTCACCAGTCTAGACGAGGCCCTTTTCCATCAATTGCTAACTTTGGCTGGGCAACCAGCTTTTGGAAGAGTCCTGGTTGTGCCAAACTTCTTCCATTTGAGAATTATGCTCAGAGATATGCCAGATCTGTGGCTGGATACAATCCTGTCTCAGAGCTCTGCAAGCAGGTCCTTTGACCTATTATATATATATATATATATATATATATATATATATATATATATATATATATATATAAAAAATTATTATTAAAGTGGCTTGGTTTTTCAATCTGATATGCATTGTCAGCTGTGAGGCCTTTTATAGAGAGGTGTGTGCCTTTCCAAATCATGTCCAATCAATTTAATTTAACACAGGTGTACTCCAATCGAAGTGTAGAAACATCTTGGCAATGATCAAGAGAAATGGGAGGCACCTGAGCTAAATTTCAAGTGTTGTTGCAAAGGGTCTGAATACTTATGTAAATGTGATATTTCAGTTTTTTTCTTTTTAATAAATTTACAAACATTTCTAAAATTCTGTTTTAACTTTGTCATTATGCTGTACGGGGTGTAGATTAATTAGAAAACAAATGAATTAAAAAAAAATTAGTATTAGGCTGCAACATAACAAAGTGTAAAAATGTGAAGGGCGTCTGAATACTTTCTGAATGTACTGTGTATATATATATATTTATTTTTTATTTTATTTTTTGCTCTGCAGTCAAATATGATTCTCTTCATCAAAATCATCATCAGTTTAAACTCAACTCTCAAAAATCTCAACGCTGAAGTTTCACAGATGAAACAAACCAAGTAACAAACATTATGATTTAATCACTCTATAGACAATGAAGACATATTAACTCTTTCTCTGTGTCTCTGCAGGATTATGGTGTTTAAAACACTGGGTCAGTTTGTGGTTCTTGGTTGCTCCTGGATTCTGGGTTTCTTCACTCAAAGCAGTAAGGTGCTGGAGATCATCTTCCTGATCTTGAACTCCCAGCAGGGAACCTTCATCTTCCTGATCTACTGTGTCCTAAATAATAAGGTTAGAAATTTTCATCCTACTTTATAATAAACCATTTCCTTTGCACCACAGACAGTATATGGAAGAAAAGTAAAGCAACAGTATTTACTTCTCAAAATGCAAATCTAGTCTTTAAAAAACCTTTGTTACCTGTTTAATATATAAAAAAAATTCCAGTTACTAATGTAACCTCAGTTTCCTGAGATAACAGGAACAAGCATTGCAGAAATGCATGAAACATGAAAGCATTTGCATGAAACATCCTTTGGGAGAAACTCTGTTTACTTTGAAAACTGAAGCCTGATTTGTTAATGTTCATGTAGCTGCACAAACAAATGGCATTTCAGCCCAGTAAAACGGGTGGGGCCAACTGCCTTTATAAGTTGGCACTGAGTGTTATTTCAGAATCTTTCAACTGATGACCAACTGCATTGACTCGTTGGCAGCTTCATTGCACGTGCAACATAAACATACAATTTTATCTCAGGGAACCAAGGTTACATTTAGTAACCAGAGCATTCCCTTTCAAAATGTTGTCTCACATTGTGTGAACCACATTTTGGGGAACGATGTCCAATAGCGCTGTGCTATATTAGGGCAGAACGAAAAGGTGCTACATTAGCCGAGCTCCAGGGAGCCTGATATGAGAGTCCTAAAGGAAGCATGAGCACAACAGGCCTGGAATCAGCCAGACCCTCTACAAAAATATCCTTGACCACTAGCAGGGACAGAGGATGAATAGGTGGACAAAATCCAAGCCTGAATGGCAGGGACATCTGGGTTATAAAAGGTAGGTAAACAGTAAAGATCCACTGGCTGCCACAAAAATAGCTCCAATAGAGAATCTGCTGGACCAAGCCCAGGATGAGGTCATTACCCTGGTGGAGTGGGTCCTCACTCCAATTTGACTCTCTGAGCCCACTGAGGCGTAAGCCATGCTATAATATCAACTATCCATGGGTAGTGGGTTTGCATTTCTTAATGCACTTTATTCCACAATGCGTTCTTTTCTTGCTCTTATTTATTTGATTCTATAATTGATCAACAAAACATCGTTTGAAATTAAGATACAAGTTATATATATAAAAAAAAAAAAGTTCAAAAAGGGACTTTCCACAAAACAAAAACATATGAAGTGGTTAAAATGTGTTTGCATCACTCCACTTCTCCTGCCGTCCAATTCATTAACACACCCTTTATGACGTTTACAAATTACACAGTTTTCTGTCATAATTAACAGATTAAACTGAAACAAAACACAAACAAATAATATTTAAACAAATATAAGACAAAAATAAATGTTCTTAAATGGCTACGACAACGGTGGGCAGAGATGTGCAGTGAAAGCCTCTTCAAGAGGAGGGAGCTTCTCATAGTCCTTTTCTTCATTGCCATCAATGGATAGAAAGGGAGTGAAAGCGGAAAAATGGATGTGGGCCAAATCTTCTACGCCAAATAGCAGGCTTCTTCATTCTTCTTTAGAGTCCAGCAAGGAGATGATCTTCACGCTGAAGGAAAAAGATTCTGATCTTTTGGCACTCAGCACCAACTTATATATGCAGTTGGCCCTACCCATTTTGGAAGAATGAAATTCTATTTGTTCATGCAGCTACATGAACATTGACAAATCAGGCTTCAGTATTGTGAGTAAACTGAGTTCCCCCAATGATTTTCAAAAGGGAACTTCATTTTTGTTAATGAGTTTTATAAGTCACTCAGCTCCTCTCGTCTCATTCTTGTCCAGGTCAGGCAGCAGTACAGGAAGTTCTACAGATATCTTTGCCGTATCAAACAACAGGACTACAGCACCATGTTCAGAACGTAAAAAGTACTGCTAATGTGTCAATAATATACAGGTTAATTTATGTTTATATTAAAATACACAGCATAATTAATGTTTTTGAATGTTAGTCTCACCTCTTTTTTTGTTAATGTTATATTAAATATATTACTAGTGTACTTAATCTTACTAAATAAATGTTGTTTTCTTAATATAAAAGCTTTGTTTACTTTATATAAACTTAATATTAATTATTGAATAAATACGTAAAAAAAAAAGTACTTCATGCACATGCCCATGCCAACATGACTTTAAATACAGGATCATCGTTAAAGAAAATTTTAGATGTTAAATCTCAACAACTCAACTCACAACTGAAACTTTAAAGGGACTTTGAAAATATGTTTTCCAGCTGAACAGTGTATATAATTCATTAAACATGCTGTACTTGTTCCTCACAGCCATGTTTTCATGAATAAATAAATATGGCACTACCTTGACTAAAGTTTATTTCATATTACTTTGAATATGCCTCATGTTATCTATTTATCAAACTATATTTTTAAGATTGAGGCCAACAGGTTTTATGGGTGTAATGACTTATTAATTACATTATTTTCATGTTACACAAAAGAAAAACGCTCCATAATAGACTGACTCCCTATACCTAGTTTGAAATATGATACTAAATGAAATCTTCCATAGCATCTTTGTATATAAAATGAAACATACAGAACTCTATATTTTATTATTTTCTGGGTTCTGTCTGTGAAATGTCACTAATCAATTGTTATCATTCAGGAGGGAAAGTTCAGGCTCAGCCATGAGCAAAGACAGTTATTTAAAACAATATGGTAATGTGTAGCTGGTCCCTGACAAAGAACATATGTTTGTGTGATGTTTTTTTTTTTATTTTTTTCAAAATTTGTATTTGAATTTGAGGGGGAAAATAGTGAATGTGGAATCAAATGTCATTATGTCTATAAACATCTCATCGCACGCAATAGTGTTTTAGTTAGCAGTCTGTCACATGATGAATTATAGCTTATTTCCACATCACATCACTTCATGTGTCTTGATCCATCTCACAAACATCCATTTGCTGATGACATTAATGATTCCTGCCATGGATGTTTGTTGTTTCTTTTTGTTTGGTCAGTTGCCTGCTCTTTCACATGCTGATTACTTTGTATTATGTTAATTATTTTGTATTCATTATAATTTATTTCAGATATCTTGGTCTGTATAACCATCACATGAGAGTCAACCACAGCTGGTAATGTATTGCTGTGGTGCTTTGGCTGTGAATGAGCAGATCTGCAGATTAGAATATAATCCTCGGGCAGAAAAAAACAAACAAAACATGTTTCTGGTGATTCTAGTAATATTGTCTAAATTTCTGAAGGATACTGTATGGGTGCTAGTAATGTCCATTTGTACCATATAATTAGAGGTTGAAAAGTTTGCCTCCTCTACACCATGTAAGATTGTGTTAACATTAAACAAAGAAGTCCAGAATCAGCTGTACTTCTAGATTTCAGACCACAAAGAAATAAATTTAAATAACCAAAAATTATCATGTCATCATACTGTGCAGGTAATAAGCTCTTTCTAAACATTTGATATTTGTGTCTCTGTTCATTAATCACAATTCATAAAATGCCCACTCGTTATAAAAATTATGCGGCATAGAAACAAGCGCACATGCAGCCATCTTTAGAATTCTGTATTTGAACTTTTTTGTTGTTGCAGTGGCTCTATAACATCACTGTTTAAGAGTAATTGGCTGGTGAAGTTGATTTACATATTGTAGAGTTAATGACAGTTATCATTGTAATATTTGAAGCGAATGTCATAACCAGAGGTGGGAAGTCCAGGGGCCAAAGAGTAAAAGTCCTGCCATATTTTTTGCTCCACTCCAGTGATTTTTTTCCCCATTAATATAGAAGCATTATGGTGTCATTTGCGTAATGACATTTCTCTTTTTGTGTGAACGTGACATACAGTTAAGTATGGTGACCCATACTCAGAATTCGTACTCTGCATTTAACCCATCCAAAGTGAACACACAGCAGTCCTCTCTAACCACAAATGCACAATTTCTTCTCTTTAAAAGTATAATTAAAAAATTTAAATCAAGATCATTCAGTCACCAAAAGCATAAGTTATCTGCTAGTGCAAGATTTGTATCAGCATTGCACAAATGTTTGCTATAAAACAGTAATGCAATTGCTTAAAAAGCAAATTTATAAAAATGGCTTAAAGGCTCAAGAGCTCAACTGAAGTAAATACTCACCACAGTTATGGTGGCAAAGTTTTTTTTTTTTTTTTTTCCTTTCAATTGATTTCATCCAAGGCTGTGCTTAAAGTCAGTTGTAGTTCTTGTGTTTCTCTTGTCTTCAGTGATGTTGATTGTTAACAGCAGGTGTTCACCACTAATGCACAATCTTCATTTAATTAGTCACTTAATTATCTCATTAACTTTAACACTTTGAGGACTTGGGATTTCACTCAAGACTTGTTTGTGGCTTGGAAGGAATGACTTGGTTCCTCCTCTGATGATCAGCTGCTGAGTTCATGGGTGGAGCAAAAATATGGCAGGACTTTTACTCTTTGGCCCCTGGACTTCCCACCTCTGTCTATGTGTTTTTACACACAATGATATAGAAGAGATCTGATAGTGTTGAATGTTCTTTTGGGATTTAAAGAGTTTATGTTTGACTGAGTTTTGTGAGGTTACCGTTGTGCTGATGAGTAGAGTCTGTGCTTCAGTCCAGGAGAAGAACAAGATGCACTAATAATAAAGTTCATGTTGTTTTATTTAAAGGCAGTAGCTGTGTAATTGATGATGCAGTGAAAAACTCTTAGCTAGTTCCAATTGCATATGTGTGGATGTTGTGGTTAACTAGCTGTTGTCTTCAAGAAATTAAATTGATATTTAAATCATTGCATTTCATTCAGCTGTTTTTTTTTTTTAAGATTTATTATTTCTAAGTAGACTTAAGTGAAGTATGTTCAAATTATTAATATGTTCATGTTAAAAAAAATAGTTTATAAACTTAAGCAGATCGCTAGTTTAAGGAAGTCAGTTTCTAAAAAATGAAATTAGTTAACATTAGTTTTAATTTAGTCTATGGTATCTTTACAGTAAAATACTGTAAACTAGACTACAGTAAATAACTGCACAGTATTTTACTATTAATTTACAGGGCGAGGTTTTAATGTAGATGTTTGACCTACAGTAACTAGCTGGCAACAGTGTTGCTAATATATTACTGTAAAAATGTCTGGGAAGGTCTGAGGCATGAGATGTTAATTTATGTTTATTCACGTTAAAACTAGTAGTACAGAGGAAGGAATGATCATGTTCACTCGTGCTCTGCTCTGCCATTTGAAAGGACCCCATTACACTACACAAGTCTGCAGCCTGTTCGCTCAGACACGGGAACCGGAGCTAATCACGGCCCCTCTGGTGAATGCTTGTGTTTATGCCAGCATGTTTCTGAACCGTCCCAGAAGCAGCGATAGATACAGTGATCTGTCATGCCACAATAAAGACTGTCAAAATGCCATTTATTTTTTTAATTTCCCGGGGAAAAAATGCTGTATTTGTTCGGTACAAGAACCAAAAGACCCGTCCCAAAAATGTTTGGTATGAAAACGTGTACCATTACACACCTAGTATTCAGTGATGTTAACTTTTAACATCTCAAGCTGTTTGGCAAGATTCTCACACTGTTTTCTAGTTTGGGGGATAAACTCCTGCAGATATTCAACTATATATCTCAACAAGATCAGATGAAATTTCCAAATTATCTAAGCTAATAAAGTGTGTTAAAAATTTAAAAGATTGGATGACCAATAATTTTCTCGTATTAAATTTGATAAGACAGATAAATTACTTATTGGACCAAAAAACTGTACACAATACTGTCTGATTCTTTGCAATTCCTGAGAAACAATTGGTAAATCATAAACAGTTAATGTTTGATCAAATGACGTCAAACATTCATCTATTACTTGGTGGATTTGCATCTTTGATGCAAGATGTAAAGTAGTGGGCATATCTGTGTTTATCTAGTCTGAGCAGAATGGAAATAAAATGATAAGGTTTTTCTCCAGTACAAGGTGAAGATCTACTGGGTCCAAAGGTTTTATGCATTAAAAAGCACATAAATGTATAGTGTCAAAGTAACATGTACAACTACAGTGGTTTATCAAGTCTTCTGAAGTAATATGATCACTCTGGATTATGAACAGAGTGAAATTCACATTCAAATCAAATCAATGACAATTAATATTATTCATATATACTGTGATCATCTGCAAAGAGTTGGACTCTCCTGGTGTTTTCCAAATAAATAAATTGGTTCAGTCTTTTTATGAAGATCAGCTTCTGATCACCTTTTCCAACTGATGACACTGAAGACGGATGTGGAGCGGTTGTAAAGGAAATGTTGTAAAGGAAATGAGCCAAACTGACTTTTGTATTCATGTTGGTTTCATATAAAAATCATCTTGGTGTGTGTTCTGACTTTGTGTATAAATTTGAATACAAATTTTAATTTGAGCAGGAGGAGGTTACAAAATGTGCTTCCTCAGGCATAACGTCATATAGATCCATACAAATGCCACATACATTTCTGAGGCAAACGTTTTCATGTAGTCAGGTATATATCATATCAAGAAAAACGTACACCAGGTAAGATGCTCTTGAAATACTTAAACTATAAAATACTTTGTTTTGATCTTTATTAGTTGTTTGTGAGGAAAACCTCAGCTACAGATCATCTAGCCTAATCTCTGGTATGCATTATGATGATGAACTATCATCATAATTTTCAAAACAATTATACTGCATCATGTGTACTGAATTGATTTATGTGTTAGGGTTTTATTCTTAATATCAAAGGTAATATCAGTGTTCTTAATATCAAAGTTGTAAGACTGCAAGGGTTACAGAAGACAGAACAGGTAGGCAAAATCAAATTGATAAAACAGAAATCAGACAAAACAGACAAAAATTACTTTTAGGCCTATAGCAGTTGACACAGTCTGTTGAATATCTCTAGTGGAACTAACAGTAAGATAACAAAGCTACCGTAGGTGCATGAACTGCTCCCCACATTTTTAGTCTCTAAATCCATTTCAGAAAATCAACTCCTCAGCTTATGTACATTTAAAAATCTGACAAATTTGGTAAAACCTTAAATATAAGGAATATGATTTTATAATTTCATATAATGATTTGTTTTATATACTAAGCTTGATCAATTCCAACAACAGCACTGTACAAAATAACCAATTACATTATAAGAAACCAATTAATTGAGAGAGTGAACTGTCCCAATTAATCGCAAACAAATTCAGGGTGGCGCTGAAAATCGCTCCTTTTATCTGATTGGTCGAATCGAGCTCCGCCTTCAGCACAGCATTTTTTTTTCATTCTTTCAGGCACTTCATAATTCAGTACTATAATGTCTTTGAAACCACCACTTACTGTTAATTCTAGCATAAAGATAATTGAAAAAGGGTGCAGCTTGGTTTTTTGTTGCTGGACACATAATTTGCACTGCTGTTTTCCAAATGTATTGTTGTCATCAAATAATAGTATTAGTGACCCCTTTAAATTACGGTCTAGGTTACAGTATACGTTTGAATATTTCATCCCATTTAGATAAATACAGAGCAAATAGTTCTGTCTCCTTGGATAAAAGTGAAGTGGAAATTTAAAAAAAAAAGTTTAAAAAAAAACTGACCAATATTTCTATGATAATCTGTCTGTAACATTTACCACGGCTCATCTTTTAAGTCAAATTTAACCACTCTCATCTTTTAAGTCAAAAGGCACTAAGTATGTGTGTGTGTGTGTGACATTAATAAATAATTGTGAAAATGAATAAAGTTAAATTTATTAAATAAATTAGTAATATTAGTTTTATTACATACTAAATTGGTTGATGTTTCTCTTCTTAGTCTTCTTTGTTCAGCTCAAAACATCAAACACATATTAAAACAAGAGCTGTATGACTGGTCAGAGTAATTGACACCAACTAAAAAATTAATGCCTCAACAAATAAAGCCCACATCATCAGACTACACTTACCCTCAGAGCTGTATGACTGGTCAGACTTTTACCTTCTCAAAAAATCCTAGTGACTTTTGTTATCTGAGCAATGAAGCCCTTAACACTTAATGTCCACTTGAGGGGGCGACAGGTTTAAAAAAATCCAGTCTACTCTTTTTCTGTTTACATCAGTTTAAATGACAAATAAATACATTAATTTCATGTGTACTGCCATGAATATGCCATATCTGTATACAAGAATAAACTTCACACTTCAAGCTCTACAACTACTTAAAACTTCCCATTCCCATCCAAATTTATCTTAAGATATAGTTTATTCACAATGGTTTATGCATTTAATGTTTGTCCATCTGGAACTTTTATTTTTCAGGAACTGTATATTTTAAGATGTACTAGGTGTTGATAAATCACATGCAATGAATGTAAAGAGCTAATGTCAGGGCTCTCAGTCCTGCTCCTGAAGGGCCAGTGTCCTGCAAAGTTTAGATACCCTAAGTAAACACACCTAAGCTAAGCAAGGTCTTCAGGATCAGTAGCAATGTCCAAGCAAGTGTGTTTGAACTGAACTCTGCAGAACATGGTTCTCCCGGTTCAGGACTGGCTTTTAAATCTAAAAAGGAATTTGTACAGTTGGGTGTCTGCATGCAGAGGTGTGTTTATTCGGGGTAAATATACAAATCTTCTTAAAGCTCATGAAAAATAAAAGTTCCAGATGGAAAAACATCAGAGGAAGCCAGAGCAAGAGTCATAATTATCAAACGTTTTATTTATGATTTGAATTTGGGGACGTTCCGTCTCAATCGGGAGCAGGTAAATAATCGTAATGACACCACAAAATAGTGGATTTTTTTGGACACAAAAATAGTTTGCGACAAGCCTCGAATCGGGGCTCGGGAACCGGACGTTGCTGCCAACTTTATTTCAGTATGGTGACGTACAGTATTTCCAACTGAAATGGAATATTGAATAGAGGGTGGGTTTTATTTTTGCGCTTCTCCTCTCATCTCTCATTTGTAGCAAACTAATGGTTGGAGGGGCGTGGTTAAGCATATTCTGCAGTCCCAAACCATCAAATTAACGTCATCAGAAAAGGAGTGCCATTCCAGAGTGGAAGCAAATTATCATTTTTTAAATTTTTTTATTAAAGATTACCAAGACAAACAATTTTTTTCAGTGGATTAACTTGCACGGATTAATTGTTCTCCTTAAGACTAGCAATGTTTGCTAACCAAATAAATATTGTAAATTTCATGCAGACTTTAAAATCAGCCTTAAAATCTTCTAGTGTGTGCAAAAACACAGACCCTTGCTCTCTCTTTTTTCACACACTAAAACAAGATAGAGCCTAAGGGCACCACCTTGTGTCTCTAAATTGTTACTGTTTATACTCTTGTAGCCTAAATACATGAATGCAGGTGGATTTTCAAGAAAAGTATAACTGCAGCCTGGAAATCTCCAAATGGGGTGGGAACTCCAAAATAGGTTGTGGCTTCCTCCCATTGACAGACAGGCACATGACACGCAAGCACAATTTTTTCTCTCAATCCACTCTGCCCCACGGCTGATTATACAGATTTTATTGGTTGTGTCAATCACAGAATTTAACTCCAACACTAAAAAAATGCTAAACCTAAACCTACCCCACACCTGACCCTAACCTTAATCAGTGAAGTTGACTGCACGGCGGGATTGGTGCTGAATAGTGTGGTAAAGTAAGTTGCAGTTCAGGAGATAAGCAGTTAATAAGATAATGCGATTGTTCCGTAACTCTCCAAACAAACCTAACCCAACAAACAAACCCACTTATTTAAACCAAACCCAACTACACTACCCCCTCCTACCCTGCGAACGGGACACCCCCGTTGGTGGGTGCACCGGGATGGCTCGCGGGAGAGCACGTGGGTGATTCCCATTTATATCAGAAGTTCAAACTCCGGTCCGTACACCACTAGCCACGAGCTTTTGGCTCTGCTCTCACGGATAATATTTATTTATATAGCATATTTATTTTAAACTAGAAACAATGTTTAATTTGCTAATTCAAATGTGTTTGTTTGTTTTCCCTGTCTAATCTGTAATGAGGGAATATCCTCTGATTTTTTTTTTTTTTTTTTTTTTTTTTAATAAATAGATAAAACACACTGGACAGCCAAAATCGACAATGGCGTCCTCTTTCCATAAAGGTGAGTATATTTAAGAAGTGGTTCTCACTGCCCAAGAACTTTGACATAAACTGCATTAAGATTATTAATATGTCCCAATCTCAACATTGCAACTGAATCAAAAAAAAAAAGAAAAAAGTTTTTATTGATTTTTTTTCCCCTTCGTATTTAATAACAGGTTTTATAAGAGCACCGACTATCTTCTTTGTTATGCTGTGTAAGTCTGATAAATTTTATTGGCTGTGTTTTTTTTTGTTTTGTTTTTTTTGTAAATGCAACACATAAGCAGGCCCACAATATGTTTGTTTTATAAATAAAATGACTAATCTGAAAAGGTGATTCTGGTCTGAATATTTTACTGTTTAAATTCTCTCCAAAATCAACTAAGATGCTAAATAAGCCTTTATTTTTTTATTTGGACCTGCACAGATCTAATGATCCTACAATGTAAGTGATGATATTTTTGGGAGTAACAAAC
The DNA here is from genome assembly GCF_018340385.1 of Cyprinus carpio. NCBI lineage: Eukaryota > Metazoa > Chordata > Actinopteri > Cypriniformes > Cyprinidae > Cyprinus > Cyprinus carpio. The sequence goes on from NC_056597.1 coordinate 34,990,132, forward strand.
TGTAATGAATCCCTCTTAATGTGTGACACACTTCTTTTTTATTCAGATGCCTCAATTGTGGCTTTAATGTGCTGAACAGCAGAGAGTTTAATATTTCCGCCAGAATATTCTGTTTTAAATATTGCCCCATTTACAATGTTTTAATTAACCAGTATTCTTTCTTTTTTTCTTTTTTCTTTCTTTTTCTCAGATGTCGTTACCTCTATAAGACAACAAGAGACAATCACAGTTGGTAATGTATTGTGCTGTAGTGTTTTTGATATTTAGAGGTGTGTTGAGCTGATGTACAAACAACCAGTTTTTTTCTGCACAAATGTGCACACAGTGAAGAAGTTAGTCAAGAAGTTTTAGCGGTGTAAGTAGTTATGCCCTGTGTGAATAAAGACTAAGTAAATCTTAGTCCAATGCAATAACATTAACTCTTTATGCACAACATGGGTCTAAAGTGACCTGACTGATGGGTCTAAAGTGACCTGACTGGGGGCAGCTGTGGCCTAATGGTTAGAGAGTTGGACTTGTAACCCGAAGGTTGCAGGTTCGAGTCTTGGTGCTGGCAGGAGTTGTAGGTGGGAGGGAGTTAATGAACAGCGCTCTCTTCCACCCTCAATACCCATGGCTGAAGTGCCCTTAAGCAAGGCACTGAACCCCCAGTTGCTCCCTGGGCGCTGGATATATAGCTGCCCACTGCTCCGGGTGTGTGTGCACTTGGATGGGTTAAATGCAGAGCACCAATTCTGAGTATGGGTTACCATATTTGGCAAATGTCACGATTTTCACTTTCTTCACTTTTTATTTTATATAACTTTGCAAGAAATGAATTTCGTCATTCAGTATTCCAGAAATTCCTCATTTAACTTGTCAATGCCTACACCAGGGGCAGCCAGCATCGGTCCTGGAGAGCCAAAAAGTTTATTTCCAACCCTAATCAAACACACCTGAACAAGCTAATTAAGGTCTAAAGGTTACTACAAAGCTACTGGCAGGTGAGTTTTTATCAAAGTTTGGAGCAAAACTCTGGCTCTCCAGGACCAACGTTGGTCACCCCCGGCCTAGACCAACTTCACTGTACAACACCCTGATTACATGGGTGGTGTGACCAATACATGACACCTATACATCAATGAGCTGGTCAAAGAGCTTGTCAACCGAATGTGTCGACCTTAATAACCGCTGAAATTATTATTTTAACAACATATAACATATGGGATTGTCATGGGGCATTGGTACGAATGCACAGAAGTCCATGAGTCCAATCACTGTTTTTAATAAAGCTTCAAGCCAGCTGACGTACACAATGCCGCTATGATTGTGTATGGGTTTACAAATGTACATGGTTTTCTATAATAAAAACAGAAATACAATAATCAAATCACAGCAATGAATGTCAAACAACACCCATATCAAATGTACAAACACGTGACACATGGCTACGTATACATAATCGATTAGTAATGTACGTGTTCATCATCTTATAACTGCTTCCCAATCATATATAATCTTATCAATACACACAAATATGGCTTAGTGACATTTGTACAATGTATGCATTAAAGTAAAATAAAATACAGTAAAATACGTAAAGCTAGTGTTAGAGGTCTATTTTTATTAATTTTTTTGTTAATTGTATAATAAATGAAAAGAAAACAGATAGAATACAAAAAGATTAGAAAGCTAGAAAGCTTTTTTTTTTAAGAATAGAATTAGTATAGTGAGTGCTAAAGTTAGACGGTCAAATAAAGATGGAAGAGATGTGTTTTTAGCCGATTCTTGAAGATGGCTAAGGACTCAGCTGCTCGGATTGAGTTTGGCAGGTCATTCCACCAGGAGGGAACATTTAATTTAAAAGTCCGTAAAAGAGACTTTGTGCTTCTTTGGGATGGCAAAATCAAGCTACGTTCACTTGCAGAACACAAGATTCTAGAAGGCACATACGTCTGAAGTAATGAATTTAGGTAAAGGGGTGCAGAGCCAGTGGTGGTTTTGTAGGCAAACATCAATGCCTTGAATTTTATGCGAGCCAGTGCAAATTGATAAACAGAGGTGTGATGTATATTCTTTTCGGCTCATTAAAAATTAAACTTGCTGCCGCGTTCTGGATTAATTGTAAAGGTTTGATAAAACTGGCTGGAAGACCTGCCAAGAGAGCATTGCAATAGTCCAGCATGGACAGAACAAGAGCTTGAACAAGGAGTTGTGCAGCATGTTCCGAAAGAAAGGGCCTGATCTTCTTGATGTTGAATAAAGCAAATCTGCAGGACTGGACCGTTTTAGCATTGTGGTCTGAGAAAGTTAGCTGATCATCAATCATAACTCCAAGATTTCTGGCTGTTTTTGAAGGAGTTATGGTTGATGTGCCTAACTGGATGGTGAAATTGTGATGAAACTATGGGTTTGCTCGAACCACAAGCAGTTCTGTCTTGGCAAGGTTGAGTGATGGTCCTTCATCCAGCAAGAAATGTCTGTTAGACAAGCTGAGATTCAAGCAGCTACCATCGGATCATCAGGATGGAATGAGAGGTAGAGTTAAGAGTCATCAGCATAGCAGTGGTATGAAAAGCCATGTTTCTGAATGACAGAACCTAATGATGCCATGTAGACAGCCAAGATACTTTGAAGGTCCTATCAGATAGGTAACACCCAAACAACTAGATTTTGCGACTTGGACACCTCACCTCTCCAAGATACTTTGAAGGTCCTATCAGATAGGTAAGACTCAAACCACTGGAGTGCAGTTCCTGAGATGCCCTTTGCCAGTAGGGTTTACAGGAGGATCTGATGGTTAACAGTGTCAAAAGCAGCAGACAGATCAAGCAAGATAAGTATTAAAGATTTGGATTCCGCTCTTGCCAGTCTTAGGGCTACAGTAACTGAGAGCATGGCAGTCTCAGTTGAATGTCCACTTCTGAAGCCAGATTGTTTGCTGTCAAGGAGGTTATTCTGTGTGAGAAAGGCAGAGACTTGGTTGAACACAGCTCGTTCAAGTGTTTTTGCAATGAAACTAAAAAAGAAAAATATTCAGTATTTCTCTAAAACATATAGAATTAATACGAGCCTCTTTACGTAGTGGAGTTATACGAGCCTGTCTAAATGTTGAGGGAAAAACACCAGTGTGGGGGAATATGTTAATGATGTGAGTGAATGCAGGTACAACTGCAGGAGAAATGGCTTGAAGGAGATGAGATGGAATAGGATCAAGCAGACAAGTAGTAGGATGATTAGAAAGGATGAGTTTGGAGACTGCCTCAGAGAGTGAAGAGAAGGATGTGAATGACTGTATGTTTGCTGGTGAGATGTGCTTGTTGGATTGTGGTGTGGAAAACTGTGCAATGATGTTCTTAATTTTATTAATGAAAAACGTGGCAAAGTTGTCAGCTATTAGAGATGAAGCAGGAGGGGGAGGAGGAGGACAAAGGAGTGAGGAAAATGTTTTAAAAAGCATGCAAGAGTTAGATGAATTGTTAATTTTGTTATGGTAGTATGTCCTTTTAGCAGTGGAGACATTAGTTTTATTACAAATAGTGTAGTATATAAGGTTAAAATAGAGAAGGGGTTTTAAATTCCAATGCAAAGACGCAAATTTGTGTCATTTTGTGGACAGAAGAAACAAATCATTTACATTTGTAATGCCATGGTTAACCCACTATAGGTACCTGTATTGTACCTACTAAATTGTATCTAGAAAATTGCAGGTCATCCCTGCATACTTATTTTTAAGTTTTTCATTTGAAGAAATATTTAGACTTGATTAAACACTAGATTTTTAAATGTGAAATTTACAAAATGTAATACTTACTGCTCTGGGTGTGTGTTCACGGTGTGTGTGTGCACTTTGGATGGGTTAAAAGCAGAGCACAAATTCTGAGTATGGGTCACCATACTTGGCTGTATGTCACGTCACTTTCACTGTCCCTTTTCACTTTCACTATTTTTAATGATACTTCTATAAGTATACATAATGAATGTAAGCAAATACTGAATTTAACCACAAGTTTTAAATGGTGTTAAAAAAGGAATTTAGCTGCATTCAACAAAAGATTTTTATCCCCTTTTATGTAAAGTAAATACATATGAATTGATATTGAAATGAACGATTCCCTCACTAAGATGACTCAATGTTCCTGAGTTAGGCTAAAGATTTGTTCAAAATGAAGGTATAATTCATGAACGACAACACTATTACGAGTTTGTGGAGTCTTCTGTCTCAACATTTAGTGTGCACATGTACACGCCCTGTCCACGTGGCCACAAAAAAAATGAAACAAAAATCAGGATGTCTGCAGACACTCCTGATGATGAAAATTACTTCACTCGGAGAGTGCACGGACCGTCCCAGAATATACTTTAGCCCATAGTCCCTTTAAGGCTAATAAATGTCTTCAAGATCACTAGAAACATACACCTTCCAGGACCGAAGTTGCCCAGCCCTGCTTAAGGGTTCGTTCACCCAAAAATGAAAATTACTCCATGTTTTACTCACCCTCAAGGCATCCTAGGTTGTCACGGACAGAAGAGAGAGACAACAGGGTAAAAAGATGTGAAAATTACTCCATGTTTTGGGATGTTACTCTTGAGGATACCCTCAAGGCATCCTAGGTGTATATGAAGCAGGATTCTTTTTTCAGATGAATCCAATCAGAGTTATGTTAAAAATTGCAGTGATGATCGGGTGCCTGGCTGTTAGTCTCTCGAAAACCAACTCATGGGTGGGTGTTTTTGTTCAACAGTCCAAAAGTAGTCAAATAAAGCACATACATCTATATTAAAATGTGCATCACACGTACAGTGAGTCTCTCGAAAACCAACATTTGTTTACAGGCGCAAAGGAAGCAAAGTTTCCTTAATTTGCCAAAGGAAAACCAGCAAACCCTTGTCTTATATTTAAAACCTCCAACATACGTTTTGTTTTGTTCTCTCTCCTTCGCGCTTCCGCGTTCATCACAAATATACCATACGTAAACCACCCAAATATCTACATCCTACTAAAAATAGAAAAAAAGATAATCCACCGGAACAGCTTCCGCCTATTATAGTTAGCAGAAGTGAGAGTTTTAAATATGGATATTTGTCTTACAATTGACAGCAACTGTCTCATAATTGTTGTTTCTTATGCTCAAATAGCATTAAAAAAGCTTATTTTTAGGCTTGACCAGCCACTGTGCTTTACCCATTGGCGATTGACTCTTAGAAGGCGGGACTATTCTGCAAAGCTTCAGTTCTAAGCAAACAGCTTTAAGCAGAACAAATGACAAGACAAACACTTAAGGCATAATGTATTGTTGTATAACTATTCACACAGCTTTTCACAACATAAATATGGGAACATAAAATGTCGATATGAAGAAACCATTTTAAAATCTTACATGTTTATTATCTAAAAATCCATTGCAGTATGTACAAAACAGTAATTTATACCAACAAGACAAACACTTCGACAATATTACCGAAGGCCTGCTATTAATACTAAAGTCCTCTGGTTTCATTTTACAGTAAATACAGTCACTAACTGAGGCGCAAGATAGTGTCAGTTGTATTTGAATAAAACAAGAAAGCAGTGTTTAAGGGCTTGTCCAAATACCCACTCTTGATGTCTTTGCACTTGATCAGTTGTCTACATGACGTATTTCCTGTATTAAGTGTTCAAGTGGCCATAAAGACCATAAGTGTGGTACATGCAGGTATTTACAGAGCTTTATTTTGATTTTCAATACCTTGCATTTAACATAAAATGATGAGTACACTGTAAAATAATAATAATAATAATAATAATAATAATAATAAATTCTGTAGAATTTACAGGATTTTACTGGCAAAAAAGTTGAAGCAGTGCTGAAGTTAATGAGATAATTCTGTGATTAATTAAGTGATGATTGTGCATTAGTGATGAACACCTGCTGTTAACAAGCAGAATCACTGAATGAAAGAGAAACACAAGAACTACAACTGACTTCAGTCATAGCCTTAGATGATAACAACTGAAATAAAAGAAAACATTAAATCTCTCAAGATCTGATTAAACAACCCCACAAACAGCATCACCAGCTTCACATTACTAACCATACTGACTTTATTTCTGTTAGACGTCTACAGAAGATCCGATTGAGAATTAACGGAGACTTAGATGTTGTTGTTGTTGTTTTGGGACACTACCATGATGGAGATCAGTGTTTACTTTAGTTGTGCTCTTGAACCTTGACTTTATAACAAACTACCAAATTATATGTATTATCTCATACTCATATTATTACTCTTACACTAGAAAGTTTTCTGTAACATATCGCCAGATCTCAGCAAAAAGTCCCATGATTTATTTCCATAACATGATGCATGACGTTGTGAAATCATTGTGCAATGATATCATGTATCCACAATGCAAAACTGTACTCAATAAGCTTACTCAAACTGACTGGCTATCTTAGTGTAAAATATGATTTCAAATATGTTAATTTAGATTTGTTTGTAAAAGTAATATAAACACAGTATATATTAGTAAAAGTAATATAAGCAAAATTGTTTATGATCTTTCATTTTTAAATACAATACCAAATTATTGAACTGTTATACATTTTTTAACAATTACATTTGATGTATTTTATTGGTGATTTTATGTATTACTACTAAAACAACTCATTCTGAACAATTATAGTTTTAAGCAGTGTATTGGTAGTTACAGTTAATGGGCTACACTCCTCAAAATCCGTAAAAAATGGAGCACAAAATACTGAACAGCTGTAAATCTAAAAAAATTTTAAGCAACACATTTGTTTAATGTTTTCATAACAGCTTATCCCTCTCTTGATCCCTGCTCCAACTACACTGTGCTGGACGAACCATGGAGAGCCTCCAGAAATCAGTCATCAGTCTACTACATGTGTGATGGATGTGTCACCTGGAGCGGCTGGTATCGTCTCTTCATTAACAGTCTGAACGCTCAGATCCCAGACACATGTATTGTTCAGTACAGCTGTGGCACTGATATTCCACTGTGGATTCGTGGTGGACACCCAAGAGTTCAAGATGGAGTCGTCACTCGAGATGTCTGTGGTCACTGGAACAATGACTGCTGCTATAACGGGTCTTACCCCATTAAAGTCAAAGCCTGTCCAGGCAATTATTATGTCTATGAGCTGATAAGTCCAACTAAATGCTCTGCATACTGTGCAGGTAATTATATTTACATGTGCCCTGTATTATTTTTGTGATTGGTGATTCATTGATATTCATCAGCCATTATGTTTTCAGCTGTAACTAACATCAGCAGCACTCATACAACAGTCAAACCAGAGACGATCTCTAATGTATAATTATATTATAAATGCTTAACATATGTATTCTTCCTGAAATAGCTGTTTTCAGAGTTTTTTTTTTTTAATTATTATTATTTTTAAGGTTTATTGTATTTTTGTCTTCATGCTGATTTCTTTCATTGCAGTTAAAAATATAACGCTGCCGGAAGGATGCACTGTAAGTTGAGTCTCTGAAACTGAGGTTTTAGAGTTTAGAGCTTCTATCAATTATAGTGCAGAGAGCAGTGCAATAAGATATGCATTGTGGATATTTTTAATATGAATTTGACTTTCTATTTATTCTTTATGGATTCGTGCCTAAACTAATTTTTGTTTGCCATTAATACATAAACCTGATCAAAATCATCAAATTCTGCTTTTCAGGAACAGACTACTCTAAAATGTCTGCAAAATCTTCTTGAGCAGATTGAGAACATTACAGCTCAAGAGCTTCCTGTGAATGTAAGTCTTCAGGAGAAAAATCAGAAAATAATAAAATTAAATCTCGCAAGATAATAGATGATCGACATAGCAGTGCAGTCTTATTTGCTTTCTTGACACTTACATGTAAGGTAACTATTTTTCTGGTCAATAAATTAGACTGTGGTGGACATTTTGAATACGGTCTTCAACACTACAGAGAAGATTTTAGAGTCATTATCAACAGCAAGCCCAGCTGAACTAGCCTCCTATGGAAACCGTGTGTTAAAAGCCAGTGAGAAACTCATCTCTACATTAGTGAAGCCGACAGCCACAAATGACAGTGTCAGTTTTACTCTCGCTGCTCTAGGTAAGTGGAGAAACAGTTATTATTAATGATGAAACTGAGATTATATATGATGTTTTTATAGTCTAGAAAGCAGTGGTAGATCACAGGTGGCAGAAAGTAACGATGCTGAATGCAGCACAGAAACTATTTAATTGTGTATCATTATCAAGTAATTTTAAAAGAGAGCAGAGAAAAAAGAAAAAAAAAACTACCTGTATTGGCTTTTCTCTGTCCCATTAGACAGATGTCAACATGGGCAGGTCAAGTGACACATTGATGCTTAAAAACATGTTCAAAGAAAATATGACCCAGATTATATGAAACGTGCAGCAAGGTTAGAAAAGGTTTGTGACTACAATGTGTTTTTTGAATATTCACTGCCTCAAAGACAAAACAATCAACGTTCATGAGACATTAACCAAACACTCAAAAGATAAAAAACTTAAGTCAGTGCAGTTTATGGTAATAATCAATTACAGTATTTACTTTTGTTCAATAAACAATTTTTGCTGCTTTATGTCCAATATAAAATCTGAGTCCTGACACAAAACCAGTTCAGAACTGAAGCACACTAGTCATATTATATACTTGTGCAGATTGAATGAATTTTCATAAAAAATAAAAAAATAAATAAATGAAGTAAAGTACAGTAAAAATACTAAATGGAGCAGCTTGTTTTTTAAACCAGATGTAGAAGTCTTCATGGTTGGACCAAATGTCACCTTAGAGAAAATCCCTCAACTTGAAACAACAAATTCCTCTGTGGACATCGATCTCATTGGAATCGCCAAAAACAACAATAAAACAAGTATGTGAAATGTTGTAGACAACATAAAGATGAAAAAAAAAATGAAGAAAGAGACATATGTACAACTAAATCATGTACAGTTTTTTCATTGTTGTATTTCACATTTCACATCTCAATTCTGTTTCTGTCACACAGGATCAGCTGCTGTGGCTTTCATGAGCTACGTCACGATGATGGAAAAACTACTGAAGCCAGACTTCTTCAAAACATTAAACAACACGATTAAAACCATGATGTCCACTGTGATCTCAGCTACTCTTCCCAAAACCACCAACACTACACTCACCAAACCAGTCAACTTCACCTTCAGACACATCAGAGTGAGATGTGTTTTGTCAAACCTGAGAACTGATGAACATCTGAAAACATCTAATATTCAGAGTTTTATTATTTTCTTCTTCTTTTGCAGGAGTTTGATCCCAGTGGTTCTCTTTCCTGTGTGTACTGGAATATCAGCGAGTGGATTGTAGATGGTTGTTCTGTTTTAAAGACCAACAGCAGCTACACTGTGTGTTCCTGTGTTCATCTGTCCACATTCGCTCTCATCATGCAGACCAGCCGCCCACGAGAGGTACAGAACATTTCTAGTGAACACTGAAGAACAGCACAGATTTGGCGCTCATGTTCTCTGACATGTTTTCTCAGAGTGACCCGCTGCTGGAACTGTTGAATTTGGTGTGTGTGATCGTGGGGCTGGTGTTCTTCAGTTTGGCCCTGTTGACCTTTGCCCTTTGTCAGTGGAGTCCTGGAGTGAATAATGAGGCTCGAATCAACATCTGCATCAGTCTTCTGCTGGCTCACCTTCTGTTCCTGCTCACACAGCAGTTCCTGAGCCTCATACGGCGTCAGCAGGTGAGAATGATGAAGGAGCCCTACAGCTCAGCTCAGCCTCACTGAGAATCATCATAACCCTCTCTCATGATCTCCAGGTGTTGTGTGCCGTGATCTCAGGCCTTCTGCACTTCCTCTTTCTCTCCGGCTTTGTGTGGATGTTCATTGAAGGTGTGCTGCTCTTCATCTGTGTGAAGAACCTATCACAGATCAGCTCCAAGAAGAGGAAGGTGCTTAGCACTGGATTCCTGTGTGTGATTGGATATGTGGTTGCTCTGGTTGTGGTGTGTGTGTCTGTCGGTCTGGTTCCTGACGGCTACGGCAGTGAACAGTGAGTTTAGTGTTTTCTCCTTTTTCGCCCTCAAACTGTATCATTCCTTCATAAACTCCAAATTGTATCTTCTTCCAAACAGCTGCTGGATTAAGCTGGATAACGTCTGGAGTTTTCTGGGACCTGTTTGCGTCATACTTGCAGTAAGCATGTTTCATTTTCATGATTTTGATTTGTATTAAAAGGAAAACATGGTGATTAATTATTGTTTTTCTACTTTGCAGTTAAACATGATACTCTTTGTCTGCATCATTATCTGGCTGAACTTATCTCTCACAAAACTGAACGCCGATGTTTCACAGTTGAAAAAAAACAAGTAATAAAAATTATAATGTAATCGCAGTAAGGAAAACCATATATAGTATTTTTATTATAGTCAATAACGATACATTATCTCTGCTCCTTTCTCCCAGGGTTATGGTGTTTAAAACACTGGCTCAGTTTGTGGTTCTTGGTTGCCCCTGGATTTTGGGTTTCTTTATTAATGGCAGTAAGGAGCTGGAGATCATCTTCCTGATCTTGAACTCCCAGCAGGGAACCTTCATCTTCCTGATCTACTGTGTTCTCAATAATGAGGTCAGACATCACATACTCCACCAAACAATCAGCTTTACCTACTCAGTTTATTTGGCCTTTCTCATCTTCTGAAATTAGCCAGTTGGATAAATATATCACAAACAGGTGCAAAATTTATTTCAATATATTATTTTACAGAAAAATGACTGAGCATTTTATTTTCCTTTTTTGGCAAAAAATAAACTGTTACGTTTTGAAGAATTGTTTTAGTATATAACAACTCACAAGAGCAGTGATTAATTAGTGATTTTCAAAATTACAACATTCTCAAAAGTTAAAGGTGCACTTAGTGATTTTTTCCAAACGTTGTTGATATTTGAAAGCACCAAAACAAACACACCCATACCCCGACAGGACCTCGCCCCTATTTTGATATCTCCACCCCACATGCACGTACACAACCCTGGCATAACGACCAACACTGAAGAAGAGATGACACACAAGCATATTCAAACAAACACCAACAAAATCTGTCACTCACCTATCAAAAAGTAACAATGCAGCCTCAGCGTCCGATTCGAGCCCTTCCCGCTCCTTGAGTTCTCTCCACCGCTGGAAAGCTACTCCAGTATTTACGCGGATCCTACCTCTTGCCTGATCGTAACCCTTCTTTTTAATGTTTTTTCCTCCAATATTTATCTTCCAATTCTCTCTATCTATAGTTGATCTGATAATATCCATCCTGTGCACTTAAACCGAGCGCTCTCTTCTCTCTGTCATTACAAGACACACCCCCTTACTGCTGATTGGCTGCAAGTGTGTTTTGGGACTCGGTCCGACACTGCTGTCAAAAGCTTTTTTCAAAAATCGCTTAAAGCACATTTAAGTTTAATACAGCACCTTTTTTTAGATTTGGATTTTGTTTGATTTTAAAATATAACCTGGACATGTTTCTTAAACCATGTTTTGGTTTCTTAACCAAGGTTAAAATTGAATCTCGTCTCTTTCTTGTCCAGGTCAGGCAGCAGTACAGGAAGTTCTTCAGATGTCTTTGCTGTGGACACAAAAAAGACTGAGAACTACAGCATCATGTTCAGGAAATGAGTGAAGTGCCATTATTATAAAAGTGATTCTATTATTATTTAGATGTTATATTAGTTTTAACTATAAATTTCACTACTTTTTTTTCCCTCTTTGTACAAATGTCAATTCTCTGATATAAACCTATAAAATCATCAATAATTAATGTTTTGGTGAAGGGTCTGCTATTATTGTTTTAGAGCCCTGTATACTTGAAATAATATTATAGCAAGTTAAAGAATGTAATGTTTTTATTATTATTATTATTGAGACGCAATTGTAAATGTAACCGTTTTTCTTATTTTCTGTTAAGCAATCCATTTATACCCTTCATTAAAAAAAAAAAATATTTGGTACCTTAACACAGTATCACACAAATCCAAGTTCAGCTACTGCCTTTATGCAAAAGATTTAAAAGAAAAAATGTGCAGCGTTATAGAACAGAAAAAAAAAAAAAAAACACTAGGTGTCCAACATACTGTTTAATATCAACAATGTGAAGCGACAAATTCAATTTCACAGAGACAAACGTCATAACAATTCATAACATCAGTTAAGTAAACAGAAAAACAGTCCAATTCTTTTTACTTTTATTAAAAAAAAACAAATTCTTCTGTAAAATTGCTGTCTAGGTGATTCCTTGCATGTGCTGATTCACATACTTAGATGAGGGACGATCCAAGCAGGGATCACTTTGGGCCACCACTTCATTGTGAATGACTTTTCATGACGTTACTAAACGTCTATATTAGACTGTAATGGAAGAACATTTACAGGCAGCTTTCACAGAAAGCCTTTCCTGAGGTATCAAGTCAGAAAAGAAACCACATGTATCCCCACACATCACAACATCCTCTACTGTCCATCTTTGGAGCAAGTCAACATTGTAAACTTAGATGTGTGTAGTGCACTACCAAACACTGGCCCAGAGGCCACAGCTGGAGACTTTGTGCTGGACTAGACCCAAAGGAAACATGTGTTCATGTACATGACACAGATAGATAAACCAGTCCAGTCCAGCTATCTTTTGGATCAGATAGTCTCTCAATGGCAGTATGTTACAGAATAACAGCTTTGTTTTGCAGCAGCAAATTGGGCTGAGCTCAAATATTCATCTTTAAATGCTATGAAACCAAAAATCCGCAAATGGCAATGGCTCCAGTGTTGTAATATATACGCAGCTCAAGGAGATGGCAAAACATTTGCGATAGTGTCTTTGGCACTCTGACTCAACCTTTCAGGAAACATGACCTCGTATTCGACAACCAAGTCCCCGCGGCGATCTGGGGATTTCGGAAGAGGAAGACCCTCCCCAGTGACACGCCGTTTCATCCCGGGACGAATAATTTCCTGAGTGGTCAGCTTAATTTTGCGACCATCCAGTGTTGGGACGTTGATCACGCAACCACAAAGTGCCTGAGAAAGTAGAGAAGAAAAGGGATTAGAAAGATGCAAAGAGACTACAAACATTTTTGTAAAGAAACTCTTAAAATCCCTGTGTTACCTCTCGGAGTGTAATTTTTGCAGGATAAATAACATCTGATCCATCTCGTTTGTACACGGGATGTGGTTTATCTTTCACCACAAACACAACGTCTGCAGGGATGTTTGTTGGCGTCTCATCACCTTCCTTGGGGAAAGTTATCTTGGTTCCTTCCTTCCAGCCTTTCTTCACCTCCACGGTAAGAATCTTGTCCTCGGTGCGCGTTGTTCTTCCGTCGGGGTTCAGGCGTTTGCGTGAGATCTTCATCTTCTTGGTGCAGCCAGTGAGCACTTCATCTAGACTGACCCTCAGGTCGTGGGTCACCGGAGGGTCCTGTTTTTTCTCCAGTCTCCCTCCGTGACCGCGTGTGTTAAAGGAGCGGGGGAAACCGCCCATGCCACCCATGCCAAAACTGGCAAACGGGTCATCGGTTTCCATATCCTCCTCCATGCCACCGTTGCGTCCAAAAAACTGCTCAAAAGGGTTCCTTCCTCCAAAAAACTCTGTAAACATTGCATGAGGATCGCCTTGGAAAGTGTAGGTGAAATTACCGCCAGCACCTCCACCGCCGGGGATGCCTCCCTTCAGTCCTGTGTGTGGCAAACAACGAGGTCACATATTACAGACTTTTACGGTGTTGTATAAAGATCACAGACAACTCAGAAATGCTGCACCAAGGGTCCAAAACTTTACTATCTATTAAAACAGTTCATTACATTGAGTACCAAACTACTACACCTCCCAGAAGAGCTGGGAATTTTAATTCCTCCCAACTGGAATTCACCACAAGTTCCTTTTTTATGGAAAATCTCGACTTTAATAGTCATTATCGTCTGGATTATACTTTGTATTGCCGGGGAGTGTGGGGTACAAACTAATGTTAGTTGTAACATGTGGTTTAAATATTTCCACACATGCTAGTGTAACAAAATTTACGTTATTTACGTGTTGCGATATCAACACTATATAGAGAAAAAAGAAAAACAGTAATAATAATAATATTTTGAAGATATCACTGAACACAGTTTTTAGTATTCCTTTAAAATGAGACAAATGTGCTATTATTCTAATCTCCAGTCTGTTATTTATCAGTTCAGATCTATCAGTTTTTTAATGCTTTGCTAACTAGCGTAAGACACTAACAGTTTTAAATTCCAGTTGTGCAGATGGGGAACGTTGCAACACTGCATTACAATGTGCCCCGCTATTATTAAACTATGCTATTCTATGACATTAGTGATGCAATTTACACTACCTCCTTCGATGAATTTTAATGAGAAACTGGAGAAACAGGTGATTAAAGACTGACAGTCAATGTTTAATGTTCAGAAATTATTATGTTCACGAAACGTAAAGCATTTTGAATTGTTTATGTGGGCCGTCCCAAGCATGGTTGCAATGTGTTTATTGTCAAACTCAAAAATCAGAGTTTTTTAAATATACATACACACACACACACATTATATTTATATAATTATGTCTTGCATAATTTTTTTCTTTTTTTTTTTTTTTTTTTTTTATCAGATAATTTTTTAAGCTGTCATATGGTCATGTTACAACGTGCCCCTAAGAAGTACCCCACCTACGGGGCATGATATCACATTTCACTTCCAGTTTTTAAGGGTAAAGAAGGAAAAACCTATTTGTACTTGACAGGTGTGAAATTACTGTGGATAAATAATTATACTCTGAACCCCATATGGATTTACACAAACTGAGAAAGTAAAAAAGGGTTTGGTTGTGCCCCGCACTCCACTACATTTTATTTCTGAAAAAAAAAAAAACAAGTCTAGGGTTGCGTCAACATTTCTGGAATGGGACAACCCTGGGGCGAACTGGCACTAAACGCACAGAACTGCTGACAGCACGCAAGCGCGCCGCCTCTTTCTAGCACGTGACCATCAGAATCTTCCAGCAAGTGCGCGACGTCCCACCTAAAGCCTATGCGTTCCGCAAATCGTGTCTATTTAAAGTAACCGTACAAAACAAACTTATTACCATTACAGTAGTTTCACTGACTGTTTTCTCTCAATCGAGAGTATACTATAGTTATCTATTAGATTTAATGTTGTGCAGAATCGCATACAGATTACAAAACTGATCCAGTCAGTAAACTCATATAATCTTTAGTCGGATAATCTCTTAACTCACATGGACACGACAGTTTAAGATGTGAACTATGTGATTTAACACGAATGTCTTAATTTCTCCCCATCTCTAGCTCTGTCATCAGACATGGCAACACTTTAGAGTTAGAAGCACGAATGCAACACAAGGTTGCATCATTTTACTCACCTTCTTCACCAAATTTGTCATATACGTCTTTCTTCTTCGGGTCGCTCAGCACGTCGTAAGCCTCCGCGATCTCCTTGAACTTGTCCTCGGCGCCGGGAGACTTGTTTTTGTCCGGATGGTACTTGAGCGCTTGTTTGCGATAAGCTTTCTTGATCTCATCGTCGGATGCGCCTTTCTGTATTCCCAGCACACTGTAATAATCCTTCCCCATCTTCACCATCGAGCGCTCGTTCTGAACTCGATATTCTCCAAAAGTCGGTTCACAGAAGTCCTGCTTGCGTCGAGGCGTTTGCTTATCAGTTGAGTAAAGTTCACAAATACTTCCAACAAATCTTTGCAAGCAGATCTTGGACTAATATCATGGGAGAGGTGTTGTCCCGTCCACCCGAGGGTGTTTTTATGCTCCTGCATCGCTGTGGTTCCGCCCTATTTGAAACCGCGAGGAAAGATCGAGAAATTTCTCAAAGTCGCTGGCTGTTTTTCACCCTCGAGCCACGTGGATGTGCTGCTGCTGCTGCTGTTGCACACATAGACCTGCTGCTGAAAACGAAACGAAATCGTTTCCTTCAAGAAACTGTCAACCGACCACACAAGTATAAACATATCTGCGTGACTCTAGCCACAGAAAGATGTCAGGCTCTGTTACTGCCTACTTTTTTGTCCATTATATGTATTTATTTATTTACTCACTTACTCGTTATATGTAAGATATGTTAAAAAAGATTTAAAACTTTCTTGGTGTCTATTTATCTTACCTTCTTTTTCTAAAATGTATGACGACAAGTTAAGTTTTTGAATAATTGTTGAATAACTTAACAACTTAATTATAAATTTATCAGAATGCCTCTATTTTGTCTTATAATTGTCTTATATGTGTATATAATATTATATATATATTATATATGTATACATACACACACACATACACACATATATATATATATACACACCACATATATATATATATATATATATATATATATATATATATATATATATACACATATATATATATCTACACACATATATATATATATATATACATATATATACACACACACACATATATATATATACACACATATATATATACACACACACACACATATATATATATATATACATACATATATATATATATATATAATGGTTTCATTTGCACACTTAAATATTTTCTATGCACATTTACTGTCCATTGCTCTAGTGTAAATGATGTTCATATTTAATTTAATTTAATTTAATTTAATTTAATTTAATTTAATTTCATATGTTCATAGTTTCTGCTTATACTGTACATACACTTTTACATAATCCATCTGTATAGTATGTTCATAGCACACCTATCTGTATATCATGCTGATAGTATTTAAAATCTGTAAATTATGTCCATAATACTGCCTTATTTGTATATTTATTTTACATTTGTAACATATTGTAGGCACTGTATATCCTGTACTTCCTGCTTATTGCACTCCTGGTTACATGCTAACTGCATTCCATTGCCTTGTACCTTACATGTGCAATGACAATAAAGTTTAATCTAATCTAATATATAATGGTTTCAAACATATTTTCAGTTTGTTTGGTATTTATACACGCATACAACCATGTATATTATGGATATTATACTATGCATACATTGTGCAACTGTTTTATGACAAAGAATCGTTGTCCTCACATTGCTGCTGTCATCATTTCCAGCACACAAGAGTTTTGTTAGAACAATCGAGTGTTTTCTACCGCGTGTTTTTGCCTCGTATCACCACTAGGCGGCGCTCTTGATGTTTTTTAAAAGCGTTTTGGTTCTAATCGGATTTCGACTGGTTAATAATACAAAAAAAGAAAAGAAAGGCGTCTCTGATGGGTTTCAGCCAATGGCAAGCTCGAGCGCAGATCTCTGGCCATTGGATGCGCGGCATCTTCCGTTCTTCTTGATTGGACTTGGCGCTTGTTTCTCACCCGACTGGGATAAGCCATTCAAACTGCAAAAATGAAGCATTACGAGGTAAGACATTGTTACTGGTTTTCAGATTTCATCAAAGCGTTTAGAGACGCTTTTCCTGATGCTCTTGAGATCGAGAAATGATCGTGCCGTATGGAAATGAATGAATTGCACGCGTTATAATGACACGCCTGAGGATTAGAGAAACACGCTACAGTGTGACAGCACTTCGGCCTAAGGACGACATCACTCGGCATGAAGAACAATGAATCCTGTTAGATGAGACTGGACCTGGAGCAGGGAAGGTCTCAAACAACCCCTGTCCCATGTTACAGCACAGTATGTGCAATAGCAATATCGCTTGCGACATAATTCGTCCTCGAGGGAAGTATAAAGTATCAATGTATTTTGAAAGGGATGCACTTGACTGACTGACTCATTCATTCAAAGCCCCCTTGTATTCATTAGTTGTGTCGATAAGCACCATTAAGTTATGTTTTCTGATCAGAACCTGTGATGTGATGGTAACTGTTGATCAAGTCAACGCTCGGGTGACTTTGATTGTAGAGAATTAAGTCAGCTCTGTTTCCATAAACCCGGAAGTAGTGGATGTTTCTGTGTTCATTTACCATTAGTGCACGACAAATCTGGCCAGCGAATATAGTAGTTTTTAAAGACGTTTTACGTGCTGATGTAACACTCGTGCTTGCTGAACATGTGGAACAGGTTCGGTCAAAGTCGATGCTGATAAAACTGACAAAAGCTATGCTTATGATGATCACAAGAGGGAGCGAGAGGTTTCAAAATCTCTCAGGGACGTAAACCGTATAATTCAGAGCAGTTAAATTAGGAACGAATTAAGAAATAAACTAAGAAAGACACAAAACCGACGTAAATACGTGTAATATTGAAAATATATACGTGTGCTAGTTTTGTCCATGTAAGGCGCCAAGGCACTCACGCGCTTCTTCAGACAGGGATCCTGTGTCTCTTGAGCGGTATTTCTCTTCAAAGTTAACTTGAAAATAATGTTGGTTGTATTCCACCCAGTTCTTTCAGTTGGAGTTTCTCTCATTGGCAGTGGGTATTTAATTCCTCCAGCGTCATCTGCTCATGCCTTTCTAAGTTATTAATAATCTCTCTCTCCCCCCTTAAAACGCGCTGCCCCGAACTGCGCGCGCTACCGAGAAACATAAATCTGCGTAATTTATCACGATTCAGAATTTTATAATAGAGTTGTCATTGCAAATTATGATATGTGACGATTTGGTTAATTGTCATGAAAATAAAGAAATAAAGAAAATGTATGTAAGTAGGCGTAATTTATTTAAGTATTTATTATATTCTTTCTTATCCATTCTTATTTTTAACAATTTTCAAAAATCATGTTTTTTCATTGTGCATTCCAATTAATCTCAATCAAACTGCAGTTGATTAGGGAAAAAGTTATCTGTTTTTTTTTTCAATAAACTCTTCATTATATATATTATAATTTTTGGGGGAAAATAATTTTTACATTATGAATATACTGGCAGACTTAAAACGTCTGTAAAGTCACTCTGTACATGATGTTGTTGGGTTTGTGTAAATATTGGTTGTCTCTAGATGAGGAGATGGCTGGACTCTGTTACGTGTGTGTGTGCGCGCATCCATAAGGCAAGTTATAATTAGCACATACTGGGATGACTGGGGAGGGGTCACATTTCCTCTCGAGGCTGTCGAAGAAAAATAGAAAAAAAGAGAATAAAGTTAATGTGAGTGAGAGAAGGAGATACAAGTTTTGGTGATTTGTGTGCACGTGTTTTTAGGGGGGCCGGGGGCCAAATGTGTTGATGAACAAGAGGGTGACAACACAGACATGGGAGGGTCGAGTTAAAGAAAGAAAGGGAGAGAGAGAGAGAGGGGTGGGGGCACAGACAGAGAGATTTATTTCCACAGCTGACAGAGAAGCTCCCGTCTCACACTTGTTTTTGGAGGTGAGAGAGGGACTAAGAGAGGAACAAAGTTAAAAACTCAGAGAAGGTGGACAAATAAAACAGACAATATGGATACCTTGGCTTTAGAGGCCACGCAGCCCAAAAAGGCTCAGAACGGAGCCCTGGTGCTGCTGCCCGGACCCCCCATCCCTGCCAAACGCAAACCTGCTAAAAAGACTAAGAAAGCTGTGGTCTTTTTCGAGGTGGAGATTCTGGACGCCAAGACGAAGGACAAGCTCTGCTTCCTGGACAAGGTAGGAAAGATTTTACCTTCATTTTCACTGTATGCATTACTCAACTAAATCATCTTGAACTGTTTCGCACAGCATTAATATTCTAAAGTTATTTTTATTATTTATTTAAATTAGTTTATTGTTTTCTACTTTTATTTTATTTGTAGTTAAAGTTTCAGTAATTTAGTTTTTATTAATTAGTTAATTAGTACTTTGACTTCAACTAAATGAAAATTAGAAATGTAGACTTGGCATCCACCTGAAATAAAATACTTTTTTATAGAATACAACATGTTTATTTTGAGAAACTGAAATGTTTTTTAATGGTTTTAGCTTCAGTTTTATTTAACAATGTGCTGCAGAGCAATTGATGAACTACAGAAAAGCTAAATTGCAATTAAAAAGTGTGAATAACTCAAAAGAAATGTGTTAGTTATCAATGATCCATTTACAGATACTGCCTTTAGCTCCATTCCTTTACTACCATTAGCTCCAGTCAGTTCACTCTTTAATTACTCTTGGTCATTTTCAAATGAAAGCACGTGCTTTTCCCACTGTGAGATCCTCATCCCTGGAGTGGTGCTATCTATAGAAGCTCGGGGTTGTGGTGTACTCTCTCCTGCACGGAGCGGGGCGTCTGGAGGCTCGAGGTCTTCCTGTAAGGAGGTGCCTGTAATGAAGCCTCTAGGATGCCAGGAGCCGCGCTGCAGGATTATCGAGGATTGCACACGTATGTCCTCGGATTAGCCGCCGCTTCCCCTGTGATGTCACCGTGTCGTCATGACATCACAGAGGAATGGAAGCCTCTGATGATACGCAGAAGGGAAGATTCCTAGAGTAGCTCCCAACAACTGAAGATTTAAAGGTTTTTGGAGGGAAAGGAATTATGGGCTTAGCAGATGCTTTAATATAAATGAATTTATTTAATATTCAATGACAACATTCACATAAATTGCCATTGCATTTATTCACGATGCTTCAAAGTGTATTGTATTCAGAAGTTGTATTTTATGATGCATTGTAAAAATAAATAATAAACAAAATTGCAAAGTGGTAAATAAAACTCAGATTATTGGAGCACTTTTATATGGAAATATTATTTCAGCGTTTCTGTGTTAATTGATGTTTTTTTGTAGTTGAGAAATTTGCTTACAGTTTTGTAGTGATTTTATTTTTTTTTTTTTTTTAAATAAGTAGTCATGCATTTTATTGTTTTAATTATGATAAATGCATTGCTAAGCATGTTCATTACATCACAGCTGAGCTTTCGTGTGTTCGTTTTTTGAGTTATTAAAGAAATAATCATAAATCTTTGTCAACATGCATCTGGAATAGCAGTTAATGTTTCCGAGCTGTATGTTTTACGCACTGGGTTTACATCAGCTGTTTATGCTTTCGGTTGCTCTCACATACAGTCTACTGAAAGAAGTGCATAATCATCAGATAAAGCATTTTCTTGGAGATTTTTATAAGGCTGCAGATTTCTAAAATCTCCTGGCTGTTTCGGGGGACCTCTATAGGTCTTCTGGGAGATCTGGTCAGGTGGCTGTGTTTGTGTTGGTGGGTTTGTTTGTTTGGTGTTTTGTGTCTCTCAGAACAGCTGCTGTACTAAAGCCACATCGCCTGGGCATTGTAGCTAAATTTACCCCTCATTTCTCTCTCTCTCTCTTACACACACACACACACACATGCTCTAAACTGGTGTTTGTGTTTGTGTTTGATTGGCAGGTTGAGCCCAACGCCACCATTGGGGAAATCAAGTCCATGTTCCACAAGAGTCGTGAGTATAAATGAGTCTCTGATCTTCACTCAGCTAATGAAGATGTGTTATTTGATATTTTTAAGCTTTTTATAAGAGCCTAATTTATCAAACTGATGTATTATTCATTTAGCAAGGGAAAGTCACTGGGAAAATTGTCTTGAAAATAGTCACAGTGAAAAGTTTGTAATGGTTTAAAAATAGGTGAACCTGAGATGTACACTGCCATTCAAAAGGTCACCCCCCATTTCAAATACATGCTGTTTTTTTGGTAGAGATGCTAAAAATTGTAATAATATTTCATAGTATTACAGTTTTTTTACTGTATTTTTGATAAAATAAATGCAGCCTTGGTGAGCAGAAGACATATTTCGAAAATACTAAAAACATCTTACCTTACCAAAACGTTTGAACAAAAGTCTATGTTTAAAATGTGTGCATTATAGTACTGTAATTGTTTTCTTGTATTCCATGTGTTTGTTTCAGACCCTCAGTGGTATCCGGCCCGGCAATCCATTCGTTTGGATCCCAGTACGTATTAAAATTTTAATATGAGTCCATTATCTGGACACTATCTTTTGATAGCATAATAAGAGATTCATGCTGTAAAGTTCCAACAGTTTCTTTAAGATTATTTAAGTTGTTTGTGCTGTAGGTCTCTAGGTTTTCTAAGATTAGCAGCAAAAATCAAAACATTATGGTTCTTGTGGTCAAGTTATTATAAATCTAGTGGAAGGGGTCGCATGTGTTGGAGACCTTTCTGTTAGATTTCTGCGGTTTCTGTTAGTTGGCATGTGCTGATGTGATATGGGTTTGTTGTGCAGAGGGAAAATCTTTGAAGGACGAGGATGTGCTGCAGCACCTGCCTGTGGGAACCACAGCGACCTTCTACTTCAGAGACCTGGGGGCCCAGATCAGCTGGGTCACGGTGAGAGACCTCACACACACACACACACACACACACACACAGATAATTACCTCATACACATATTTTCCACTATCTCCTACGAACAACAAGCTACAGAACAGAAGTCATTTATTTCCAACAGAGAGCAGTACAGAGTCTGAGTGGAGTTC
Organism: Cyprinus carpio; assembly: GCF_018340385.1. NCBI lineage: Eukaryota > Metazoa > Chordata > Actinopteri > Cypriniformes > Cyprinidae > Cyprinus > Cyprinus carpio. The sequence goes on from NC_056597.1 coordinate 35,012,515, forward strand.
CTAGTGGACGTGTTGTGTATACAGAAATTTTGGATACAGTTTGAGCTTAGGTTACATTGAAACATTTAAACTTTTGTGGTAAGACCATATGCATCCAGGTATGACGTATTCTAATCAAAACTATGAGCACGAGATGAGTTATCAGTATATTTCCACTTTAAAATGATCATTTAAATTCTATTTCTGTAAAATGATGGTTATTTATAGCCTAATTATGACAGAAATAATTACTATGTTAATTAGCCCTAGAAAACCTCCTGTTTTTGTTTTAGATGTTCTGGGGGTAATTTTTGTATGTATATATAATTTGCATGATTGCTAAACATGCTAACAACTTATTAAGCATGCTAGAAGCATGCTATCATTATGCTAGTAACATGCTAATCATGCTAGTAAAGTGTTAATTATGCTAAATCATGCTAACAACATGCTAGTAACTTTCTTATCATGTTAGAAATGTTAGTGTAGCCCCTCTCTCCCGGGTCTTCAATGCCACAACTTGTCCCTGCTCTGAGTGGGCCTCGAACCTGGGTTTTTGGCATGGGAGGCAGACGCATTAACAAGGAGGCTAAATTAATGCAGCCACTAGCATTAGTAGCTAGTGTGTCTCTTGAGATCAGGGGAGTGAGGTTTTCCTGCGCAGCACCTACTCGCTGGCCTCCGTTACACTCACCCCCCAAACCTCATTCCCTTCCGGGTCACGGCACCAATGTAACCCCTCTCTCCCGGGTCCTCACAGCAACACCTTGTTCTTGCTCCGAGTGGGCCTCAAAACCGTGTTTTCGGCATGGGAGGTGGACGCCCTAACAAGGAGGCTAAATGACTGCAGCCACTAGCGTCAGTCGCTAGTGCGTCTCTTGAGATCAGGGGAGAGAAACATACCAACCAAGCACCTACTCGCTGGCCTCTGTTACACTAGCAACTTGCTAAACATGCTAGAAACATGCAGGCATTATGCTAGTAACATGCTAATCATGCTAGTAACATGCTAATCATTCTATAAACATGTTAGCAACATGCTAGTCATGCTAGAAACAGCCTAGCAACCACCGCAGGTACCCTAGCAACATGTTTTATACCTGTTTTTCTGATAGACTGTAAAGCATTGAAAACATTCAAACTTTAATCTTTAAAAATATTTTAACTTTCAAACTATTTCAAACTGAAAACCTTCAGACTGCAAGCTTTTAAAACAACTTCAAACTTTCTGGCTAGACTTTTTCAAGCCAACTTAATGTTTGTCTACAAACTTTACTCATCTAGTTTTAATATTAATCAAATTTCCAGTCTCTCTCATTCACGATGAATCCAAACATGTTTGGTGCACTTGACGTTAATTGCGTTATACAGGTCCCTTTGGAATATTGGAATATATTTGCAGCACATCACATGATTAAAAAAAGTGTGATTTATGTTCTGGAGAGTATGTGAAACAAGTGCTGTGTTGGTGTTTTGATGTTTCCTGGCTGCTTTGATAAACTTCAGCGAGAGCTCTGTGTCTAACATCATAGTTTGACTCCGTTATGTGTATTATATGTGCTTAATGTCAGTGTTTATCTGGCTGTGTGTTAATCTGTCCCTCTTAACCAGTCCGGTTAGTGTCTGTCACATTATCTCTGTGAGAGCATGAGATATTTATAACCTGGAAACATGAACACGCTTCCTACAGCAGAGGAACTGAGCGCACTATAACGCTTCTGTACTGTCGCTGTCTCTCTCTCAGGTGTTTCTGACGGAGTACGCCGGCCCGCTGCTCATCTATCTCATGTTTTACTTCCGAGTCCCGTTTATTTATGCGCCTAAATATGACTTTACCACCAGCAAACACTGGGTTGTACAGTAAGTACAGAAGCAATATAAAATGCTTTTCATTCAACAATTTACAGTTTGTAACCGTGTCGTGACAATAAAGAAACATCTTTGATCTCTTTAATGCTAATCATGAAAAAGATTAGCGTTCTATGTAAAGAAAGTTTGTTTGGTGTCTCTTTAGCATTTTGCACAGTAAAATGATTGACAGCTTTAGAGGGCTGATGGGTAATTGAGTGTTTTTATCATTATAGTTTGGCGTGCATGTGTCACTCCTTCCACTACGTGAAGAGACTCCTGGAAACACTGTTTGTCCATCGCTTCTCGCACGGGACTATGCCTCTCCGCAACATCTTCAAGGTGAGAGAAACGGCTTCTTGTAATGGATTTAACTAAATACATCTGTGTAGTAGATCTGTGCAAATTGAGTCATAAAAAGTGTTATCTTTAGATGTTTTATACACTGTCAAAGAGGGAATTACTAATGACCAATGAAATTGTGCTTTATGCAAAATATGTGCTTTTATTATTAAAATTGCTTTGAATTTGTTTCAGACAATAATAGACCGCACATAACAATAATAGGAATAGATAGATGTTTCTAAGAAACGCTGTAGAAAGTGCTGGTGCTGGAAACAAGTCTTCCTGAAACTGGCAATTATTTCATGAGCACAAAGGGGAAAATTAATCACAGCTTGAGCATGTCGAGTCATGACTTTTCATATGGAGAGAGAAAAATATGATTTAAATACACCAGGACTCTAGAAATGTCACATTTTGCATTCAGCCACCCTGTCGCTTCTTAGATGAGATTTACGCAGTTTGTTATTAATCCAGTGTGTGGCCCTGGACCTTTGCAGTAATATTTCGGTGTGTGTTTTGCAGAACTGCACGTACTACTGGGGATTTGCAGCTTGGATGGCTTATTACATCAACCACCCGCTCTACACGCCCCCCAGTGAGTCCACACGCATTCATACACTTTCAGCTTTGCATCACAGGAATAATGACGTTTTAAAATATATTCAAATACAAAAATGTGTTTTTATTAAATTGCAGTAATATTTCACAATATTCTTTCTTTTACTATAATTTTGATCAAATAAACTGAATAGACGTCTTTCAGAAACATTAATTCAATACACTTTATTGTCCCTTTTGGGGGAATTTGTCTTGGACCAACCAGCACACACACACCAACAAAAAATACAATAAAAAAAAAAAACCCAAATAAAGACAAAAAAACCAACAAAACAATACAATAACCAACAACAAAAAAAAATTGTTACAACAATAAAAAATTGCATGTATAAAAAAAAAAAAAAAAGTAAATACAAAAAATTACAAAAAAACTCTTCAAACGGTTGATACAAAATGTGTGTTCAGCTCTCGCTCATGTTTGATTTGCAGCCTACGGAGAACAGCAGATCAGACTGGCCCTAACCGTGTTCCTGGTAAGATCTGTTTTTATGCAGGATGCTGAAGAATGATAAAACTGATCAGAGCTTAAGACTAACAGGTCTAATGATCTCTTAATGGTCGCAGTTCTGTCAGATCGGAAACTTCTCCATTCACATTGCTCTGAGAAATCTTCGACCACCAGGTACGATCCCACAACCAAATCTGTAACTCACACTTGATCTGTTTCTTAACTCATCATATGATTAGACTGCTAAAAGTCATGCTTTTTTATCTTTTTGCAGGATCTAAGACCAGGAAGATCCCATATCCGACTAAAAACCCCTTTACTTGGATCTTCCTGCTGGTCTCCTGCCCCAACTACACGTATGAGGTCAGATGCCACATTCAGCCCACTGTTTGATTGACACCTGACCTTTTGTTTTTTCTCAAGTGCTGATTTAGCTTCAGTTTTTCAAATCATTATGCTGAGATTTTCTTATTCTTTACATTTCTTATAACCCTTAGTATAAAATTAAATGTAATCTCACAAGTCAAAGTTTAGTTCATAGACAAACTCAGAAAAGCGATGCTCAGTCAATTATGTATCAGTAAGACAACACTTTAAAGGGTCGTGAATTCAGGAAATTCATATTACTCACCTCAAAATCAAAGAAAAAATGCATTAATGCAATCTGCCATTGTTTCTTTATGCATTGTGAAAATTCACATTAAATATTATATATGAATAATTATTGTCAATAACACAACCCATTTACTAAAACTTAATACACTAAACAACAACAATAACTAACAATGAACACAAAAACCAACAACTAGCATTAACAATGAACAATACATTTGTTACAGTATTTATGATCTTTGTTAATGTTAGTTAATGAAAATACAGCTGTTGCTTGTTAGTTCATGATAGCTCAGGCTCATTAAACAATATCAACATATACAGGTTTTGATTGTAAAAAAATATTAGTGCGTTGCAATATATAAGGTGTGTATTTGTATACCTTATTTACACACACACACATGTGTGTATATATGTATGTGTGTGTGTGTATAAAATTTAATAAAATTTTATTTAATAAATAAAAATAAAACATACACACATATATATACAGTATTGTTCAAAATAATAGCAGTAAAATAAGAAAAACCATAAAAAAATATATATATATCTCATTTTACTGCAATACAAAAAAAAACTATATTAAACTAATGAGGATAAAAGAAGAAATGTGCTTAATAATTTCTTAAAATAACATCACAATGCAAAAAAAGAAGTCCCAAAATATGCATCATTTGTGTTAAGGAAATGTTTGATTTTGATTTTGGGGTTGAAATATGACCTGGATCTTTCACCCATTTATAGTTGGCTTGGCTCTGTTGTGTTGTGTGTCTTGTGGCTGAAGTATGTTTGTATCACATGATCTGAATCTGCTCTGGTCTGTGTGTAAACGCAGCTGGGCTCGTGGCTGGGCTTCACTCTGATGACCCAGTGTCTGCCCGTGGCCGCCTTCACGCTGGTGGGCTTCATTCAGATGACCGTGTGGGCGAAAGGAAAACACCGCAGCTACCTGAAGGAGTTTCGTGACTACCCCACTCTCCGCTCGCCCATCCTGCCCTTCATCCTGTAGAACAGAGCCACGCAGTGTTCCCCTCGTCTTTTTAACCTTTTCCTCTTTTCTCGTCCTCCCCTTATCATCTCTTTTATACTGTGTCCATGTCCCGCCTCCATTCGTTTCACATGCATCTTTCCTGCGTTTGCTCATCTCCTGGAAGGGACTGACGCTGAAGAATAAAGTCAGCTCAGAGCCAGAACCTCCAGAAGCTTCGTTCTAATGGCTCCGTATCGCCCTCTATGGGTTGGATGATGTCTGTCATCTGGGGAAATCTGCAGAGCATGTCCGGATCACAATCCAGTCACTCAAAAGAAATAGGAAATTTTGCACAAAGAAAATAGAGCACATTTTAGGACCATGATCATGATTAAACACCCTCAATTTCCATTAGCTGCTGTGATGGGAAAATGTTTTGCTTGTTGTCCTAAATTGATGATTGTAATAAAATCAGTCTGGACAATGCCGTTTTTTTCCAGTTACATTAATGAAGGGAAATTGAAATGTCAAAACCAATCCTTTAATGGTCATCTACTTACAGCAAAAATAATTTCCCCCAGACATGGACATTTCTTCATTAGATTCTTGTCATGTAACATCTTAAAGAGGTAGTTCACCTAAAAATTAAAATCAATTTTTCATCATTTACTCAGCCTCAAGTTGTTACAAACAAAAGGAGATATTTTGAAGAGTACTGGATGGAGATACAAGAATACAGTTGTCGGTAGCCATGGCATGTTTTTCCATAAAAGTCAGTGGCTACCAGCAACTGTTTGATTACCAGAATTATCAAGGAAATTGAGTACATTTTCATTTTTGGATGAACTATCCCTTTAAAAAGCTTTGAGGGGAACTGGTCCAACATGTATTTACAGTATTTCCTCCTCTGTATCTGGTTTGTGCTCAGCTGCTGGGAATCATCCTGTATTTCGAGTGCACTACATATACTGAGATCTCTGATGTGCACTGACAAAGTGAAGGCTGTGACTTTAGTAAAGATGTTTAGTTCTGCTTGTCACTCAATAACCAAAACACTAACAAGGGTACCTGAAGTAACCGCTGTAAGACCAGCGACTGTATTCAGCACCGCAGAGACACATGTCCTGTGTGCGATTCTTACATGTGAAGCTAAAGGTAACTTGTCACAGACTGCAGATCTCGGAACTGTTTTGTTGACCTAACAATTTATATAAAATAAAAAACACTGTCATTGGCTTGTGCTTTGTTCATTTGCATTCATAATGCATGCTGTAGAATTCAAGAAAAGTGCTTAGCATTTTATTACATTCTGCTAAATTGGTTGTGCAACATAACGCTGATTAATTCTTTGATAAAAGTCTTTGCTCATATGCATCCCTGTGTTTTCTTCCAGGTGAATAAAAAAAGTGCAGTACAGTAGTTTTCCAGTTTCAGTACACTTCATAATGTACTTAGATCTATTTTTGCAAACTAATTTTGTACTTGATATATACCATCTTTCATACACTTTTAAATATACACATCATACATAGAAAATACACTTAGTATTTAAATGATAAAATGAATATATAAAAATATAATATATTGCCCACATATTTTTTATAAATTAAATAATTTCAAATGTATTGTAATAATGTTAACATTCCCTTTATATGATATTCTTAACAAGAATTTTGATTACTTTATTCTAAAAGTAGAATTACTGTTAAATTGTGAATTTTGGTACACATCTACGAATGTATAAACCAATCGTGTTATTAGTGCATTGATAGTAGTCTAAGCACCGTAACCTATAGGGTTTTACTCAAGTAAGACATTTCTGATGTACTTTTCATGAAAATACAAATAGTAATAGTATATATAAAAATCCACTGCAGTTTTATGTAAAGTGATCATAGCACACTTTAATGCAATTATAAAACACTTCTGGTACTTTATCTGACTACACTTTCTAATTAGTGTACTTATATAAAAAGTACACAAAAACAACACATATAAAAACACCTACAACTAAAAAAAAAATAACTAATTTAAAATAAAATAAATAAAAATAAAACAAACTTAACTATAGATAACTATAAGTGTTCTAATACTTAAAAGTTTTTTAAAAATCAAAGCACACTTTTAAGAAATACACTAATACAAGTCCTCTATATTTTTGTGGTACTATACTTTTTTCAATGCACTAAAAATGAACAAATATCAGCGGTATTTTGTATAATTTTGTAATTGCACTGAATTACTACTGAAGTAGAAATATACTTTTAATTAATGTATTTATGGTTTATAACTTTTACAACTGTATTTATCACAGATGTATTACAGATGTACTTCCTTGTATTATTTAGTGCATTCAGGTTAAGAAAATGCTCCATTCACGTTCTGAGAGCTCAGAAGATCATCTTTATTATTGAGAGAGCTACATATATATACACAGAAACTGGAGAAACTGATGGAGAAATGAAGACGAGGGTGGGATATTTATGCTGCATTAGCCTCGAACCTCTTTTTCCTCAAGTTCAGCCTTCCCCCCCTACCCTACCATCCCAACCACATAACATAAAAGAAAAAAAGAAAATAAAACAAAACAAACTTAAAAAAAAAAACATTACCAAAACCAATTTTGTGCAAGTAAAAAAAAACTTTTTGCATAACTTGAGCAAGAAAAAAAAAAAAAAACTTTTTGCATAACTTGCGATCACCAGAGTATGAAACGTGATGATTTGTTATGTTCACAATGGTTGCGGACCTACTTACAATTACACTTTCAAAACAGAGGGCTTAAGTAATAAAATAATTCAATTAAAATCTATCATGGTTTAATAATTAAAATATTTGAACTTTTAAGACTTGTATTATTAAAATTTATAAATTATTAAGCTTTGTGGTGAAAGTAAGAAAGAACAGATATTTATTCAGGGAAATGTTAAAACCTTCTAAATCTTTGCTCATCTAAATAATTAATCCAGCAGAAATTACAATTTCATTCAAGCCAAATTGAATGGAATTACTGTTGGAAGGAAATATGCTTTCAAAGTCAGATTTTAATGGATGAAATCCATTAAAAACATCTTAATGGAGAAAGCAGTGACACTGTCTACCTGGTGTAGTGGAACTAAACGAGTGGATTTGTCTGAATGAGTGCTGGCTCAAGCAGCATTTCTTACTCCTGATGTTCACAGTAGTCCCAGTCGTGCCTCTCGTGTTTGCAGGCTAGGAAGTTGGGGAAATTGTCTCTCTTGCACTTGAGGAGTTTGAGCAGGTAGTGTGCGCAGTAATCGCGCTGCTCCACCGGCAGCATGGCCAGGTTCATCTGCTCCTGCGTCGCCACCATTTCTAATAACACAACGCAATGAACATGATTTTCACAAAACACCAACTACAACGATGCATCATGTTCATCCTTGTGGTATTATTATATTACAGAGTCAACAAGATACGACAGGTCAACCAGGTTCAAGCATTTGGCATCAAAGGGTACGTTTTCAAACCTTTATATATATATATGGGTCAAAGACGTTAAGATGTCCGCATCAAAAGAAATGTACAAAAGTGATTTTGTGTTCGTAGAAAGCACATTAAATGTAAGTAAAATGTCTAAATTTCAAATAAGTTTTTGGAGAATAAAATGTCAAAATTTGGTTGAAATAATGTTACATTGTCATTCAGTGTAACACAGCAAAAATTCAAACAACATGCTATTCTGACGTGTACATATCTAAAAGAATAATGGAGCATACTAAATTTTTTAGTAAAAAAATTCTTACTGAAAAAAACCTAGGATAGTGGCAAATGTTAAAAGTGTAAAATTACAACTCATTAGTATTTGGGGTGAAAGTAATTAGTCTTTTAATATATGTCATAAATATTTTTGTTGTAAATATACAAGATTGTTACACTGAATACATTTTACTGGGTGTCTTCTGTAAACAGGGGAAAATGTATGATATTTATTTTTTGCTCAGTAAAACAAAAACAAAATTGCAATTAAATAAAAAAGAAAACTTTTTGCATTTTTGGGGGGAAAAAAAACAACAGTTTAAAGCAGCATTACACTTTTTTTTTATGCTTAAACACACTTTTTCGTGACCCATAGATATATATATATATACATTCTATACAGAACAGACAAAAAGTTTGGAACATTGCTATTTTTAATTTTTTTGAAAGAAGTTTCTTCTGCTCATCAAGCCTGCATTTATTTGAAAAATACAGAAAAAAAAAATATTTTGAAATATTATTACAACTTAAAACTAATAGTTTTCTATTTGAATATACTTTAAAAAAATAATTTATTCCTGTGATGCAAAGCTGAATTTTCAGCCTCATTACTCCAGCCTTCAGTGTCACATGTAACATCCAGTCTATCACATGATCATTTAGAAATCATTCTAATATTCTGATTTATTATGAGTGTCAGAAACAGTTCTGCTGTCTAATATATTTGATGAATAAAAGGTTAAAAAAAGAACTGCATTTATTCAAAAAATAAAAATAAAAATTCTAATAATATATTTTCTTACTATCACTTTTTATCAATTTAACACATCCTTGCTGAATAAAAGTATTGATTTTATTTAAAAAAAAAAAAAAAAAATTACTGACCCCAAATTACTGACCAGTAGTGTATATTGTTATTACAAAATATTTATATTTTAAAAACAGCTTCTTCTTTTTTTTTTTTTTTTTAATTTTATTCATCAAAGTATCCTAAAAAAGTATCACATGTTCTGAAAAAAATATTAAGCAGCAGAACTGTTTTCCAACTTTGATAATGAATCATCATATTATAATGATTTCTAAAGGGATCATGTGATAATGATCCTAAAAATTCAGCTTTGCATCACAGAAATAAATGATAATTTAAAGTATAATAAATTTAAAAACAATTATTTTAAATTGTAATAATATATCACAATATTACATTTTTTCTGTATTTTTGAACAAATAAATGCAGGCTTGATGAGCAGAAGAAACTTCTTTCAAAAACATTAAAAATAGTAATGTCTTTTGGTCTGTACTGTATATATATAAAACACACTACATTGTTTGAATTGCATATACAAAGTACATCAATTTGTTAAACTAACACATTTATGTAATGTCTATTTGTTAGTCATGCATAAATGAAATCGGTAACATTTCTGTAATAGTACTAATAGTAACTGAATAGTAACTTTAATAGTAACTGAATGTGTTTTAAATACACACTATATATATTTTCAATAAATCTGATGTTTCAATCTTATATTTAACCTGAATATTGTCTAACCATATTTTATGCATGTTCATATTGGCTTTATATTTGTACTCTGCACAATGTTATTAAAGTTGAATCTAATCTAATCTAATCTTATAACGGAATAAATGTAATTGTTTCACAATAAACAGATTTATGGTGATTCTAAGCAATTGGAATAAATGTATTTTGAACATACATTTATTTAATATCAAACAGAAAAAAAAAATACTATTTTAAATTGTATTTTTAAATTTAGAAATATTACCCTTTTCTTGCCTGTTGCATATATATATGACTGACAAATATGCATCAGATTACTAGTTTATGTTAAAACTGTGCAATGCAAATGAAAGGAAATTTGATGTTTTTAAGAAAAAGATTTATGCAATTTAAATACATCTTAAATTTGGCCCCTTTTTTGCATCAACTGCTTAAATAGAACGTTTAGAACTTTTTTAATCAGTTATAAAAAGATAGTTAGTCAGAATAGCTGGGCCTATATGACAGTACAAACACGGTGTCTGTGTTTATGGAACTAGATTTAAACAGTACAATTACATCACAAAAAACCTACATGACTAAGTCAAAATCATACATTTATGGAACTAGCCCCTGCTAATAATGATACCAGTCCTACAAGAACACAGGTGATAACTTTCATATAAATAGACCCTAAAAGACACGTTTTTGTTGAAGCCTCTTGTTTGGACCTGAAGCTCAAAGTCAAACTGTGGAGCTGAAGACTCGCAGCTCAGGTTTAGAGACTAAATCACGTCTGAAAGTGACGGGTCAAGTGTGAACCGAGCCTCTGAGGGTGTCACCTCTCTCTCTGCGCTCAGGGAAGCCCAGGTGAGGGTCGTACGCAGACGGCTTCCTCGGGTCGGGCGTCGCGTCTCTCTCCGTGATGTAGCTCCGCACGAGGTGTGACCCCATTCTGAACGCAGAATATCACCACTGACCGTGAAAACTGTTCAACGTCCAGCCACTGACAATAATAATATCGCTTATAATGGAGAAATAAAACCAATTCTGCACACTGCCATTCGGTCACCTCCAGAAACCCTGCTTCCGGTCTGCGCCGGAAGTAAACACGCGCAACGAGTAACTCCTGAACGATCTCGACACTGATCACTCCGTTCCGCCTCGAGGCTCCCTATAAAGTATAAACTAAAGGCTGTCAAGATTTTAACTCAAAAATCAATCAAATCCATCACTGATATTGCTGTTTCATAACACACATTACAAGATTAACTACATGAATAAATTAATTATATTTAGATTTTAATTTATATATCAACTTAACATATTTTTCGCTTCTCTCGTTAATGAAATCAGTTAGTTAGATTAATGAATTGTGTAATGAATTAACGAACAAACGGGATTGTATATAAATAAAATTTACATCTACTTACTTGTTTTCCTTCCGCTAAAATCCGCGCGCGCACGGTGACAGCCCGCCAGAAATTCAAAAACTAACGGTCAGTCACCTCGCGATGATCCATTTCATCTGTTTGATGGATTAATGTGTGTATTTATGATTCTTAAAAGATTAATAACAGGCCTAGTTAAACAGAATCGGGTGTGGAAGTGAATGTTTTGTTTACTGACAGACTAAAACACCTGGATTCGTGTAGACCTATCCACAAATTTGTTTTGAGGTAAGTTAAAATAGTACGTTAAGGTTATGTGAACGTTTAGGCTAACTTTACGTTTGAAAATTAACTTTCTTGAGTAAGTGTCCTGTACTAGAAAGAGGGAAATTATATTTTCTTTATTACTGTCAGGCACACATTTCACATCAACGCATGAATTTAACATTATCTTAGAATTTAAAATGAGAGTAATAGACTTTCAATTAATTTTTTCTGTCAGTTTTTGGCAGGACTGTAAGAGATTAAAAACTCTGTCAGAATGGGAAGTTACACAGATATTGGTAATTCTATATCAACATAAGACTGAGCGAACATCGCATACTTCTGTATGTCATTATCACTGAGAGACCGACGAGCAAATCTCATGGCTTCCTCAAAATGATCCTTCCTGATCTCAGGCACAGGGTCATAATCAACATCCTGGAAACAGGTATGAAGCTATGATGCACAGGTTTGAAGTCACAAGGATACATGTTCCTTTTTTAAGATTATATCATACTCTAAGTACACAAAAAAAAAAACAATAAAAAAACATTCCAAAACATTATAAAACAACATGTATAAATAACACAATATAAAAAGGACATCCCAAAAATAATCACACAGGTCCTTCTCAAAAAATTAGCATATTGTGAAAAAGTTCATTATTTTCCATAATGTAATGATAAAAATTAAACTTTCATATATTTTAGATTCATTGCACACCAACTGAAATATTTCAGGTCTTTTATTGTTTTAATACTGATGATTTTGGCATACAGCTCATGAAAGCCCAAAATTCCTATCTCAAAAAATTAGCATATCATGAAAAGGTTCTCTAAACGAGCTATTAACCTAATCATCTGAATCAACTAATTAACTCTAAACACCTGCAAAAGATTCCTGAGGCTTTTAAAAAACTCCCAGCCTGGTTCATTACTCAAAAACCGCAATCATGGGTAAGACTGCCGACCTGACTGCTGTCCAGAAGGCCATCATTGACACCCTCAAGCGAGAGGGTAAGACACAGAAAGAAATTTCTGAACGAATAGGCTGTTCCCAGAGTGCTGTATCAAGGCACCTCAGTGGGAAGTCTGTGGGAAGGAAAAAGTGTGGCAAAAAACGCTGCACAACGAGAAGAGGTGACCGGACCCTGAGGAAGATTGTGGAGAAGGACCGACTCCAGACCTTGGGGGACCTGCGGAAGCAGTGGACTGAGTCTGGAGTAGAAACATCCAGAGCCACCGTGCACAGGTGTGTGCTTTTAAACCAGAAACAGCGGCAGAAGCGCCTGACCTGGGCTACAGAGAAGCAGCACTGGACTGTTTCTCAGTGGTCCAAAGTACTTTTTTCGGATGAAAGCAAATTTTGCATGCCATTCGGAAATCAAGGTGCCAGAGTCTGGAGGAAGACTGGGGAAAAGGAAATGCCAAAATGCCTGAAGTCCAGTGTCAAGTACCCACAGTCAGTGATGGTCTGGGGTGCCATGTCAGCTGCTGGTGTTGGTCCACTGTGTTTTATCAAGGGCAGGGTCAATGCAGCTAGCTATCAGGAGATTTTGGAGCAATTCATGCTTCCATCTGCTGAAAAGCTTTATGGAGATGAAGATTTCATTTTTCAGCACGACCTGGCACCTGCTCACAGTGCCAAAACCACTGGTAAATGGTTTACTGACCATGGTATTACTGTGCTCAATTGGCCTGCGAACTCTCCTGACCTGAACCCCATAGAGAATCTGTGGGATATTGTGAAGAGAAAGTTGAGAGACGCAAGACCCAACACTCTGGATGAGCTTAAGGCCGCTATCGAAGCATCCTGGGCCTCCATAACACCTCAGCAGTGCCACAGGCTGATTGCCTCCATGCCACGCCGCATTGAAGCAGTCATTTCTGCAAAAGGATTCCCGACCAAGTATTGAGTGCATAACAGAACATAATTATTTGAAGGTTGACTTTTTTTGTATTAAAAAACACTTTTCTTTTATTGGTCGGATGAAATATGCTAATTTTTTGAGATAGGAATTTTGGGTTTTCATGAGCTGTATGCCAAAATCATCAGTATTAAAACAATAAAAGACCTGAAATATTTAGGTTGGTGTGCAATTAATCTAAAATATATGAAAGTTAAATTTTTATCATTACATTATGGAAAATAATGAACTTTTTCACAATATGCTAATTTTTTTAGAAGCACACTTATATAAGTAGTCTAATAGAGATGGGACGTTTGATAATGAGGCTCCAAAGCCTGTTTTACTCTGTTGAAGCAGACTGGTTTGAAAGTGTCGAGGCTTGTATCCGATCTCAGTGCTGACTTGACCGATGATGTTTGAGGCTTCATACATCACAATGAAACACCTGAAGCAAGATGACTGATTCGAATCTTTTGCACACCTTCATTCATTATAAGGAGACGTGAAATGCTTGGTGTTTCCTCCCTGTTTCATAGCAACATAGTAACACTGTCATGCATGGACAATGATTTTCAGAATGAAGACAGCTGCTATTTCTGAGTATTACTTTTGTGTTGAAACTGGGATCAACAAGATATGTGAATCATTTAAAAGTGGCTGTTATAGTTGATGCTGACCACTAGATGTCTCTGGTAGGGTCTGTCTTTGAGGCTTTGAAGCTTTGAAGCTTTTTGGTACAATTAGGAAAAAGGCTTCACCTGCCCATCTCTGTAGTCTAATGTTAAGCTAGGGTTCTGACCTATTATAAATATGAGGAAAAAGATACATATGGTCTGCTCAACATGAGAGGATTGTTGTACAACATCTGACCAACAACTAACCATACATAAAAAATAAAAAAAAAAATAAAAAAATAAAATAAAAAATTTAAAAAAAAAAAAAAAAAAAAAAAAAAATAGATTTTACTTTTTCAGCTCAAATCACAAACCAAACCTGCGTATTTCAGACTGGTCCAGTAAATGCACAAGCACATTGTAGGGTAAACAAATAGAAAAATACTGAAAGGAGCATGTGTTCTTGTGTATGCATGCGTGTTCAGGAACCAGGATTTTACCATTCTATATAAATTTGTCTCCAACCCACCATGGTGCAGTGGCTTTTTCAATCACATACGCACTAACCATAGCAGTCTCTTTCCTGGCTTGGCGCTGTCTCTCAGCACAGATCTCTGCCTCTATAGCTTGTCTTATAGCAAGCTTACAGTCCCTCTGATCTGATTATCCGGGACAGATATGCCAGTTCTACATCCTGAAAACACACAAAGGAATGCACAGTTAGTGGTGCTTTCATGTGGAGATGCATGTATACATAGCTTGTGTGTTAATTGCCTGGCACTCTTTGGCAATGGCTTAAAATAGTAGGGTTTTGCCGCATCCAGGTGGACCATAGAACAGAACCCCTCGAAATTTTAGATATTTATCAGGAAACTCCACGGGATACTTAACAGAGAGAGAGACAAAGTGAGTTAGAGAGAGAGTGAATGGCCATTTCATACCTGTTTGTATTTGTGTGTGTATGTTTGTGGTTTTACCTGGACAAGCTCCTTTAAATCTCGCTTCACCTCATTGAGTCCTCCAATGTCCTAATGTTTACCTGTAGAACCTCCACCATCGTCTCCCTCAGAGCAGATGGGTTACTCTGACTTAGAGCCCACTGAAGAGACAGAAACCAATAGATATAATTCCCAAAGGAAATAATATTCACAAAAGAGATCTCTTTAATACTTCAGTGGTTTCTCTTAGACAGGAATAAAATTGAAATAGGAAACAAATGAGCAGTACTGTTTCTCAGATTTTTATATAGAAAAAAAGACCCCAGAAATCTTGAGGGACATTTCTCCTTGAGAGTTCACATGTGCAATGTTTACGTGCAGGTGTAATGAAGCTACAGCAGGTTTTCTCATAGTTGCACTACAGCTTTCATCTGTCAGTCCAAGTATACATAATACATCCCAGTGCATAATCTAATATTACACTGTAAAACCCGACAAGTAACTTAACTCAAACAGTTTGAGTAAACAGATATCCTTAAAAACCTGACTCCAAAAGCATAAAAAAACATAAAAATAAAAAATAAAAACAAAAAAAATTTAAGTTTTGTTGAAGCCAGTAGTCTCATAGGCAGCACTCCAACAGCATTAAATAAGATTAAAAAAAAAAAAAAAAAAAAAGGTTTATTGTTTGATTTTGTAGGAGAAACATCTGAGAAAAAAAGTTGATACTCAGATCTGTCTGGATTTCTCTGAAATCTTTGAAAGAGACATCTGAGTAATAGATTTGCCCTCTGGGATGGAAAAGATTTTAAAATTGAAGCATAATCTGTGTGTGTGCACTGTTGAAGCTGACCTTGAAGTAGAGGTCTCTCTGGGTCCTAAAATCTGTACCCGACCCAAATCACTTATTACCCTGACCCATACATGCATACATTATTTTTTTTTTTATAGATAAACCCAACCTGAGACAGACCCCATAAAATTAGACCGGAGTCTGACGCGACCCGACGGCTTTTATTTCCTAACCCAACTGGACCCAAACGTAAACAGCATTGATGTGTGCACAGCCTGCAGCCCTGCAGGAAGAATCCTGGTGTCCTGCAGACTGATTTGGCCATGCTCCGCCATTTATTTATTTACTTATTTATTATTACTTTATATTATTGGCCACCTGATGAATACAAGTTATTTCTGAGTTCAGCTTTCAATTGTGACCAGTGGATTGCAAAAATAAATGTGATTAAAAAAAAAAAAAGGCCTAATAATTCATGGATTTGCATGTGTTGTCTGCTTCGCTACTTACCTTATCTCCGGCGAAGGCCTTCTGCACACAAAAAAGAAAAGGCCTGCATGAACACGCAGAGTAATGTTCCTAATGTATTTGCAGATACATCTTCCTGATGTATTATATCTATGAGATAGATTTCTGTGTGCGAGGTTACAAACGTTTGTTCCTTTTCTACATGCGTTTCTCAAAAATGAACTTAGCATGAACATGCAAGTATGTATTTGGGAAACTTTAAAAGAATTTGAGTTTTATCGGGTCCATTTGGAAAAAGCATAATTATTTTAAATTACTTGGTCCACTACTAATAAACCCGTCAAAGTTTTGGACCCGATCCCGCTTGGACCTCGGGTCGGACCTCAAGTTTTCTGATCAAAGTGGATCCGTGAAGACTTCTACCTTGAAGTCATCCATGGTGACGGCTATTGAGTTGAGAAGGTCTGCATCGATGCTGTCATCCTCCAGATAAATTTGGGTCGTCTTTTTGCGGATGTCCTGCTGCGCTGCCTCTGAACACAGAGCAGCCAAATCCCACATGCCCATGTGTTTCAGTGGAGATCTACCATAAACAGAAACATCCAGTTATAAAATATCTGACATGACTTAGACCCTCCATCACTCTCATCATTCCCACTTGTTCCAGGTCCACATTGTCCAATTGTTTCATTTGTGAATATGTCAAATTTCTAGAGGTCAGTGTAAAAATGTCAATAAGCTTCTTAGTTGCATTCTGAAGTAGAGATTTTGGTGTTTACAGGCATCTGTTATTGCAGGGCAAACAACAATCACAGCAGTTTCAGACTGGCTTTCAAGTGTGCATATGTCCCATTTATGAGAAAGAAGAAAGCTCCTGTCTCATTAGCAACAGCACAAGCCACCAGCATCTTGCCCGCACCGGGAGGACCGGACAGCAGAATTCCTCTCGGAGGCTGAGGAACGACAGTGAGTGGGTGTGTGAGTAATTTTTATTTATAAATGAATGTAAAAAATGCACGTCTAGACAAGTTAAAAAATGGAGAAACATATTGTTAGATGTGTGTAGTGATCCTTGCCTTCACTCCGATGGCTTTGAACAGGCCGGGGTGCCTGAGAGGCATGTCCACCATCTCTTTAATCTGAGCCAGCTGTTTAAGACAACCAGGACCGGGAAAATATCACCTGCACAAAGCATAATCTTAAAACAAACTAAATTGTGAATTTGTATTTGTTGTCTGTTGCAGTGTTGGAAATCTTAAACAAAACTAAATCTATTAAAAATATTTTCTATTAATTTAGGTAAAGCAATCAAATTATTACATGAAAAATCTAAACTTGAGAAAAAAAATTAATGTTGCCTTGGGAACTAACTGAAAAAAAAAATATAGCTGCAGTTGAAGTACTAAAATCACTAAAAGTAAAACTAATAAAATGCCATAAGACAACAAAATGACTAAAACTAATCAAAAATGTTAATTATAAATGTTAATAAATGCTAGAATACTATACAAATAAAAGTAAAATAACACTTTGTTGCAGTGCTAGATTGTATTTTACTGGCATATTATTTGCACAAGATAATTGGCCCTGATTAAAACTGTGCCTGCTTTTTGACTGATAAAGCTTTTTGGTAAAAAGTGTGCAGAATAATAACAGGTCGCAAAATTGGTATTGTTTTCTTTACTTTTTTTGTGTGTGTAGAATTTCCAGGTGTGGGTGCCCTGCTGAAATAGTTTTTAAAGATTTACAAAATTACCAAAAACGTTACATCCCGATGTATCTAAACTTCAGTGAAGACCTAACAAAAACCACTCTCAACACTACACCTTACCTAAATGCAAAACCAGACTCCTATATACTTAAATTCAGCATACTGAATGAACATGTGTACCTTTGTGAACAGGTCGATAAGCCTCCAGGAAGTACGGCTTTAGAAAAACCTCAAACAGGTTGCCCATTTGCCCCTCGATAGTGTCATCAATGTCATCAATTGGTGGCTTCCTCCACGATGACTCGATTCGGTTGAATCTTCTGCTTCAGAATAGCAGTGGAGAAGACCTATGACTTTGGACTATTCAACACACACACATTATATCAATGCACAATCCAATTTCCCACAACATTAATAATAAACAGTGAAGTACATGCACGGTTCTTCATAAAAGCCAAGTCAGCTTTTGTTTGGCTGCATCTTTCTTCAGAATATATTTATATACACTCCAGAGAGATTGAAAATCACTGCATATAAATTTTATAATAGCCTGCATAGGAATTTTACACTAAAACAGCATCAAGACTACATAAAATGTAATGTACAGAAATAATCTTTTTTTTAATTATTTTTTTTAGCTTACAGTTACCTTCTAATGAACTTAAGAGGTCATGTACATTCAAATTGGTCCATGCCAAGGTTTAAACCCCATTATATAAACATAACTGAGTTTTAATGAGGAGAATGAACCATGAAAACAGTTCTTGGTGGCACTATAGTGTGAAAACAAACCCACACACATGCACTGCTGTCTGGTCTCCTGTTTCTTCATGTGACACTGCTCTGTTGTTAGAGCAAAGTTATGTCTACAGCTAAGATCAAACACAAACACGTACACATTACTTTTCATGTTATGATAAATATTATGAATTTTATGAAAAAGAGACAAACACTAACTCTATAATGAACTACAACTAAAATTTTAAACAACTAATTTTAAACAACAAGGGCTGGGGGTACTCCAGGACAGGTTTGAGAACCACTGATCTAAACAAACACACACACCCAAACCCAAAGGTTAGCAGTTAAACTCACTCTGAGGCTCCAGCGACGGCCATTGCAGATCAGGCTAGAGGTGTTTAACTGAGGAAAAGAGCCTGTTCTGGGACAGAGATGATCAGAAATCAGCCTATCTTTATCCTAGAGGTCAAAGTTTGTAGTCCAGGTCTAGTCTGTAGTCCTCAGTTTATTGCAGTGCTGTACAAAGTGTGATGCTATCCCTGACCGCAGGCTCCATGCCTAAAAAATGTGTTTGTGTGGCAGCCTGCGCTACTCTCTGGATGTCTGAAACCCATCTCTTCACATATAAATAAAATTCTGAAACAACAACCCAAGTTGCATGCATATGTACGCAGACAGTTAGTATTTAGGAATCTTTTTCAGTTTTCAATTGTTTTCAAATGCATTTGCCCTGTTTCCTGCCCGGGCATTGCATTTCCCACCCAGCTCATTCCATACGTTCACAAACAGTCTAAAGATTCATAAATATTCATTGATGCAGTCATCTGGAATGTCCTTTTTAATGTGAGTAATTAAAAAGCTTTACAAAACAACAGATAAATAGAAATGACAAAAAGACATACAGAAACAATTGCTGTTCATTTCAATCAGAGTATGAACTAGAAAGAGCACAAATGAAAAAACACATGGACATTCAATAACATACACAATGACTGGACAATGCATTATTCTTCTCAAACCCTTTTCAAGTCACTCCCAGCATCTACATTCATCAAGATGGATGCTAGACTAATGTAACTCATGTAAACCTTTACCCTGATGGCATTTATAATTGGATGCAAAACCGAACATTTCAGTCTCCATGTCACCCTCTGCTGGCAAACCCTTGAACATTATATCTCTTACAACAGTTGTAGCTTCTTGTTTTTAACTAGTTCTATCTTTTGCTTTGTGCTACTTGTTTTCTTGCAGTCTGTTAATATATTTATTACAAAGACTTGCTGAGAACAAACAGAAAACTCCTTTTTAGGGGTTCATTGATATTCCACTTCATTAATAAGTCAAAGTAAAAAGGGGTTCATCATAAAAGGCATAAACAGAGAAACTGCAAGCATTATCAACATTCCAGTGAGCTCCAGCTTTTACATTAGATTTAGTTAATGTCATAAAAATTAAGATAATATTTTATAAACAAACATACAAAGAAATAAATAAATCAAGACAGTTTGAAGAATTCTAGGTGCTACAATCGTCAGGCAAAACAAAGGTGTCTATAATCTGAAATCAGACTGACCTAATAGTTTCTTCACAATGTAAACGAACCTGCCTTTAATGACAGAATCAGTAACAGTCCCATTTACAAGTGTGATGGGTCCATCTGTATATGCGATCAGTTTAACGATGCAAAAGACACTGGAGCTAAAGGGCAGGTTAACAAATATGTTAGCAATTCAATGAGTCCAATTTCCACATCCCTTCTCTCACAAGTCAGTTCTTGTAATTAGTCAAATGTACCCTTACATTATTATTTGATTGTTTTACACAAACTGTTGTCTCAGCTCCCACGATATGCATCTGATGGGCTTACGCATATATATTTTACAAACTGTAAAGTTCAAGAGCTGCATGGCTTCGGGGCTCTCTGTGCATTTGAGGACATTCAGACACATTCTTCAACTGCTGGTGAAGGAATATCGTCATTGCTTCGCAATTTGGACTTCCCCTTAAAAAAACTGATTGATATTTCCAAAAGTTACGCTCAGTTTTCAATGGTGATGTTCCACATGTGGGGCCACAATGTCATGGCTGGCAAATCCGAGATTAAAGGAGTCAAAGTCACTTTAAAGGGAGATCCTCTGTGAGATGCGCCCACTTGATTGTATGCAGAAGATCTGCATTGTATTTTTTTTCTGACATAACGGTGCAAGAGACAAGAAAACTGGAAGGAACATTAAACATTCAAGATCATTTCAATATGTCAGGAAGAAATCATTTAGTCTATCACTGAGGGAAGACAAGGGCTTCAGTCATTGTCAAGATCCAATCAGAAGTTACTTCTTTCAAATTCTAACCAGGTTTTGTTTTTGTTTGTTTTTTTTCCATTGGAGGAAATTTTTTAACAAAAAGGTCTGTGTGCAGTGGAAACCCTCCAGCCTTTGTTTGGTTTCAATAGCAATCTTGAAACCAGTAAAGTCACAAAAAAATTATGTTCCTCCCCCTACTGGACTGAAAAAAAATATCCACTTTATGAAATGAATTCAGGGTCAAACGTCACAATCCAAACAGAGGTATCCATCAGAGCAGCACTAACTGCACAGTCATTTCAAAAAATGGCTGACGCTTCTTAAAAAAAAGAAGATCTTTTTCCTCTTTTCAGTCTTCCCAAACTTACTCCATTCTTCTACTTAGTTCGGTTCATTTTACTCATTATTTTTTCAGGCAAGAGTTCTTTCCAATAGCTGCTGGATTATTGAATAAAAAATATATATACATTTGTGTGTGAGGAAAACAAGAATGGTTTCTGTTCAGGAAGTCCTGAAGAGTCATACTGAATGTCTTCAGGAATATGCGTTTTCTGGGATGAGTAAATATTGTTTGGTATTTGTACATGCAAGTTACTTTGTCATGTACAATAGCTAATATATATGCGTGTGTGTATCAGCAGAAAGCTTCGTCATCTTGGAAATGGGTCCTCTGCAGAACCTTCACGTGTCTTTCATAGATCTTTAGGGCGGGACCAAGTCTGATTGACAGGCCTGTCAGCACATCATTCCTTTGCATCAGAAGGAGGGACTTCCCGTCGATCTCCTGTCAGGAACAAAGATTCAGTTATACCTTCTATCTATAGCATAGCTTCTGTCTTAAGTCCAGGGAAGTAGCGTATGAACTCTTCAAGGATCATGTTCAGTTCAGCGCACCTGTGTCCTGAAAGCGAGCGCCTGCTCTGGAAATCCAGCCGCGGTGAAGTAGCTGGCCACGTCTGCTACAGTCCAGTCCACCGGGCTCATGCCACCCGTCTCCAACTTCACAAAACCACCTCTGAGACCGCACCGAAAACATGAATTCATATTTATTCATATAAAAAAATTCAAAGGTACGCTGGAGACACCAAAGAACATTTAATATCATGACTCAAAGACAACCCTCAATCTTTAGTTTTCATTTCTTTCATTATGACTCACTTCTGGCGATTCCTGTTAGAAAGTCAGTAGGTGTTTTACAGAGACTTTTTTTCCACAAACAAAGCCTTTTCTCTCTGCGCTACCCTGTCTCTCTATCTCAGTCTGCTGTGTTGTTTGTGTGGTACTCACATTCCTTCATTCATCCCTCGCTCTTCAGCCGATACTCATAAAACACACACAGCCATAAAAAACAAACACACTCCCACTTCCAGCTTACAGCCTGAACCTGATAGGCAGACAACACACACAGCTATATAAAACACACACACACACACACACACACACACACACAAAACACAACTACAATACAATAACACAGAATGACACAACACTACCTTTCAAACTTTTTGGGTCGGTAAGGTCTGTTTTAAAGTCTCTTAATAAAAAAACAGTATAACCAGTAATATTGTTACATATAATTTTTGTTTGTTTGTTTTAATATTCTTTACAATGTCATTTATTCCTGTGATCAAAGCTGTGTCACATGGTCCTTCAGAAATCATTCTTGGCTTTGATGTAAGCAAGCAATTCACGTACACTACAGGTCAAAAGGTTGAAATAATTACTTTGGAAGAGGTCTCTTTTGCTCACCAAGGCTGTATTTATTTGGTCAAAAATACAGTAAAGGCGGTAATATAGTTACAGTTTAAACTAGCTGTAATTTCTGTGATCATAGCTGAATTTTCAGCATCGTAATTACAGTCTTCAGTGTCACATGATCCTTCAGAAATCATTCTAATATGCTGATTTGCTTATTAAAAGTGCCTCCTGCTGCCAGAGAATGAATTTGCCTATTTTAATAAGACTGTCTGCTGTTTTTGTTTTATATATATATATATATATATATATATATATTCTCTTCTCCCACTGGGGGAAGTGCCACCATACAAAGACGACTATGGGAAACACTGCATGTATATATAAAAACAACTGCATACAAAATAACTATGGCCACGTACACATTTCAATGTTCAGGAGTGAAAACCACATTTAAATGCTAGAGTGAGTCCTGTAAATCATGTTCCATGTGTGTACAGAACAGCAGTCACTTCCAAATTTGTAACCATAGCAACATTTTGGCATCTTGCGGGAATGAAGAAGAAATTAGCCATTTGGTATCTGCCATTATTTGGCGAAACTAAAGACTCTTTTTGTCTGTCAATTTTAACTAAACTACCTCTGATAAATGTGCTGCGTTCTGTTTATGCTCGAGAGACTGCTTTAGAGAGCGCTGTCTTAAGTGTTGCCATGTGCTCATATTTACAAGTGCGTTTTGGCATGTTGTTTGGTCTTAGTTCAAAATGAAAGGCACTTCATGAAGTTAATAAATTGGTCTGTTGTGGATATGAGATGTATGATTTTTTGTGTGTGTGTGTGTTACAAAACAAAGCATTTGGATGTTTTAGTGTTTTTGTGCTTGTCCTTGTGTGTGTGTGTGTGTTTCTATGATCTGGCAACAAAAAAAGGTTAAGACTTCTTTCACTGTTATTTTCTTGCATCTCACATACGGACTAAGACACATTTCTGATGCACATTCAAATATGTCATTAACAACTAGTTGTTCAGATCCGTACACACTGCATAGAATTTCTGTAAATGTGGTTGTCACTTTTAGTGAATGATGTGTGAACAGAACGAGATTAAGGAGTAAAAGGTGAACTGACAACCGACTTTAGCTGCATTATGTACGTGGACTATATGAATAACAACAGAATAGTGCGCAACATAAAACACCTCAAATATATATATATAAACACCGGAATAACATAAAACTATATAAAAATCACAGAATGACATTAAACTGATATTAATACAAACAACAGAATAACACAGCAATATACATAAACACACAAACATGCAAAGCAATAGACACAGAGTTAAAACATTAACTGTCATGGAGATGCATACATTAACACATACACAAGACACAGGACGCACTGGAGACGCATTTAGTTGTATACATAAACATTTTGTATCGTTTAGACATTTGTCCAGACAGATCAGGCATTTTGGGAGCCTGAAACTGCTATTTAAAAAAAAGCTGGGTCGCAGGGTGGATTAATCTAAAAAAACGGCATGTATGTACAGTCAATGTGTATATTTAGTGAAATGACATCATCACCCCACGTCTAGACCCTAGTCAGACACCGCTACGTCACGTAACAGCCACAACAACAACAATGGCGGACTACATGCTTGTGTTCATGCTGCAGAAGCCACTGAGCCTATTAGCTTTACTAACTTTACTAGCTTTTCTTGTTGTTGTGTTGGGCTTGCATACAGTGTGCAAGGTTTATGTGCATGCTCCAAGTCTTCTCCGTTTTTAGTGTATCTCTTTGGCAGAATTACAGCGCCACATACTAGTCTGGCATGTATACTACATCGTTTTGAGTCAGTTTCAGTGGTTTCGTGTGTACACAGATATTTCTTAAGACGACGCCGTGTTTACGGAAGAACGAGGAAAAGAAAGATTGAATAGGGAAAGCTCTGGCTTCGTGTGGATGAGAACTGAGAGACACCAGTACATGAAGATATGAACACACTTAATCAGAAAGTAACCAAAATTTGTTTCGAATGACTTACAGTTTCTTATAGGTATTGATGATGGAGCCTTTACGGTGTCTGACATCACAATCACCTGATCCTAAAGTAGAAAGAGGGAGAAAGATAAAACGAGATGCACTCAGTAAGACTGCATTAAAGGCTAGGGGAAATGACAGAAAGAACTAAATATATTCAGGAAAAAGATATATTCAAAAAAAATCCCATTACATTTCCAAAATAGATATTCTAAAACACTCCCATTACCCCTTTGTTTTCCATTGAACTCATTCATTAAGTCAATAATTGATATGTCAGGCCACTCAGACAAACTGAGAGCAATGTTGTGATAGATCCACACTTCAGGAAGTCAACCTAGAATGGCCTACAGACCTCAGACCTCAGATATTAAAACCTTCAGTAAACTTTGCACATTACCTCAATGCCGGGATGTAGCTGATCAGGAGCATCTGCGTTTTTCCCAGCACCAGCATCCTCAGGCTCCACAGACATTGTCTGCTCTGAAAGTGTGTGTGTGTGAGAGAGAGAGATTTTAATGCCATCATTTCTTCATCAAGACTTCAAACATAGGCATTTGTCACACATCTGCAGGGATCCCATGTCTGTATTCACACAGATTCCTTCAGCACAAATCTCACATCACACACACTTAAGCACTCAACTCCAGCACGTGTAATAGCATTTTTGTTACATACATTTGAGAAGACTATTTTAATTGTGGCGCAAAATTTGTGGGATATTTTTTTCATTAAAAAAGCCGAAACAGAACTTAAAATGATGATGCTGCACCTGTGGCTCACATCTACCTCCTGCTTTCAAAAATACCTTCCACATGCACTTCCCAAGCATCTCGCACAGACACGATTCGCCATCTTCAGCTGTAACGCCATCTGGGCAAAGCCATGTTCTAAATGCTTTGGCATTGTTCAGACTGATTTTTACAAATTTGATTAAAATTGGATTTTTGGAAATACATTTCAGTCTGAAACTCTAGGTATCATGTGGAGTTATTACAGTGACAACAGATGTAGATACAGCAGATATTGGCTGTCCAAACGAACAGATGTTTTCATCACATAGCCTGGGTATGAAAAACAAAGTTGATTTATGTGCAGTGTGAACAAACACCCCTCAAAAAGCACTCATAGTAATAGTTTCATCCTCCATAGCTTTAAAATATTTAATGACTTGCTCACAGGTATGTCTGCCAATATTAGAGTTCTACTCCATAATCCAGAAGGACTTCCCCCTCTGGATAAAGTATTTTCTGAATTTATTAAAAGCCAGTCCATGAGCAAAAAAATCTTCTAAAAATATTATCTTTGATAAGGGCTGTATTACGTCAACATTTCAATCTGAGCAGGGCTGTGCGTCAATAAATTCCACTTCCTGTCCCTCAGATTTAACTTCCTGTGAGGTGTGGCCTATTTAATTTCAATTCTAGCTCAAATTTAAAGGAAGCCCACACTTAAACACTGAATGAGTGAATATTAGCAAAAGTGCAACGAGCGTATTAAAGCATAGATTTGTGCGTAACATTAAAAATCACTATTGTCAGATATTCTTGTATTGTTCAAGTTTCATTTAATGACGATCTGTTTTAACTGAGTAAAACAAAAGAAGATGCTGAGATTTCACAATTTATTCCCACTATATTCTTACATTGCTGAAAAAAACGTCATTACAATATTATGTATGGAAATTAATGCATTATGTTACTGTTGTGTTACTTTTCATCACCTGGGCTGGGCCTGCTTATTTATTTTTAATAACAGAAACCCAAAAATTATATTTTTGGCGACTGTAAAGGCCCTTTCACACCAAGAGTGAAATTAATAAGCCTCAGGCTGAAGAAAATGCCTCTGCCACTGCACTTACTCCCAATTCCTCTCAACACAGGGACAGGAAAAGAGTCCGTGAATCAATAGGAAAATATATGCATTGAATGAAAAAAGTAACTCAGATATTTTCTTGTTAATTTAAAAGTAATGTGTTACTTTACTAGCTACTTGAAAAAAGTAATTACGTAACTCGTGTTACCCCAACACTGAAAACAAGAAACTGAATAATTGACCATGGGACAAAAAATGAAATGTAATATCTATTCTCCATCATATTCTAAACAGTTTATCTTACTTGAGCATGTTTAGATTGCTTTACTGGAAAACCAGACAAAAACACTTAAGAAAATGTTTCAGAGTGCAAGTACCTTCACTTCCACCCACGTCTACTTCCTGCTGTAAGGAGCACTGGTTTGACGTCGTCTCCAGCGATGAAGATGACTGGGATTTCCCCTCAGAGGTCAGTGGTGAGTCAGTGCCATTATCATTCTCCGTGTCAGGTGAGGTCAGGTCAGTGCAAGCCTTGACGCCTGCGGGACCTCCATCAGTGATGGTGCTGGGAACATCCTCTGCCGAGCCATTTTCCTCACTCTCCACCTCCATCCTTTCTTCTTCCTTCACCTCCTCCTGCAAGCGGGAATAGAGACACCGTTTCAGATAGCTCTGCTGGACTTTAACCAACAGTAGTCATGATAGAGCATCACTGAACCCGTTACTTTACAGATCTCAGTGATTGGAATGGATTTAATCGTGACTGTACCTTACATCACATTAGCTGCAAATGTACGGGGAAGAAAAAAAAAAACTACTAACTCTCGACGCCCGCACTGTTTGAAAAGACCAAATTTTTGTGCGTGACCTCCGTCGAATTGCGGTTTTTTTCTTCTAAGAACACAAACTGCCCAAACATCCGCCGCAGATTCTCGTGCCAGTGATTTCGATTAGATTAGAACAGCGATTTGAACTCATCTCAGTGGGTTCATAATCAATCCGGCCACAGTCTGTAAGTGAGCGGGACAGTGCTTGAGAAATCTGATCAGCGCAGAGACGATAACAGCGCAAAGAAAAAAAAAAAAAAAAAAAAGGAGGAAACACGATGAACGCGCATCGCTCAAACTGACTGGATGAGCCGCACGGAACGGAACTAAGAGGCTTATAGTGTGCGCTCCGCTTTGGCTCGTCATGCAGCGAATTTCCGCCATCGCAACTGCTTTTACCTCGTATGACCGAAGTATTGCACAGAGCGACGGCTCGCCCGAGAAAACAGACGCGAGCCTCGGGTCCCTCCCTCCCTTTTACATTTTTCGTCTAACTTAACAGACACCGCCTAGTGAAAAATATCCAGCACAACTTATAACGCAACAATAATCGTCGGCCCTGCCTGTGAAATCCTAAGAGCGATGTCGCGCAGTTCACGCAGACATCAATGTTTTTCAGCACACGGTGCGCGTCTGAATCTCGACGAGCGCGCTTTTGTGTAGCGGAGCAAGAGAAGCGACGGTGTCTCGCACGCACGCGGGCGCTGCCGAGCCCGCACCTTTTGTGCCGAGACGCTGAAGTGAAACAGGGCACGCAGACAGTTGCGTGTCTAGCGGAACACACGATCGAGGTGTCGCTTCTCCCACCGTTTGCACACAACACGACCTCAGAACAAGCACAAAAACACGCTGTTTGCCGCAGACACGCACAGTTTAGGTGTTCTGGCGCACAGTTGCACGCGAGAAAAAGAGCGGAAATCGGATGGTGCGGGACTGTTTTTTGTCCTGCGCTTTTTTCTTTCGCTTTTCTCAAAGCACGATCATTTATTTATACGGAGACGGGGTGCAGCGCTGCGCGCTGCGCAGGACGTGTTGGAAATATTAAGTTACCTTTTTCGCGAGATGTCTGTCCTGCAGTGCGCTCTTCAAGAGACGCGCGGACGGTTTGGCCGCCCCCATCCCCCGCGCGGCAGGAGTGATGTGGCCGAGGCGAGTCCTGCGGAGACGACCCCTCTCGATCTCGCGCTCCAGCACCACTTTGACGCGGTTACGGGTCAGCTTCTCCCCGGGCATCCCTCGCTGCGTGCTGAGGTAGCCGAGGATCTCTTTGAGCCCCGGCGGCGCCTGGCCCCGTGTTGCGGCGGAGCCCCGGTGTCTCTCGGACAGACTTCGGACCGCAGCAACCAGCCGGTCGCCCAGATCAGCGCTGCTCTCATCCGGAGAGTCCGAGCAGCGCGCCCCGGAGCCCTTTGCCCCCACCCTGAGTTTGGGTTTGGGGGACGCGGGGGGCTTGTTTTTTGGAGGCGGACTGCTGACGCTCGAGCAAGTTTTCTCTTCTTTCTCTTCACCTTCATCACCGCTGCCCTCGTGGCCGAGCGTCACGTCTCCTTCAGCCCGTTTGTTTGCACCTGAAGCAGCATCGCGGTGGGCAGAGGCGCCGCTTGCCCCCGCCTCAGCGACTGAGCTCTTGTCTTTCGATGCACTTGCTTTGACGCTCCCGGCGGAGTGGCCCGTTGCGCTACAACTAACAAAACTGTTTCCGCTAAGTAGGGGTAAAATCTGCTCTTCCTTTTCAAGAGCGGAGGGCGAGGTTTGAGGCAGCGGGTCAGGACACGGGCTCACCCCGCGTGCATCTGGCTCCTTGTCCTCGCACTCCTCTTGGTCCGTGAGGCTGAGCGCGCTGTCGCCGTTGTTATTGTAAGTGGCGCGTTTGCTGTGTTCACCGAGCGACTCGCCGCTGCCGCTGCCGGTGGTTTGCTCCGTTCTCTTTCTGCATTTCCTTTGCACTTTAGCAGCGTTCCTGTAGGAGATGGACCCCTTGTAGCTAACTTTCAGCACAGTTTGCTCTTGGATCAGTTTTTCTAGTTCAGCCCTGGTTTTGTCCGGGTCTGAGCCGTGTCTTCTTCGGACCATTCGGCAGATTCTTTCCAGGTCCGGCCGGGCTTTTCTCGAGCGCAGGGAGTCGATGGTTTCCAGGATCCATTCTCGGTATTTTGGCTCCGACATGTCGCAGCACTGGTTCCGTTGGCTTTGGCCGAGCGCCTCTCTCTCATCTCCGAAGTGATCCGCTCCGAGCCCGGCTGGGAATGAAGCGGAAGCCTCGCTCTACGCCTGCGTTTACCCACTATGTGCGCTTAAGGTGGACTACTTAACGAAGAGAACCAACCGCTGCGCTCCGCGCTTATTTAAGGTGGTATTGCGGAGTTGCACGTTTTGCGCACCTCGTCGACGGGCTTTTGTTCACGCTGGCGCTGCAGTCCGTTACATCCAACGCAACAGATTTTTCATATGCAGTCTCGATGCTAAAATAAATAACAGTTTATTACGCATCTGTGTTTAATGTTTGTATGACAGATGGCTCGCTGCAACTCTTTACTTCACTGCCAGCTGTAGATACATCTAAACATATGCTAGTTTACATATAGCGCATGCATATATATATATATATATATATATATATATATATATATATATATATATATATATATATATATATATATATACACGAAAAATATACTACATTATCTACAAGCGGTAAGAATAGAAAATATCAAAACCCTTTCAAAGTGCCTCAATTACAAATCCCACTAGTTGTATTGCCGAAACCTAAAAGATTTGAGTTTTGCTGCCGAATAAAACGGAGTTTACTGGCCTAAAATTTGCATAACTACAAGCAGCGTGGAGAAACTGAGTGAAGCCGCTTGTGTCACAGACTAAATGTGCAGAAATGGAAGCCTGGCATGTATATAGGAACAAAGAGACATGATCTGAAGAATTATATTTTGGCTATTTCCAAAATGCATACAGGTATGCAGTTGGAGAAAGCTCATTACCTTCCACCATCAGTTACCAGCCAGTTATTCAATGATTTTGCTGTCGTGCAATGGTTAAGAAATGCAAAGCTATCTTACAAGATCATAATACAAACATCTCATGGCATACTTAACTTGTTTTGGAGGTTCTGGAGCAGTGGGTGTGACACAGTCCTCCCAACTCTTCCCTCAGTCTCCATTAATGGTGCTCATACAGTAAGATAGCGCTCCAAATAGGACAGAAGATTAAGACCTCAATACAATGTGTTTCTACTATTACACATAAAGGACGTAAAACCTGTTTGGTATTTATAGTAATACTTTATTGGAATGATTCTTGTGGTGCAAAATATCACAATTAACTTGAACCATGTCCTCAGGAGTAAGCACTGGTATCCTCTGAGTTCACCTCCAGCTTAGGAGATATTTGCGTGTAAGAAATGCTCACCCAAAAAGGATCCAGATGCACTGCACCCATTCAGAGAGAAGACTTTGCCTATTTAAAAATGCAGAAATGGAAGAATAAAGGGGGAAGAAATGGCGAAACCGGCCATTGGCTGGAGAGCGTCGTCCACAAGGCTTTGCCGCGTGAATCGCGCACAAAGTGTGTGCACCTTTGTCAGGCTTTAGAAATGTATAACCCAATGAGAACCGTAACAATTGTAATATTAACAATACTAAACAAACGAAACAAAAACATTCATCCCCTCCTCTGCACGAAGGCTGGGGGCCCCGTCATCGCAGCCTTTAGGGCCCGCACTATCCGTCAGCTATAATCAATGAAAGAACTGACACTCGTAGGACTTCATGGCACATTTCATAGGTGAAAGTTCATCAGTGAGTATCTTACAGAGCGCGGTGGACCTACAGCTGAAAGAAGAAGAAGAAAAAAAAGTGGTGCTCGTTTGATGAAACCATGGCTTCTTTTCTATGCCACTTTCACTTTGTCATCCCTTCAGTGCATTTTCAAGAATAAAGAAACACATGACAGTATACAGGACCAAAAATATTTCGGTTATTACACAGGAATACAATTTTTTTTTCATTCTTTTTTCTATTTTTCTGTATAGTTGTTATGGTGACCTTGTGGAGAACTTGCACTTTAGCGGTAACTGCTCAAGATTAGAGATCATCTCTGAATAGACGATAACTGACCCGTCTGTCTTTGTGCGGCAACAACAATCCCAATCCACAGGCCAACAATTACACCCTATCAAATCCATCATGATTAATATCACGTGAACAGAGATTAAAAAAAAAAGAGAAAATTACAAACATGATAAAAACAGAGGAGATGATAAAGGCCTCACTGTTTATCCCTGGAGGTCTTCTCTGCTCTCTTCCGCTGGTTTCTCTGCTGTTTAACAGAAGGAAGGATCGGTTTTAAGATTCATGCACTTTTTCTCGTTCTCTCTCTTTCTCTCCACCTATATATTCCTCTCTCTCTTTGATTTCTATCACTCATTCCCCTAGAACTCGGCAAATTCTTTCGCACACTTCTCGGTGAACGACACACGGATCTCTTCTTCCTCGTAGTCGTCGAAGTTGCTGGTGTCCCCGGGACCTCTGCATTTAGGCACAAATGGGGCCTCCACCTGAGAAAATGCAAAGAAGAAGAGATAATACATATATTTTATTTTTATTATTTAGTTAATATTATGTTTTTCCACATGATAGTTTACATTTGAGTATGAAATGCTACCTTCTCCATTTTTAAGAGCTCA
Organism: Cyprinus carpio; assembly: GCF_018340385.1. Taxonomy (NCBI): domain Eukaryota; kingdom Metazoa; phylum Chordata; class Actinopteri; order Cypriniformes; family Cyprinidae; genus Cyprinus; species Cyprinus carpio. The sequence goes on from NC_056597.1 coordinate 35,044,763, forward strand.
TCAACATCAATATTTTATTTCTTCATATGCATTTTTTAAATATGACAAGGATTATATCAATCCATTTGTATGTGATGCAGTTCTGTTTGAATTACAGCAATATCACACACTGAATTTGACATGTTTGCTCATCTTTGTCATAATCTGTGATTGATTAACCCTCAACATGGATCGTCAAATATGCTCCTAATTGCCTTATATAAAGTATTACATGATGCAAAACGTATTTCAAAAATACATACTGATGTATATTAATGTGAAGTAGATCACACATATTGGTAATTAGCTTTTTGTTCAAATTATGTTATTGATCATGCTAATTAATTAGATATTAACACTAATTCAGAAAGGTAAGAATGGAGTCCACCGTTCTTCATATTAATTTCACACAGTAACACAGTGTTATAGATATTAGATTATGTTAATGATATTAAATTGTAATATTACAATAAAAATAATATGATTCTTTTGACCCAATACAAAATACAACATAATTCATAATTTAGGCTTGACTTGTGATCAAATATTTTCCCAAATGCTTTACATTGAAGATTACTGAAGAAAACGAAGAGTGAAAATACGTGGTTTATTAATGTAAAGTAGTTCACAAATGTTGATATTTGCTTTAAACCGTACTCTTATTCTATTGATACTCAGACAATTATTATTTTTAAGTATGACACTAATAATAATAATGAAGTAACTTTTTAAAGTAATGCATTATAATTTTGCGTTACTCCATTAAAAAGTAACTAAATGCATTACTTAGTTTCTTTTTTTGGGAAGAAATGCATTACGTTACTTTGGCGTTACTTAGTGCCACCTGGGCTAGGCTTGCTTGTTTATTTTTAATTGCACAACTGTAAATAATAAAGCAACTGTAAAGACCCTTTCACATTAAAAGTGAAAGGCCTCTGCACTTACTCCCGGTTTCTCTCAACACGTGGACAGGAGAGCTGCCGGTCAATAAATGGGAAAGCAAAGTAACTTGTGTTGCATATTTGAAAAAGTAACTGCTGAAATATTTGATTTATCTTATAGAAAACAACTGAAGGAGATACTTTGCATGTTTGTGAAAGCTAGTTAGGCCTATGTGACCGTGCTTCTGAATAGAGAATACAGAAGGAAGTACCGGAGATGAGAGAAGCCACAGGATGGCAGTGTGAAACAGATAATGTGTGTACAACTCATTCAGATCCTAAAATGTATGTGCCTTTGTAACCTTGAGCACCCGAAATGTGATAGATAAGAGAAATTCTTTAGAAAAACAGACCAGCAGGTGTTTTCTACAATGAAAGCAAGCATTATGAAAACTGATAAACAGTTGTGGAAAAGTAATGCTGCATCAACGAGTGTTCTGTGCACTCCTTGGACAGCTTTGTTGTCTTTTTTCTCCACAATGTAACTCAAATACTTTTTTGTTCATTTTAGTACTTTAATAGTTACTTGAAAAAAGTAATCGGATTACATAACTTGCACTACTCGTAATGCTTTACCGCCAGCACTGCTAGTGATAATGAGATCCAGTATAATATGAGATACAAGCCTTACTGATAGAGCTTTGGGTGCAGAAGCACTGAATACACAGATCACGGTCAGTGTGTGTTTCTCACCCTCCGCTGGTAAATGGCTATCCAGTCAGTAGTTGAGAACCACTTGTGTCCTTTGATGTCGTTAACTCCGTTTTTAAGGTTGCCGAAGCGTTTGGTGAGGTCCACCTGCAGCAGGTTTCTCAACAGGTCCTTCAGGTCAGAGCTGAAGTGTGACGGGAATCGTACCTGGGAAAGAAACTGGGTTCAAGCCGAACTCAGCTAAACTCACATAAACCAGACAAGACTCTCAGATACTGCAGAGACACCTGACTCGTTGTCAATCTAAACGCTATTGCTTTGTCATTTCCTGGCAAAATTACCTTTCCTGAGACAATCTTTTCGTAGATCTGAATGGGCTGATCAGCAAAAAATGGAGGATAACCGGCAGCCATCTCGTACATCAGCACACCCAGAGCCCACCAGTCCACAGCCTTATTATAACCCTAAGAGAGAAAACACGTCAAAATGAGCTAAAGAGTTCAAGTGTTTCAGCAATAGAGTGAATGTCAGTTTAGCTACAACTGAGTGTATTTATGCCAAGAATCAAAAGTTTTAAATTAGCCGGTGAGAGATCAGAAAACCTCAACGCTGGCTTTGATGTAAGCACGTAATTTATGTACACCATACATTACGTGCCAAGGCTGCATTTATTTGATTTAAAATACAGTAAAAAACAGCAATATTGTAAAATATTATTACAATTTTAAGTAACTGTTTTCTATATGAATATGTTGTAAAATGTAGTTTATTTCTGTGATCAAATCTGTATTTTCAGCATCATTCCTCCAGTCTTCAGTGTCACATGATCTTTAGAAATCATTCTAATATGCTGATTTGCTGCTCGAGAAACATTTCTGATTATTATCAGTGCTGAAAGCAGCTGTGCTCTTTCAAATTTTTGAGGAAGTCATGAAACACCACCGATCAAAAGTTTGGTGCAAGTAAGAAAAGAAAGAAATTAATACCGTTATTCAGCAAGGATGCATTCATCAAAAGTGAAACTAAAGACATTTATAATGGTGCAAAAGATGTCTGTTTCAAATAAATTCTGTTCTTTAGAACTTTCTATTCATCAAAGAATCCTGAAAAATAAAATGTATCACGGTCATGTCATGTGACACTGAAGACTGGAGCAATAATGCTAAAAATTCAGCTCTGACCACAGGAATAAATAACATGTTACAATACATTCAAACAGAGAACAATGATTTTAAATTGTAATAATATTTCACAATATTCCTGTTTTCACTGTATTTCTTGATGAGCAGAATAGACTTCTTTCAAAAACATGAAAAAATCTGAATTATTCTAAACTTTAAACTGGCAGTCTCTATTTAAATATCAAATAGTGCTTATTCAGTCAAACCAAACGTGTTCAGAGTGTCTGTACAGCATGAAAAGCATCTGTCAGCTGAAAGCCAGTTGCATCATCAGACGCTTCATTAATTAGACTGGGACTGCTGTCGTCTAGCTGCGCTCACTGTAGACGCTCCTCAGGCTGTTTAGAGAAACTAGGACAGCACGGCTCACCTTGCTGAGGATGATCTCTGGGGCCAGATACTCCGGGGTGCCGCACAATGTCCACCCGCTACCCTAAACCAAACTCCGCCAACCCAAACAAAATCACCTCAAACAAAACTCCCGCATAATAAACAGTACAATATGCACAGTACAGTGCCTTGTGCCAGAAACGTTTCATGATGGTATTATCAAATTAGCCATGAGGAGGCAGTAATGGTGAGATTCTAGCGGGATGTGATTGAAAGCACATCCATGGAGCCGTTTATATCACAGACACACTTTTAGCTACAGTTGCACTGGAAATGAATGGGGCTCAGATCAGGGTATTTTTTTACCTCTTGTATGTGGCGCAGATTTGTTTTTTGAGTTACAGCAAAATCAAACTGATTCTGACATGTTTCAGACACAACGTCTGTCATCATTCGTGCTTGATTTAACCTCAACATGATTGTAAAATATTCTTCAAATTGCACTATAATAAGTATGTGACTGGAACTATAATATATAGTGAATGGAACTGTTTTACAGTCGCGTGCACGTGATGGTTACCTGTATATAGCCCTGCTGATCGATGAGGAGGTTCTCTGGTTTAAGGTCTCTGTAGATCAGGTCGAGGGCATGCAGATATTCAAATGTCAAAACTATTTGTGAAGCATAAAACCGCGCATGGGGTTCCTTCGTAAGAGAATGACAGCAAGAGAAAAAGAAAGAGAAACAAAGAATAGAGATACCATTACAAGAAAGTTGTTAAAAATAACTATTACAGCAGGGTTAAAATAACAACGGATCTAAGCAAATGTGCATTGTATAAGAGCAGAAAAATAATCAACACATTTTTTTTTTCACCATTTAACACAAAAGATACAAAACGATGAAGCTAAAAAAAACCACAGTCGCTTTGATATTTTGTTGTTATCTAATGAAACAACATTCATACATTTTTAAATGCAACTGTACATGTTGATGCTGCTAAGTGGCTTGTTTTAGGACACCAGCAAATAAATATTAAGCATTGAGTGTCTTCACACAAACGAGATGAAACCACAGTCTCACATTAAGTGCATTAACACACAGCTTTCAGGACAAGCAGCTTTGGTCTTCACTGCTGCTGAGATGGAAGCCATCTTTCGGTTCTGGTTCTTGCTTGTTTTGTATCTTGCATGTTTAGCTAGACAAAAATGAGCCAAAGAATATAAGCGCAAATATGCAGACTGCTGGGGCGACCTGTTATTATTATTACATCTCATTTCTATGTCAAGGTCTTTTATGAATAAATAAAAAAAGCATATTAATTTATCAGTTTAGTATATCAACTAAATTACATACGATGATCAAACTGTGCATTTGGAATCACAATCTTAAAAAAAAAAAAAAAAAAAAAGGTGAAGTCAGGTTTTTTCTTTCTTTCGCTTTTTTGCCACTTACACATATGCAACAAGATTCAAAAAATAAATTAATTAAAAAATAGAAGTATAAATTCTGCCTGTTTTCATTCTAAGCATTTAGTCTTTTGTAATTACAAGCCAGAAGTTCACACACATTTGACTGACTTTATGTTTAGGGATATTAAAACTGATTAATTTAAAGCCTTCTGCCTGAGAGATTGTGATATTTGTTGAATTAATTGAACCAGATAGTGAGGAAAAGCATGTCCATCATCATATATGTTAAACGTACATTTAATGAAAAGCTAATAATTAAAATAAGTCATTTTAAAATAACATCAATCAAAATAAAACACTATTATTTTATTTGTTTACTGTACATGCATGACCATTAACCAACAGAGAACTGTGAACATGCAAATCTGAATCTTAATTATTAAAATCTTTATTTTAAAATCTCAGTAAATATATTATGTGAAAGAGGTTCAGATGACAAAAAAGTTTGGGAATGTCTGCATTACATATAAATAAGAACTAACCTGAATTTGTGCACTTTACTATGTTTGAAAGACAAAAGCCTTCCAAAGCTATAGAAATACAGTACATGGTTAAATAACCTATTGAGTGATAATTCAAATAAAACGTTGTCTTTATCAGTAGTTGAAGCAATGTTGAAACACTTCCTAAACCTTAGTAACCTAAAAATCTGAGGAATTAGTGAGAATCAATGAATTATGAATAATATATTACTATTGTGTAAATAATATGCAATCATGAAATCAATAAAAAAGTAACTGTAATCTGATTAAGTGTATTTCAAAATGTAATTTAATCTAATTACTTAATTTTTTGGAATCTGGTTACGTAATTCAGATTACATGTACTCAGTTTCTACCCAGATCTGTATACTACTATATATACACATATATACTATTTGTGCTCAGTATGTTGTATGTTACCCTCTGTTTCCCTCAGGCACCAATAAAGCACATCTGGAATGTAAATATATTCACCTGAATCTGCCGATTCTACGCAGGTGTGAAAACATCTCTCCTCCCTGAACGTACTGCATCACCATGTAGAGATTAGTGTTGTCCTAAAACAAACACACGTTATTAAACGCGTCCTCTGCTTGCGGTGCATCACTCAGCTATCCATGTTTCAGACAGTATTCACCTTGAAGGAGTATTCCAGCCGCACTAAGAAGGGGAAGCTGACGGCCTGCAGTATCCGCTTCTCGTTGAGAGTGTGCTCAATCTGCTTCAGCTTCACCACCTACACAGAAACGATGAAAGGACATCATGACATCACCGTGTCTCGCTGTGATGTCACGGCTCAGGCATTAGCCCCGCCCACCTTCTGTTTGTTAAGGATCTTCATGGCGTAGTGCTGCCCGGTCTCTCGGTGTCTGACCAGCATCACGCGACCGAATGAGCCCGTGCCCAGAGTCTTCAACCGGTCGAAGTCCTCCAGACACGAGGTGTTCTGAGGGACAGAATAACCATTAAAACACATAACTACTGTTACAGCTGTCATGCTTGCTTTTCAAATTGCATTTTTTTTTTTACTAGTGATGGGTGCTATTTTTTATATTTGAGATACTATTATAGTTTTTGATAATATTTTGAATTAGTATTTTTATAGTTTCTGCTTCCATGTAAATTTTAGAAAAGTTTTAGTCATTTTGTTGTGTTTCTTTTTTTTTAGCTTTTGTTGTTGTTAAATGTCTATATAGTTTTATTTTATTTCAGTTTTAACTATTTTAGTACATCAAGTTAAACTAAATAAAAATGCTGCATTGCAAAGTAGCTGAAATAAAATAAGTTTTTTATGTCTTATTTTATTGCAGTTCACATTTCATTTATTTCAAGTAACGGAAATGTATTTTATGGTTTTAGTTTTAGTTAACTATTATAACCCTGCATTCAAAATTCAAAGAGCTTATCAAACTGAAAAAGTCACATGATTACAGTGAATGAGGCTTCTGTGGGCGTAGCAACTGAATGATTATATATCAATCTCATTTGTGTAAGAAATTGTTAAAATGTGTTTTTATTTCTACAATGTACAACTGCAGAAAACACTGGGCCTAATAAAAAAAAGTCATGAAGATGGCAATGCTGTGCATGATAACTTCAAACCTGGACAATCTCATAAACCCGATGTAGTGGTTCAGTGCTCTACATTTATGTCATTTACATCCAAATTTTATTTCATTTACACCGACCTAAACAAAGATTGTAGAACATAAACCGATCAATCGCCTATTTTCAGCCATATTTGTTAAATATAAAGTGAGTAATTCACTGCTTGATTCACTTAGGCCATGTCCACACTAACACGTTTTCGTTTGAAAACGCATCTTTTTCTCTCTGTTTTGGCCTTCCGTCCACACTGAGTCGGCGTTTTTATCAAGGAAAACTGAGCTTTTTAAAAACTCTCTCCAAAGTGGATAAATTTGAAAACGCCGTTTTCGCATTGCAGTGTGGACTGTGAAAATGGAGGCTTTTGAAAACGATGACGCAAGTTTAGTCATGTGACGCAATAGATATCCATGTTTATACTGGTATAGTGCACGTTATGTACTTTGCACTTTCACACTATTGCTATGGATGTGTTACTTTGTACACTCTTCATATCACAGTCCTGCAAAGATGAAAGCAAATTTACTTGCGATCGCGAGTTGCGTTATAGATCAGGCGTACAATTGTGAGTGTGTGCGACCTGGACGTATCAGTGAATGGCGAGTTCTTTTCGTGAATAAAATATATAAAATTTCCTGCATGAAAACCTTTCACGTCTGTTCCATGTGTATAATCTGCAGTGAGCTTTTCTGAGGCTTTATGCATGTGCAGAAAGCGAATTTAACTTTTTCTGATGTTTCTGTGTGGATGAGACGCCCTTTGAAAAAAACAGAAAAAGCTAGTAATTCACTGCTTGATTCACTTAATAATCTCAGCCTACGTTGAGATCTTGTTGACAAACGTTTATACTGCCTTAATAATCTCAGCCTACGTTGAGATCTTGTTGACAAACGTTTATACTGCATTATTTTCAATTGCTTAGTTTAGCGCGGTGAAAACAGATGTAATGTAGCAAGTATCTGGTTGCCATGACCACCTCACATGAAACAGTGATTCATTTTTCGAAGAAATTGATTCAAAGTTTCAAAAAGCTTCTTTTATCTCATCACTAATTTCCAGAGTATTTATGATCAAAAGAGTTTATGATCTCCCTGACAATTTTCAAGCGACAGCTGAAAACTCATCTCTTTCGACGCTGCTTGACTTCATCCTAAAAAAAAAAATTTGTCTTTCTCTTTATTTATTCCTTCCATTTCCAGCTTGAACTCATTTGAACAATTTGTGAAACTTGGTATGACGAGCACTTCCTGTGTCTGTTTGCCCCTTTAAGAAGAATCGCTTTATGTATTCCTCAATTGTAAATCGCTTAAAAGTGTCTGCAAAATGACTTAATGTAAATGTAATCTTCTGGGTTAGTTAAATGCTGTAAACACCACTGACCATGTAATAACTCTACTGTAATATTCAAAGGTGGAAACTCAGAGTACATCTGAGGGCACACAAACCTGGTTTAAAGGATCAGGTGACACTCATTTAATATTTCTCATGGTAAACACAATAAACCAGCTCTGAGATCTATTAAATGAAAACCCAAATCCTCACGTCTGTTTTCTCTTTCTCCACTCGAATTCGACGCGCTGCCCTCTTCTAGTCGTCTTACCTGTGCAGGATTCTCCCATTTCCTGAGGAAATCTTCTCTGGCGAAGGCCAAAAACTCTTTGACTGTGGGAAGAGACAGAAAGCACACTTAACTTCACAAGCAGCAACGTCATATCTGATCTCTAAGGCCACTAAATGATTCTGCTTGTACACAATCTACTACATGCCTGCTTTTTAGCAATCAAAAGCCATTTCATAAAGGCTGTGAAACATGGCATTATTGATGTGAAATCGCAACTAATTTGTATAAAGTAAACATTAGAATAACTTTGATATTGCTAGTAATATTTCAAGATGAACACTTACTGGACTGTAGCAGCTTAGCTTTACTCGATTATCCTTTTTTTTTCTTTTAAGAAAAATGTTCAAATGTGAGACTCTGTTTTGTTCATTTCTCAGTCAACATTGTAATAATGCATTGCATGATGTGTTTTGATCATAAAACTAAGCATTTAAATATGATCTTAATAAGACATTAGTGACAGCTGATATTTATATATTTATAAAAATATATAAATTTATGTAAGTTATACTGTTATAAAGATCTCATTACAGGCAGTCAGAATTTTATCTTAACTTTTTATACATTAAAACAAAAGCAACTGCACCAAATCACACATTTGGGCCTCTGAATAAAACTTTTTTTTTTTTTTTCTCCATATATTCTCACTATATCAGACAATATGAGCCATAATAGTTTGATGGATCGAATATGATACTGATTAAAAAAAATAAAAAAAATAAAGATTTTTTTATATTTTATCTAAAGGTTAAAAAAATTTTCCTTTAAAAAAATAGACTATTATTTCATATGTCAGGCATCACAGGGTTAAACACAATCACATGCCAAACTCAGCAGTGCACAGCGTTTCACACATCAGTGCTTTCAGTGTTTTGGGTTAACTTCATTAAACCCTCAATAACAGTGCAGTATCTCAGCTCTATTCATTTCAGAAAACAAATAATAATAAGGCAAGCAAACAGAAAGACTAATTTTAAGGGAGATTATTTTTAAAATATAATCACAAAAAACCCACAACAACACACAATGCCACAATCCACACTCCTCACGGGGGTTAAACATCTTCTGTCAAGTCACAATTAAAAATAAAATACATAACACAATTAAAATTCACAAATTCACAATGCAGCTTTACAGAAAATCATGATGTTTCACGCTTGCATTTTTAAAGAGGGTTAACACTGATTCTGCACTGCCAAAGGTATACTTTAGACAAGCCAGTCGTAAACGAAAGGATTCTTGCCTCGCTGAAGATGCATGTGTTTCATAGAGTCACAGAAACTTTCAAGCGCCAGCATTTGAAGGAATTGAGCAGTTTTTGTTCCTGTTTTGACACATTTCATACCGAAACAGGAAGGTTGGGTGGGACACATCGAAGGACTCGTCTAAGATTTATGATTTAACATGAACACCACTAGCCACTGGTTTAAATAACATCTGAGAGCCATATTCAAGAGTGCATTTTATTGGACAAAAACGATCAATAATAAATATTTTTCAAAAAAAGAAAGATTTTTTAAAAAAGTTGAACAACTATAGACTAAACCGCAAACAAAACTAAACATAACGTTATCAAAACAGAATCCTCCAAATTCAAGGAACACTGTAAATATGAAAAATTACAAAGTCATCCTGGGATTTACAGAAGTAAAGCGCGAAATCTCAAAACTTGGCAACCTGAATTCATAAACCAGGGTTAGTATGAACAGTGTGAAGCTTGGATTAGTTAATCCAGGGTTAAACAACTCCGAGTGTGTAAACCCAACCGAGGAGACACCAGCGAAGCTGTAACCATCACAGACACTGAGAAGGACACACGGTGGTCACATGTATGGTCGTTCTCAATGACAAGATTGTTAAATTGCTATATTTAGCCTTCACATTAGATCTCAGCACGTAGGTTTTGGTTCTCTTCGTTTTCTTCAGCCCTTCCACACATCTGCCCTTCCCTACAGACCCATCAGACGTCCACAAATACACCCTTTTCTATCTGCTAACCATCCTTGGCATGTTATACACACGCGCAAACCCCTCAAACGAAGCGCAGCTCGCTCTCATTAAAGCATCATCACACTGTGTGAGCCCGCGATCGCCATGACAGCATCAGCACCATCTCCGGTGAGCCTCGCGCATGCACGACCATATCCCCGAAGAGCATCTGAGCATCGCCATGATCGAAGATAAGGAGGATGACTAAACAGAATGACTGGGAAGCGTTAAAGACACCCACCGCTTTCCATCTCGTTGCCCCGTCTGGCGGCAGGCGTGTTGCCCATGACTCTGGGCCTGTCGGGCGCTGGAGAGCCGCAGGTGGGGAGGGATGCTCTCACGGTCCGTTCGTGCGACTGGCGTCCACAGATCGGCTCTGAATGTGGAAACGGGGGACGTTGACGCGTCCGATGGCTTCTCGGATAAACGGCGATCCGTTATGAATGCAGCAGCAGGATCCGCGTTTAAAGGGCGGACGGGCCGCCAGCATCAAACCGGACTCGGGCGTCCTTTCCTGGCCTGGCTCTTCGCCGCTCCTCCGCGGCCCCGCAGTCCTGTCTGTCGCCTCCCCGCGGGGGTGTTCCGTGAGCGGCGCTCGCAGGGGGAATCGCGGCGGAAAAACACGAACGCAGCTGCGCTTCCCGTGGCCATCGACACTGACTCCGCCCCCCCGGCCTGAGCCCGCCCACCGCGCCACCCCATTGGCCAGGAGGAAGAAGACGGACAGATGTGCGAATGATTGACACTTATGAAGCCGTTATGAGTTATGATTTCTCGATATCGAAACAAAACATGGCTCCAAAAAAAAGGAAACCATGGCTCCTTTTTTTCATGTTCCCAACGGACGGAGTAGATTACAATTTTACTGTGTTATAAAGTAAACATACAGTATATTATACGTGCATATTGAATATTTTCACTGTTGTTGTCCAGGAATAAAAATACTGGTTATTTAACACGTTGTCCCCAGTAGAAGGCTATTTTGTCGCTCAGTGTGGGGTCATTTATTACATTTTAAACTGGATTTCATAGGCTTTCCCCGAAACATTTGAACAGGAAAAGAAATATGAAGCGCAAAACTTTTGTTTTAAAGAAATTTAGCGAAAATGCAAAATGATAACATACAAACAAATTTCTTATTTTCATATTATTTCTTATTTTTATTAAGTCTAACTCGATCAGAGGTGTAAAATGTACTCAAAAATATACTAAGTAAAAGTACAGATGCTCAGTTAAAAGTAAAAGTATCTTGCAAAAAAAAAATACTTGAGCAAAAGTTAAAAACAAACAAAAAAGTATTAAAAAAGTAAAAGTAAAAATTACTTTTACTTTTTTTTTCAAAGTAAAAAAATATTTCTTATTTTCATTTAGTTCAATTTGATGTACCTGAAAAATAAAACACTACACAAATATTCAAATAAATACTATATTATACCATACTATACAGGTAAAATAAAATAAAAATTAAAGATATAAAAAAAATTACAAAAACTATAAAAGTATTTCAATGAAATTAAAACTTTAAAATTCTTTAACAATATAACTTGAAATTGAAAAAAAAAAAATTAATAAAGACCTAAAAAAACAATACACACTTACAATATACATTCACATACTAAAATCTATGTAAAATTAAAATCAAAATGAAAACAAAATATATTCAAAATATAAAACTATAAAAGTACGTCAGTGAAGTATTAAAACACTCCCTGCACTGTAGGCTGTGTAATAATCCTACAAAAAACTCTACATATAAAGCACAAAGACTCAACTTTTTTTAAATTTTGCATTATTTTATTTAGACGTTCTTTCTTAAGATCCATCACCTGACTCTTCTGTCATAGAAGCACGAGATGCCAGTGTGTTTGGTTCAGTTCGGTGTGTGTCCCTCGCTTCTCTGACCCATAGTGTGCATATTTCCACAGGCCCAGATCAGAGGACAGAGAATAGAGGGAGGCAAAATGAGACTGTGGGATGAGAGCAGAGGGAGGGATGGAGGGATGAAAGGAAGAGTAGTTGTCTGATGTGATGTGTGGATCAAAGGTGGAGCAGCCCAAAGTGCCATCTCTAATAGCTGTTGCTTAGCAACATCATAAAAAGACACATACAGGGCGTGTGTCCGTATAAAAGAGCCAGAAGACGGAGAGAAAACCAAAAACAAAAGTTCATATTTATTAAACCTAAGACTTTCCATGAACAAATATCACATGAAAAGAAAAAAGGCAACAGAAGAACCAACTTGGATTCAGTTTAGAACAAAACACAATCATTTCCTAAACAATCTCACATCCCAACAAAACAGAAACAGAGCTGGAATTGTAATGCGTTTCAGATATTGATCATATAGAAGCAAAATATTCCCAAAACGTTGCTTTGATTTCTGACCATAAAGGATGAATCTCACAAAAACATGTCAAGGTAACATTTAATTTTTTTTTTTTTTTTTTTGGTAAATACTATTATTCTCAGTGGTAATCCTCAACAGTAATTTAATCAACACAACCAAATTTTATTATTATATCATTATTATAAACAACTTTGCATTACAGTAATGAGAATGAGCTTGTTTTTTTTGCTTTTTTTTTATTATAGTAATGACAATTTGGGGGAAACTTTTCTGAACAATCTCAAAACGCAAAGATACTAATGCTCCTAAAATGCTTCTTTGTCTTTATGCAAAATATCAATTCTGAGAAAAGGCGAACCGAACATGTTTTTATGGGATTCACCTCACTAGTGATGTGCACCACAGAAAAACAGAAGAAAACAGTCCATGTCTGCTGGTGCTGCGGGTCCGGCCCCCTGCTGTTCAGGACAGGGAGCGCAAGACAAAGTGCCACGGCTGCCTGAGCGCTTCAGGTGTGTGTGAGATCAGTGCAGTGCCAGAGGATTGAGATGAGTGTGTGTGTGTGTCCGATCTCAACTGTAAGAACATGTAGGTGTATAAATACAAAATAACACTTTTATTACTTTATGTATGAGGTTGTTGTTGTGTTCAGGCTCTATAAGCAGTCCATAGAGTTGTCAGGCATGAGTCCAAGGGGCTGGGCTTTGCTAGGCATGGAGGTGGGCGGGAGCATGGTGTTGGGGGCGGGATCTACATTCTCCGAATCCTCCATCTTGTCCATAGTTGCTTCCCAGTTAATGTGGAAACGGGTCACGCGGGGGTTAGACGCCAAGATGTTCCTTTGCAGCTGCGAGTCGGCACAAAAAAGAAGAAAAAATTATTTTTGTTAATGCATGTCATTACAATGACATTTGTTACATTTTTTATTAATTCTGTCAATTTTAGTTATTAAAAATACAAGTGTTGATTTTAATAATGCATTCATAAATGTTGACATTAACATCAACTAAGACTAATTAATGCTTTAGAAGTATTTTCAATTGTAAATATAAACTAATGCATTTAACTAATGTTAACATGGAATCTTATCGTAAGGGGTTAACAATATTATCAGAATTATTAACATTTATTTCAATAGTCACGACACCTCTATGCTCAAAACAAACTGCTTTGTGTGTCGAATCTGAGTTTTAAATATTCAACAAGTGGTTTAAGGATCTGGAGATTCGCAACAGAATGAATGCGTGGAAATACGGGATTCTGTAGCCACACGCACAACGGCAGCGACCCAGAAACATTCAGCAGAATTAATGAATGACAAACGATACTGGACTATAAACGGCAGCCACCTGCCTCTTTGATCTGACCGGCATTACCACATTTCAAATGCAGCAGATCTGTGTTACACAAATACACTCTCAATATACAAAGTGCATAATGTCTACTGAGTGTTAATGTCCTTTCTGGCCTAAATTCAGTTTCTGTCTATTCCAACTGACCAGTTATATTTTAAATATTTAGTACTTTATTCTATCAATATTAATATCCATGTCTTCTGCTGTATAGGCCTGGGTGATAAAACGGTATCGGTATTTATCGCTGGTACACTTTCATCCATAACGACAGAAAAAATGTTCGGTATAGCGCACAATAATATCTAATATTAAATGCAATCTGTGTAATCTGCGTTTAGGCTTTTTTGTATTAAGTCAAGCATAAATACATGATGCAGTTTTGTTCATAACTGTTTATGCAACATATAAAATTATATTTGATTTATATGTGATAGTTTAGACGTTATGCAGTTTTTTATAGATAGTCGTTATTTCATTGCACTGAATAAACAATTTAATGCAGTGCATTATTTTGCTCATTGCCCTCTATTTACATTTACATTTAGTCATTTAGCAGACGCTTTTATCTAAAGCGACTTAAAAATGAGGACAATGGAAGCAATCAAAACCAACAAAAAAGCAATGATATAAGAGAGCTATAACAAGTCTCGGTTAGCTTAAACGCAGTACACGTAGCAAGGGCTTTTAAATAATATAATAAATAAAAAGAAAACAGAATAGAAAAAGAATAGAGCAAGCTAGTGTAGTGTACATATATCTGCATACATTAAAACTAAAATAATTTGTTGTTTGTTTTAATAAAATGGTTAAATTCTAAATAGAGTGATTAAATTTAAACCTTTTTTTCTTCTGCTCTTTGTTAAAAAAGTTTTTTTTTTCCCAATAATTACCAATAACTACTGATATGAAACATAATATCATGATAATTTTAGCTATATCGCCCAGCCCTAGTGCCGTACTATTAGTGAATGAAGCACAGCATGTATGTAATGTCTCACCTGTGTGTAGTTGGGCTTGACAGGTGGGTTTTCCCGTAGCTCAGGGTCTGTGTACTCATTGTTTACATAGTAACCAATGCGAATGAATTCCTGTCCCCGATAGGTGCATGTGATCAGCACTACGGTCACGCCCACCGCATCACTCTCAGGGATCAGCCCTGTGTTTGGAGCGTCCGCCTGTCAATCAAGTCAAGAGAAACGTGAATAGAATGCTGTTTCCAAGTCATCTTTGTAGCTTGCGGGTTGTAAATGTTCTTGCATCTACAAATAACCCTGTGAACTGTGTCCAGAGGACCAGTGTGCCACTTTTTCAGGAACGGAGAGGAGATGAGCACACATCTTAAAGCAATTTGTGTACTTGACTTTGAAATTTACATTTGTACTTTCTCCATTCATCTCTAGGTGGCAGTGCACTGCAATGTATTTATGAAGGTGGTATTATTTATACGGGTTAGAAATGAGATTTGCAGGAAGCTGATCATACTGCACCGAACCAGGATCATAACCCACCTGAAAGACAAACATATGTCTTCCTGCAGGAACTGGGCCGACCAGAACCGAGTCCAGGACCTGGTACTACTCCCCCCCCTCTGATCCCACGTAGATGATCTTCCACTCTAGATCTGAGAGAGAAAAAAAAAAAAACGAATAATAAACTATTCTTCTCATAACAAAAAAACAGACGTACACACACCTCATACAATAATCACAAGAGTTCACATGCTTGAAAAACTGAACATCCTTTGCATTTGTCCTTATATTTGTATTTCAAGGTTCATATTTGATTATGGGGATAAACATTTGAGGCTTCGTAGAACAAAAATGTGACAATTTCTTATCTCAACATTAACTAAAAACCTTATTTTATTTATAAATCAAAACTGCTCTTGGGTTACTTTAATAGATGTCATGACTGAACTCTGTTGCAATAATTCTACTGGGATTTTTATTGTGCCATTAACTGCAATTTTACTAAGCGTCAGTAAATTAATGGGTATAATGATTAAATAAAAATGTCCTTTTATATAGTTAGAGAAAACTGTGTGGAAACATGCCTAGGTAAAGTTTTCTTTATTCTTAGATCATGATAACTATGCAATAACTGAATAAATAAATTCTTCATAATATTTATTTATTTATTTATTGTGAGGAATGGCAAAAAAAAAAAAATTGTATTATAGCCGACATGTATAAAATAAAACGAGTAAGATTGCCAACCAATCAGAGGAACATTATTCTAGTAAATTTAGCAAACAAAATAACAGACATTTAAGATTTTTCGCTTATTTTAGTTCATTAAATAAAATAATGTCTCTAGAATAGTATTTTAAGCAAGCTCTGCCCCAAAATTGTCACAGCGCCTCCCGACACGTGACCTCACGAGAAATCTAACCAATCGGAGAGGACACAGACACATAAACACGCCCCTCTTCCGCTATCGGACTAATCAGGGAAGGAAGAGGCGGCCTCGCGCTGTCATCGAACTCCCCGCCGGCGCCAAAATATTAAGCGCGTAAACATTAACAGCTGACAATAAGACTTTTCCCGCTTAAAATCACCATAAATATTCCCGCGAGGATGTGTAAGACATAACGACATCCTAAAACGCATTTAAAGCCTTCAGTAGTAACGAGGTAACTGCAGAATACGTGCATAAAGTGTTAATTTGTGAAACCTCTCACCTTCAGGTAAGTCCTCCATACATTCAAACGTGATTTCGAATTGAAACGGGTTTCCAAAAGGACTGGGGTTATCCAGGACAGCCACGTTTAGCACCTGCACTTTAGCCATGGTGCCTCACAAGGTTTGAGCAACAGAAACCGGCCTTGTTTTTGTGGAAGAGAGCTTCTTGGAAAAAACTGTCCAGGTCACTGTAAATCTGAAGTAAATCCCGCAGAAGTGTAAAACAGGAGTCAGATGTACAAAACGATCTTCTGATGAAGCAGTAGGGTTTTCTCTGGATTTGGGTTAATTTGTACTTTTTAAACTAATCAGACGGTCGCCATACATCCATTTTATTTATTGCTGGGATATCCTGAAGAACGTGTAATTTAGTGCAGGTTTTGCGTGAACGCGGTTTTAAACAAACGAATAAAATAATCAAATTCAGTCCTTTCCACGGGATCCTGAAGGAAAAACGTCCCTAAATGCAGCAAAGACTCTGAATGACAGCAGCAAATGCGCTGGTCTTTTTCTTCTTCTTTTCAGTTTAACGGCGGTTGACATCCATATTATTGGTGCATTACCGCCCCCTTCTGTTCCGGAGTGTCCCCTTTTCCCTACTAACACTTATATGCCACTCACATAAGCCCCACACATAAACACACACACACACACACACACACACACACACACACACACACATCGTACTTTAATTATCCAGTTTGGTTAGTGCCTCTCTTTCTCCTCTCTATCACACCTCTCTTGCCACCTTTTGTTGATTATGCATTTAACCTCTGCTTTACTTAAGTACATTAAAGTGCCCCTATTATGCCATTTTTAAGGTTGCTAATATTATTTTATGAGTCTCCTAAAACAGGTTTACATGCATGCAAGGTCAAAACACATGTACATTTTCTCAGAAAATAGATTTTTATTTTATCTCATATCTAAATGATTCATAAACGACTCGTGCGAAGCAGGTGCGTTCAAGTCATGTCGGATACATCGTATTTACGAGTTAAATGCACCGTCACAAAGTTGTAATTACGAGTGGGAAACTCTGAATTTTCTTTAAGCTCCAAGTTTCCGAGTTGGGGGCGTGTCAATGAGAAACATGACAGAATCAATGGATCGATGGATGCGACGTCTGTTGTTGACGGTACTTTTTTATTTGGAATTGATAGACAAGATTGCAATATAACAATTAATACGTTTTTATGCAATACAGATTAAAGTGGCTTCATAATGATTTAAAAAAAAAAAAATTAAAAACGCAAAACACACCTGATGCAAATTCTTTGCTCTTCATTTTCTATAAGCAGAGTTAATAAACCCTGTTGTATTTTCTTGTAATTTATTAAAAGAACATACACCGCCATCTTGTACCGACTAAACTGACTTGAACGCAGAGAGATTAATGAAACGCCAAGTGCCTTGACAGAATGAAAACCCTGTATACGAAGCGAAGCGCCAAGTGCATTACCCCTAACCCCAACATGTGCTGGGACCCACATAAATCCTACCTTACTTCCCTTATTAACTACTCTTGTGTTTCTTGTGTAATTGCAGCACTTCATACAGGATGTCTTGCTGAGTTTTTGAATGAAATGAACTTAAACTAGCTAAAACTGATATAGAGTCAGAACATATCCAAACCTTTTCCTGCCCTACCTTTTCCACCCATTGCAAAGCAATTCAATATTGCCATCATCTCTACTGTATACACCCCTAGTTTATTAGATGTTCTTTTATTAATTTATGTTTCTTTTCCCGGAATTACTGCTTCCAAAATGGCAACTAACTCTACAGCACATACACTAAAATAGTCAGATGTTCTTTTATTAATATCCACCTTATACCTTCGCACAGTTATGGAGGAAATCTCTCCACAGTTGCGCCTCAAATACAGTGACGCAGATGCACAAGAATACAAAATGAAAACAAAAATGCTGTGCTAAAACTGTCAATCAACAATTTTATTAAAAAAGAAAGCAATGCAAATCAAAAGCAGTTCCACAGACACTTGATATCAGCAGAGTAGGATGAGTAATTGCAGGAAGGTTCCATAAGATAATACAAGCAAAAGCATGACAAGACTAGATGAACCCTATTTCTCAAGTACCCTTGAAAGCTGTTAATATGATGAAATAAACTAAAAAAGACAGGAAACTCAGTCAGAAATTATACATTCTCTTATCACAATAACCATGATTCCATAAGATAATACAAGCAAAAGCATGACAAGACTAGATGAACCCTATTTCTCACAAATCGAATGTATTTCGTATGAGCATGACAGATCATTCCAGTTGTTCAGGATCGGTCTTTCAGGATTCAGATCAACACAGTCCTCAATATCACCAAGGTTATTTGGCTCACCCTCGACCCAAAACCTGAATAAATTGTGTCAGATGTTCAATCATATCAGCCCCAAAGTTTTTACTCCGTCAACAACTAACAACTGAGGAGCATCACAAGCATTTCATGAGTCAACAATACTAACAGTACCGCAAAGTTTAGAAAGTAAACTACAGAAGATTGAGCAGAAGTGGAAGTGCAGAAAACTAAAAGAGTGAAGTTTTCTTTTAGTATTTTTTTTAAATGGGAAGTCCCTTTAATTGTGGTTGTGTGTTTTTTTTTTTTTTTTTTTTTTTTGAAGGTCTCAAAAAGATATTTCTGTGTTTTAGCACTTACCCTTGTTTCAGGGGTGAATTATCCACCCATTTCATATTGCCCTCGTTCTCTGTGTCTGACAAACCAATCCACACAATATTCGTGGTGAATGAAGATACGAGCCTCTGAGTGAAAAAAAACAGGAATAAGTGTAATTCCTCTCATTCATTAACAGAAACCTCACCTTAACACAAACTCACCTGCTTCTCTTCAGTGTTGATAATGATCAGATCAGCTCCACGCTCCCTGCAGTACTGTCTGCTGTCAGACCAGTTCTTCGCATGAGTGGGCATGAAAAACCAACCTGAACCACACAGATTTTTTTTATACATAAACACTTTTCAAAGCTATACAAAAATATGCAGGAAAAATTATACAAAAACAGATTTGATCCAACCTTGTTTGTCACTCAAAGACAAGACTCTGATGTGCTGCAGTATGACGAAGATCAGCAGAAGAACACAAATAATCCCGAGACCCACTGTGAGCAACACCAAACATCTGCTTCCTCCTGACAAACACGACCAAAACACACAAATATCAACTATAACAATTTGCTGAATATTATTAGACAACACCTCAAATCAACATGTAAGTAAAGTGTATGTTTATTTAAAATGACAAACAACCGGAATTCCTATAAAGTAAAATGTGCAAAAACGCTTGCTGAAGAAGTAAATAGGAAAAAAAAAAAAAAACTATATTAAAATATTAATAAACTAACTTCATTTCTTCAAAATCTTCGTATTAATCACAAATCTCCACTAAACGTTATTCTTCATAAACATTTCCAAAATCATAATCAAATGTACACTTCCACTGTGGCTGAGTCTTCACAGATGAGTACCCTAAACCTACACAGGAAGTCATGTCATTCACTAAAGTGGTTACAAAACCATAAGATGCTGCTGTGGCATATGTTACCCTAAGATGCCTACACAGGATTTCCATTTTTGAATAACGAAAACACAAACTGTCACGTCAGCTCTAAAATACTTTTTGTACATGAAGAATTGCCAAATTGGCGCTATGCTGCCACCCAAAAACATTTTAATATATATATATATGCATATATATACGATAGAGAGACACAGAGGAGATGAATTGTTGAATTAATACAAGTCGTTTCGTTTTTGTTTTTGTTCGTGTACAAAAAAAGTATTCTCGTCGCTTCATAACACATTATGGTTGAATCCCTGATTGCAAATGGACTATTCTGATGATGTTGAAAGGGTAAAGTCGTTATTTTGTTTTTCTTTCATATTCTCCTCGCTTCATAACATTCATGGTTGAACCTTGACACTATTCTGTTATTTATGACAAAATTTTTTACTTGGCAATCTATGGAACAGTCACAAGCCTCCCTGTTTTCATCCCAAATATCTTAAATTGTGTTCCGAAGACGAACAAAGCTTTTACGGGTTTGGAACAACATGGGGGTATGTGATTTATGACAAAATTTTTATTTTGGGATAGAGTAACCCTTTAAGAAAATATGCAGTAACTGTTGAAGAGTACACAGTTTTTAATAATCATAAACCAGGAGGAATAGCTCCCATAACTATAGCGAATTCTTTTGGAGTTACAGGTATTTGGTATTTGGAAAGAAATTCTGAATTCCTCAGTCTCTTTTAATGTGGTAGATGCATCACAAAAACACTGATCTGAAACACTCAGCTGTTTTATGTTAGGTAGCCTTACGTCTGAAAAAAATAATTCATATGTTGGCACAGAACTTTGCAATACTTCTTGGATCATCAGTAATCTTGCCATCAACCATAAGTTTTTTTTTTAATACAAATTTGGTTATTTTAAGCTTCTTCTCTTTCCAGTCTGAAAATATATGCAGGATTTTGTTCACCCTCCTCAATCCCTTTCCTACGCGATCTAACAAATGCTCCTTCAGCTTTATGTTTAGACAAATTATCTAATTTGTGTTGTAAATCTTTCACAGTCAAGTAAATTATCTACATTTTTAGATGAGAGATTTGTGATTGTACATATAACAATATTTTCATCTATTTTTTTTTCTTTTTTGCTAAATCATTACAAAAGTTCCTAATATATTTGCCAATTTCATACTTAGTAAATTCCCAGCTACTGTATCTGTTCTCCTTTCTAGCTTTTTTCCAATTATTTTGAATTATCTTAATAATTTTGTCTTTCACGTCATCATAAAAGAGAACTGAATTGTTAACTTTCCAGTAAGAGGAAAATCCACACATATTATTGGAAGCTAGAAAGTGAGTGCGAATAAAAATACTCTTAGTTGTCAGATAATGGTGATGGCAAAATGTTAGTAGATGTGTTTCATAATTCCTTACAAATCGGTCAAAACTCATTTCGAGATTGAAAGAAGAAAGAGTTGTTGCACCATGGCTAGAGGAAGGTTGATTTGTTTCTAAAAATTGCTAAATGACGTTTTGACATCACTGCGCGAGGATGTCGTTACGTAATCACAACGCAAAATTGTGTCACTGCATCAATCTCAGCAAAATAATATATGTTCATTTAGATTTGTTGGTAAAATAATGTAAATGCATAATATAATATTAAAATGTAAATAACTATTTTTAAATACATTATTTTTTAAAAAATGTAGCCTACACATTTTTGAAGGATTACAAGTTTTTTTTTTTTTTCAAGTAAAACTACACATTCTGAACAGTTATAGTTTTAAGCACTGTAGTTAGTGTGCTATATAGTAAATAGGGCACAATGTTAAGGTGAGCCCGAGCCGGACCCATGTCCGACAGCTCATCAGAATTATCAGCCCGAGTCCGACATGAGCCCATTTTTTATTATTATAATTTTTTTATTTTTTTCATTACACAGCGGCAGCCTGCCCTATTTACAGCCATTAAAATAGGTACGTTTTGTTAGTTATGTTTCTTTTCATTTCTTTATTAAGTTAATTTAGACAAATGTTTGGAGCATTTTTTTTTTAAAAATGACGATTAAGCAGCCGAGCCGACAGCGAGAAAAAACATGTTTAATCAATTTAGCCTCTCAAATCAACGCTAATACTTTACTTGGCTACAATAAAATCCATAGATATAAAACACTTCAAGCATATCACACAGACAGTTAGTTTAATAAATGTTTATTTATTAAACCACAGTGAGTAAAACACATTTTTTTAAAATACTGAGGCAGGCTCTGGCTGCTCGCAACAGCGCTCGCAAACTAAATGAGCAATAGCCTACAATCTAAACAAATTAAATTAAGGGTGCTTTCACATCTCTAGTTCGGTTCATTTGGTCCGAACCAAGGGCAAACAATTATACATTGTAGCATTTTTCAGCTTTATTGGTTCCTTTTCACACCACACTGATTGCTTTGGTCCGAACCAGTTGAAACGAACCAAAATGCAGTCACATGACAACATCCACATCACTCATTGGCCATGACGTATTTCCTAAAATGCTTTTCGATTGGTTAGAATTTACGTGCGGGAAAATTCCAACATAAGAGGAAAAGCCAGCAAACAACACGGAGACAACACAACTACGGAGAGAGACTGTGCGGGCTGGTTTTGTCCCTGGCCATAATCTATTACAGTGGTTCTCAACTCCAGTCCTCAGGACCCACTGCTCTGCACATTTTGTTTGTCTCCCTTATTTATCGCACCTGATTCAGATCATCAGCTCATTAGGAGAGAGATCCATGAACTGAACTGAGTGTGTCAGATTCTGAAACATTCAAAATGTGCAGAGCAGCGGGTCCCGAGGCCTGGAGTTGAGAACCACTGATCTATTACATTGTTTGTATACACAACAATATGCAAACAATACATTTCTATAATGAAGCGCGGATGCGGCTTGAAAACAACGTTCTAATGCACTGCAAACGGCGAGCGGGCATCGCTCGTAACTTCAAGCGGATGCGTGCATTAATCCACGAGCTGCCATGCTAAAGCGCAAACTGTCAACAAACACTTCCTCATCCAATAATGCACAGCGCAGCTGACTACGGCAGCTGGTTTAGTCCAAAAATGATCCTTTTTGCAGTTGGGTCTGTTTGAGGTCCAATCACGTTCTCACCACAAACGAACCGCTCCAGAGTTCGTTTGAAAGTGTACCGAGACCACCTCTTCAAGCAGGTCTTGGTACGCTTGTTTGGTCCGCCTTTGGTGCGCACCCGAGTGCGATTGCTGCTTTCACACCTGCCCAAACGAACCGCACCAAAGGGGGAAACGAACTCTGGTAAGATTCAACCGAACTAAATGAGGCAGGTGTGAAAGCACCCTAAATAAATTAAAAACAAACTTGCAGGTTATCTTACCTCAAAAATGCACCACAGAACATGGCCATCCTTTTTTCCATTAGTTACCAACAGTTAAACGAAAATAAAGTCCAATCAAACGAAAAGTTAGAACAGTCTCTTACAGAGCATCGTGGAGAAAAAGAATAGCATCCACAGTGGAAGGTTTTAACCCAGTCCTCCTCTCTTCTATCACTCTTCCCGCTGCGCTGAAGACACGTTCGCTGCTGCTGCTGCTGCTGCTGCTGCTGCTGGCGGGGACACTAAACACAGAGCGAGCCAGTCTTGACAGTTGCAATGGTTTGGCAAGGAAATCACTCACACTCATTTGTTTGCTGCTGCTGGTTGGTCCGCTACCGATACATCCACCACGCTCAAAATGTCTTTGTAAATGAGATGATCCCGTCTTCTTACTATCATAGCTTAGCACAGCCTTGCAAATTGTACATTGTGCATAATGAGTTGGCTCATTATTTAAGGTTGACACGATTTGAAAAACAGCCCAGAAGTTTGCCTTTCCTCTGGTGTTTTTTACCGTTTTAAGTTGGCCATCTGCGATTTTTCTCTTAATGTTCTCCATTATTTGCACGAGGTGAATTGCGGGTCGCGCTGACGGAAAACCTTCTGTGTGCGTGCGTGCGTGAGACTGTTATGTCAGTCATATGTCAGTGTAATTATCAGATTATGAAAGTTATGAGGTTATGAAATGTCTTTCTGTGTTTGTTTTTCTATCGTCAACGTCAACTTCTCATTTTTTTTATTATTATTATTTTTTTTTATTAATGTCTAAAAAGAAGGATAACCCAAAAAAGGCCCGAGGCCCGGCCCGCATGTGAACTATGACGTGAAAATTGGCCCTAGGGGCGTAAATAAGTCGGGGCCCATCGGGCTTTAGCTAACTTAATTCACATGATGTGTGTACTACTTGTCATCTTTTGTTTTCTGTTTTTGTGTAATTTAAATGGTAAATGTTCCTTTTTATCATTTAAGTCACTTGGCAAGAATTGCTAAAAGTTGCCAAATCAATTTTAAAAAATAGGTTAATTTGTTGCTAGGTGCTTTTGGAAGAAAGTTGCTAGGGTAGTCTGAAAAGTTGTTACATTTAGCAACAAAATTGCTAAATTGGCAACACTGTGACCCCAGTGTGAGAATGATGTTTAGCGCCCTCTAGTGTATGAACCTTTCTAGCACTGAGTTAAAAGGTGGTTTTTAATATTACATAAGAGCTACTTCTCATTTGGTAAATTGTACATCCTCGTTTCGTTTCCTTGCCTCTTTTAAGCACGGATGCTTTAATGCTGCCTCGTGATCCCAGATGAAGTTCCCCTAAAGATTCAGTGCCTCTGAATATCAATAGTAGCGCCACCTGCTGGCAGGTTAAGTTTACAACAGATATAAAGCCAAAAAATATCATTTAAATGTCCTTTGAAATAAGCTTTGTTTCAAGGAAGAACTCCAGTGCACTGACCTCCCAAGACAATTCTTCAGTCTCTTTCTTCAGTTGATTTGTTGAATTGCTTTGAGTCATTAATGTTTTATTTGATTTTTATCCACAGGGCTGGTTTGAGGCAAAATAACTTCGAGCTCTCCAGAACAATAAAGCAGATACAGTGTGTTGTAGGCTATGTTGTTGTAAAGCTATATGTTGTTGATCAGCAGAAGAACAAATAATCTTGGAACACACTGTGATCAACACCGAACATCTACTTCCTGACAAACACTACCAAAACACACAAATATCAATTAATAACAAATCACTCCATAAAGATTATTATTATTATCATTAACAAATTGACCTTAGTAAGTCACTGACAGGAAAAAAATAACAACAATAAAACCACAAAAAATTAAACATTCTTACTACAAAACATTTAATTAAAATTAAAGTTTCTGACTTCCAGATCTGTTATTAACATTTCGTGTACATAAACATTCTCAGATCCCATTATTATTATTATTATTTTTCTTATGTCTTGCATTATGTGTGTTTTTTAATTTTGAAAGTGTTTTCATTACCATATGTGTGTGTGTTTTTTTAACAGTGCTACACAGAAAGTGGTTTCATTACCAGACACAGATAATTCCAGAGTTTTTTTCCCCCCATGTTTAATTTCTCACACTATGATTGAATGTTCACTGTACATTTATGTAGACATTGTAGATTTTCTCATAATCTTTTCCCATAATCACGTTGGCAGCTACAAAAGCCAATAGGAGGAATCTGTGACCAGTCAAATGTACTCAAAAACCCAAAACAGGTTAAAAACTGGACCTGTGTATTTATGACATTATCAGTGTTTTTGCATCAGTGTCACACTCAGGGACAGAGATAGATTATTTTCAGCACGACTCTCTGTCTAAAATGACCCGTTTTTAAGGAGCGGGTTCTTTACGATTTGAAGCAAGGAGAAATGCGGTCTTGTGACCCCTGGTGCTTAATAATCCCCTGGATGTATCACTAAAAGCCTCTGAGTATCGCCAACAGCGCCATCTGCTGACTCGTGACATTTACAACAGCCATTAAGCAAGGAAATAGAGCCTACAGATGAACGTCAACTAAAATGATAAACCTTTGTTTAGAAAACAGTTTCTTCTGTCTCAATTTATTTATTCAACTGCTTGGAATCACGATTCCTTTTGCCAGCCACAGGACTGGTTCGAGCCAAAATTATGTCAAATGTACTGCTGAAGACTGAAACGTGTAAATAGGCCTGTAATTTGGCAGAAAACACTTTAGTCATCATTCTGGCTCTGATGTTTCTCTTCTCTGATCAGTTCAGTTTGAGGAAAACAACAACAAAAACTTGCTCTCTGCTGCATCCTGCTGGACTGGATAGTCATGCATCAAGTGCAAATAAATAAATAAACAAAAAATAAGTGCTGTGGGTTTGCTGTGGCAATAATGTCAACTGACCACTTTATTTAAATGAGAAATCAAAAGAAGTTAAACAAACACTAAATATCAGCATAAAAGTGTGAATAATGGGACACTTTGGAGTTTTATAGTTTACTGTGTCTCCTTGACACTTCAGACCGATAAAATAAGACTCATAATAACAGCTAGAATAAGATCATATTAATATAGAGCTGCTTGTGATGGAGCAAAACATGAACACAACGGAAAGGTGGCACATTATCCACTGTCCCACATTACACTAATTCACCTGCGAGAAAAAAAGGATGTTGTGAGTTTATTATATGAAAATAATGACAATTTTACATTTCCCTTTTTATGAATATCCACTACTGATTTTGTATATTATAGAAAATTATAAAACAAAAATGATATTATAAAAGAGGTTTATATAAAAAGAAAATAGTGGACTGCTAAGGCAGAAACCTGAATCATATATAATGCAGTCGCAATAAGAATGATTCCATAAAACAACAGAAGCAAAACCATATCCTATTTCTCACAAAACCCTTTTCTCATCTCTGAACATGGCAGATCATTCCAGTTCAGTGCGGGATGTGAAGGCGTCAGTTCAATGCAGTCCTCAATTCCATGTTCGTCATTCGGCTCACCTTTGATCCAAAACCTGAATAACATGCATCAGATTTTCTGTTAATTAGCTATAAAACAATACAGAATCTTATAAGACTCGGAATATAATCTTACAGGAACAGTTCCGAAATATGATAGAAATTCTAATTAGACAGTTTTGTATAGGAATCCTTTAGGATTTTTTGACAAATGCAACAAAACTAAAAAGAAAACAAAAACAAAAGTAGTACAAAGTACAGTAGCACACTTACCCTTGTTTCAGTGTTGAATTATCCACCCATTTCATGACGCCCTCCTGCTCTCTGTCAGACAAACCAATCCACACTCTCTCTTTGATGAATGAAGATATAAACTTCTGTGTGTGTAATAACAAAAAATAAGTGTTATTCCTCTCATTCATTAATGACTGCAGGACAGTCAGGTACAAGAACAGTTTCTTCCCCCAGGCAATCTACCTCATGAACAGTTAAATGTTCCCCACTTATGCAATAAAAATATGCAATATCCTTATATTTATTTATTACCCCTCCTAGTACATCCCTGCATCTTACTCTATTCTATTCCATTATCATCTATAGCACAACTATTCATACAATTTATTTATAATTATTTTATTTTTTTTTCTCTATGTTGTTGTTGTCTCTGTGTACTGGAAGCTTATGTCACTAAAACAAATTCCTTGTATGCGCAAGCATACTTGGCAATAAAGCTCTTTCTGATTCTGATTAACAGACACTCACACAAACTCACCTGCTTCTCTTCAGTGTTGATAATGACCAGATCAGCACCACGCTCCCTGCAGTACTGTCTGCTGTCAGACCAGCTCTTCAACTCACTGGACATGAAAAAACAAACTGAACCATTCTTCTCATTCAGAGATTTAAAATCTCTCTGTTACTGGTTTTTCTCAGCAGTGAGATCATTGACTTTGGTCTCCAGCTCCAGGTTCTTCTGACTCAAAGAGTTGAAGTTGTTCTGCAGTTGGTGTTTTTCAGTCATTAGATCAGTGTAATTGTCCTGTAAGCTGTTGATGGTTTGATTAAGCTCCTTAACTGTGTTCTTGTAACTCTTGATCAGGTCTCTCTCTGCTGTGATGGTGTTGTGCTGCAGTATGATGAAGACCAGCAGAAGAACACAAATGAGCCCGAGACCCACTGTGATCAACACCAAACATCTACTTCCTCCTGACAAACAGGAAGAAAACACTCAAATATCAGTTAATACACTTCATGTTATTAGAAATAAAGCTTCAAATCAACTTCTGTAAGGATAATCTAATATTGCTGTTAGTAATTGACATGCCTTTTTATGTTTTAGAAGTATATTTTTATGTCATCTGAAAGTGCTATGACAAAATTTGCGAACAAGAACACTTTAAAAAGTATATTAAAAATAAGTCAGTGATAATGCACTTTATTTAAAAGCAGAAACAGTGACATTACGTTCGTAGAAATACAAGATTTGAAAATATTTGTGATGTTTCTCATTTCCTCACAGTGACACTATTAACATAACCAAGTAACTATGCTTACTGTGCTTTAGATCTTTTCCTTCATCTTGGCTTTGACTCTGAGTTTGAGGACCAGTTGTTTTCTGAAAATCTCTGCGTTCAACATTTTCATAAATAGCCTCTAAATCCATTATCCACGGTTGTCTGATAGTGTATCTTCACAGTGAACTGTCATATTTAGAATGTTTTTTTTTTTAAATACTGTTAAATTTACACAGGAAGTGGTTTCACTTCACACTGGCCTTTGACAAAAATAAAGTCCTTCAGTCACACTTAAAAACTCTCTGCAGAGCTGTACTGCTATGTTTGTGCTTTGTACAATCAACCACATGTTATCAGCTTCAGAAGCCAACAAGAGGAGTCTGTGAACACTCAAATAAACTCAAGCAGCCTTAAACAGGCCAAACTGGACCTTTATATTGATGATACAGGAAACACAGCAGTAAGCAAGTAGGCCAGAGTGCAGTCTGGACGAGGGGAGGTGTCGCCCCGCCCACCTCAGCGGTTATTGGTTTATGATTAAGATGAGCTTATTGGTGTACAGATGAGTGACGATTTTACAGCTTATTGGTATAGATAATTATGACGCTGTTAGCAGGATTGGAATGCGGAAGTAGACATTCAGATGAATAAACTTTTAATATAAATTAAAAAGCGAATATAAATGTTGTGTTTTTGCATTTATTGTTGCGTTTCCACAACATCCCATATAAATACAAAGAGTTTTGGATTACGACGAACAGAATATAAATAAATGGTTTGCAGAGGTGGATAGTCCCAGGGGTCAGAAAGTAAAAAGTCCTGCCATATGTTTATTCCACCCATGAACTCAGCAGCTGATTTCACCAGAGGAGGAATCAAGTCATTCCTTCCAAGTCACAAACAAGTCTCAAGTTAAATCCCAAGTCCTCAAAGAGTTAAAGTTAATGAGATAAGTGAACTGACTAATTAAATGATAATTGTGCATTAGTGATGAACACCTGCTGTTATTGTAAATTACAGAGGATCAGATGCTAATGTTTTATTGGTTAAAATGATGCCACCATCATTGAGATCAGTGTTTGACTTAGTTGTACTCTTGACCCTTGACTTGTTGTGCTAGATCTCACTCTGTAGCTTTGTATGGGGGTGCTGTAGAAAAGAGCGATCAGTGATCTACAATAAACACATTGTCACAATGAGCTGGTGTGATTACGTTCAAAATAATGTTGGTTTGTTTAATAAGTTTAGATTTTGAATAGTCATCCCAGAGAAACTACAGCACGCAAAAAAAGTACTGCTTTAATATTTACAGAGAATGAATTTTAAATCTGTGCAACACATGAACTCCAGTGGTTTTTAGACACACACAGATATCAAGAACAAGCATATTAATATCTACAATGGTGACAATCATCAAAATGCTTCTTGTTGCAATACATGAAAAACTCCCATAATGCACTGCAGTATGAATAATTATTTTCACCACTGTTGAGGATCACGTGATAAATGTTCATGGCTTAATGCCTAAGCAGGGTTTTTTTTTCTTATTAAAGTATTATAGTGGTAATGTACAATAGAGGTGTGCGATACCGCTAGATTTGGTATCGAGCCGATACCAAGTAAATACAGGGCCAGTATCGCCGATACCGATACTTTTTAATAATTAAGGTGGATGCGTCTTTAACCTAAAATCTAAATGAATTTTCATGACTTTTAATTTGTTTTTGTGATTTGCATTTCGGGTTATAGGGAATGTGAAGGTACGTCACGCAGTGTTTGCATTATGGGACGTGGGCGCCATGTTTAGAGGCACGATCTCTAGGCGTTTCTCAATGTAAAGGATACTTCCTTGGCAGGACTGGTCCTTCCAAGTCACTTCCTTCAGAGTCTAGGCGAGGCTCCTCTTTAGCACTCGGAGAACACGTAAATGGAACAGGCTAGCAAGTGCACGTCATTACGTAAGTGAAGAGGTCCGCTTTCAGTGCTTATCGCAAGCCGTTTTAGCATTTAAAACTTATCTTAAATGGAGTTTTGACTAGCCATAAAGTATTTAGAGATATCTCTAATCCGATTTATTACTATTGGAATTATAATTGCAGATATCTCTAATTGTCATTGTGACTAGTCGAATTATAATTATGACTATGCGAAATTATATTTATGGATAGTCAAACCAAGTTTTAAATGCTAAAACGGTAGGCGCTGAAAAATGGAAGTGTATATGTTACTGTTTTGGTTGCTTGTTTTCTACACGGAGACGTATGAACGCCTCCGTTTGTTCCTTGGTCCCTGTAAAAAAAGACGAGAAAGCTATGAATAACGCTGTGAACGGTATAATATTAACGTTAAATTACTTTGGACAACTTAACTAGTTATTTATAAAAGAAATGCCGGTGACGGCAACCAAGCTAACAATTGTTAAATGACAGGTCCGGTTCAGTTAGCCATCAATAACGTAATTTGTATTTGTATAATTTATAATATCAATACGGTAGTAATCTGTACTGGCATTTAAACGTTAAACTTTACTTATATTTACTACAGTTATAAACTCCACTTTGGTAACGTAAATACATATTGAAAGCATATTGCCCCGTTAACGCTTCGACTCCACTAACGTTTGACATTTTTGAATTTTTTGAACAAGATAGCAAAGCTGCGCGCATAGGATTGTGGGTGATTTGAGAGCGCGAAGGCTACACATATGCATCCTTTCCTGTATATGGGATATTTTTCGAACGAAGGACTCAGTCCTTTGTTGAAATTCCGAGGATCCTCGACATTGGAACAGTACTTCGACGGATGTCGATGACGTAGCATCCTCGAAATTCTGGCTTCCGAGGATCCTTCCTTGACATTAAGAAACTGTTTACGTTTTCGCCCTTTTCGCCGACGACGTTGCTATGACATTTAATTGTGGGTGTGTTTGGCTAAAACGAGGTAAAACTGAAGAAGAACGGAAGAAATTGAGAAGTTGAAAGAAAAAGAGAAGGGACCCTATCGGGAGAAACTAAAATGCCACTGCCCTAAAAACGTTATTTGGACAAACTGTCCGAGATAAACAACATAGATCCATATGATTTAGCAGCCCAAGACTGGATTACAGATCCAGATGCACTAACTCCGCTCACATATCTGGACATCGTCAATTACCTTGTTTTTGGATTGAGTGCGTACACTTTTGCAGGAGTTTAAGAGCTATAAATCCCTTCAAGCCCATGAACAGTTTTGCAGCAGCTGGGTACAAGACCTCCTCATTCACAGGCCGCCTAACTGCAAGAGCACAGTCGTACTGGCAAAGGTAAGATGGCACTTCTTCTTCTGTCGGAGTTTTATGGCGGTTGGCAAACCAGCTAAAAGAAATATGCTATTTACTGACAATGTATTAATACCTACGTATCTTAATGATTCTGTAAAATTGATTCTTTCTCTGTTGTATTCTATGCAATGAATCAACACGTTCATAAGATGGCACTTGTGTTTTTGGCCAAGTTATTAAAACAAACAAAATGCTAAATATTCAGCTAAAGTTATGTTATTTTAAAGAGTCATAATCAGTGGGTTTGAGCAGTTGCATTTAATAAAAAAAAAATTGTTATAATCGTCAAAATTGTCTAAAAACCCAGTTTTATTTTGCTTGTGGCGGGCAGATTTATTTTTGTAACTCATGTGGTTATGTTGATTAGAAATTAATGAATACATAATTTACAATCAATAATTTACATTACATTATTTTTACATTGAAATACGTAATTTACATTTACAAGTTAGTTTTGACCAGTGTTAGCATGAAAACAATATAATTTAGGTGGTTCTGCTTTTATTAATCACAAATTAATTAAATTTAATTTATTTAATCAGATACTTAATTTATCTGTCATTGATTAACATTTCTGTCTTTATGTACAGGTGATGCACTCCCAGCGCCTTAGTGAAGTTCCTCTGAAGGCTTGGGTTATAGATTGATGTATCTTTGCCCATCCCAGTTTATGTGCACTTAAAGGGATAGTTCACTTTAAAATAAAAATTCTGTCATCATTTACTCACCCTCAAGTTATTTTAATACCTGTGTGAATTTCTTTCTTCTGCTGAACACAAAGGAAGATATTTTGAAGAATGTCAGTAACCAAACAGTTAACTGGAACCACTGACTTACATAAAAAAAACATTTTCCTACTATAGAAGTCAGTGGTTCCAGTTAACTGTTTGGGTACTGACATTCTTCAAAATATCTTCCTTTGTGTTCAGCAGAAGAAAAGAAATTCACACAGGTTTAAAATAACTTGAGGGTGAGTAAATGATGACAGAATTTACATTTTAAAGTGAACTATCCCTTTAAAGGGTCTCTGTGGATACAATCAGTACAGAAACAGATAAGTCACTTAATGTATTTATTAAGCAGTTATATAAAAACTTGAGTCACAAACATTTTAAAAAAGGCATGTAAAAGATGTACACAATATCAAAGCAAATTGTTCATTGAAAACAAAATAAATAATTGATTTGATTCATGCAATGTGGCCTGGCTTTATCATCTGCTAACATGAACCACAATTGAACATCATTCATCAACTATCCTACGATGGTGCCCAGTCAGGATGAGTATCCAGCATTTCAAATGCTGGTTGTCCTGTAAATACATGGTGCCCAGTCAGGATGAGTATCCAGCATTTCAAATGCTGGTTGTCCTGTAAATACAGCAATTTTGTAGGTTATATACAATTATGGACATCTTCATATACTTTCAACACACATACATATACACATATACATACACATATATATATACACACACACACACATATACATGTATGTATATATATATATATATATATATATATATAAAATATACATAAATATGATAAAAAAATTCAAATTCTACATAAAGCTGTGCGTGTGTGTGTGTGTGTGTGTGTGTGTATATATATATATATACACGCATATATATACACATACACACGCATATATATACACATACACATATACATACACACACCACACACAAAAAAAAAAAAAAAAAAAAAAAAAAAAAAAATATACACATACATACACATATACATATATATATATATACATATATACATATATATACATATACATATATATATACATATACATATATATATACATATATATATATATATATATACATACACACACATACATACATACATACACACATATACATAATTATGTTAGTAGAAACTGGACCAGAAGATAAACAAAAGCTAACACATTAATAATAATTTCTTCATATATATATATATATATATATATATATTATATATATATATATATATCATATATTCTATTTCTTAGACATTGTGATTGTTGTTGCAAAAGGAACATTATCTGTTGATAGCCAAAAATTATGCTTTGCTCTGGGAGTCAACACACATCGACGTTTAAGACAATGAGAGCAAAATGAAAATATTGTATTTAGGTCAAAGTTAGAGACCAGAGAACTCACCTGACTGAAAATGCAGCGAACACACTCTCGCTGGATGCAGGGGTGTTTTGAAAAGTAAAAATTTTTCTCCTGATTGGCGGCAACCCACGCGATCCGGCGTTTTTTTTCGTCAGCTCCTGCACCTGCTTCCCTTGTTGTTTTTTCCAGGAAGGAAAGCTGAAAAAAACGTATTCCGTTTTTTCAGTTTCCTCCCTGAACGATCGTGTGACCTGCTATGATCGAGCAGTACTGACCAACCATATCGACGTTTATTAAAATCTCGACAGAAACTCCAAACAGCCTCCAACACACGAATTCAAATACAGCGGGATAGGGCGCGATCCTGCAAATGGCGGAGGACCCATAATGCAACACGGCGTGACGTCACCTTCACATTCCCTATTAATCAGTACTGCAAAAGCTTTTGTTCAGAAACAACTTTTGGTTACTTCTGTTTTATTTAAATAAACAAAGTTACAAAATGATTACTTCACAAATATAAAAAATGTAAAAACAAATTCTCTTTTTCAAGTAGCATGTTAACAAAAAATGCTCCTCTTTCTCTCTGCTGCCATTTCTCCGCCTCTGACTGACTGCTGTTAGAAATGCGCGGCTGAGCGGCGCGCGCGCGCCTGACTGCTGGTGGTAGCGCTAGTGGTGAGTCACGTGACGGTACAACACAGGGGAGGGGGAGGAGAGCAGCAGTGTCGAGCACGAGCAGCACTCTTGAGAGCTTGCTCTGCTCTGTGACAGCAGCAGCATTTTGACAAACACGGCCAAGTCGCAAAACGAGACACTGAAACTTAAAGCTCCTATATGTAGGAATTTTGTAATAAAATTTCCGAAAATAACTTGCACAGTGTGATATATTTCCTCCAGTTGTGTATTACAATATCTCAAAAGTCTCCAAAGATTTTTTATTTCAGAGAAATTCCGATTTTAAATAACTGGCCGTCCCGGAAAAATTATGTCGCCTCTCAGTGACGCAATGTCCGCTCTATATACTTTTTTTCCGGTGTAGACCATGTGATGTTCCACCACACCGGAATATCACATGGTCAAATGCGGAAGTGGTGGTTATGTTATAGCCGCGTGTAAAATGAGGGCTGCATCCGAAAACTTAGGCAGGTGACTTGCTGCCTCGCAGCCGTATCAGGCAATGACTTTGCAGGCAGCGTTTTTGCACGAAGGCACCTCAGGATTTTGGACAGGCTTCTGAGGCAGAGTAACGGTTAAATGATCTACAGCTAAATATAGAGAGCTTTGGTGATAACGAAGTTAATATTTCATTACTGCAATATTAATTTCTCGCTAGAAAAGTGGAAAACATGATCAAAAACATTTACACAAAAACTGACCACCGACCGCAACTTTCAGACACCATCTTTATTTTTTGGCTTGACTGTCACAGAAT
Source organism: Cyprinus carpio (assembly GCF_018340385.1). Lineage (NCBI taxonomy): Eukaryota > Metazoa > Chordata > Actinopteri > Cypriniformes > Cyprinidae > Cyprinus > Cyprinus carpio. The sequence goes on from NC_056597.1 coordinate 35,080,173, forward strand.
GGAACGCACAGGATTGTGGCATATAAAAGGCAGCGAAGGATACATCTATGCTGCCTTCAAAAATCGGCCAGATGAAGGCATCTCAGGAGACAGGAAATGAAGCTAACATTGAATTCTGAATTTGATATGGGCTTGGCTTTCGTTTAGGTCACACTTGGACGTGGGCGGGGTTGTGTCGGGGATGGGCGTGTTGGTTGTCGTTGTTATGGATCACGATAACTCTTTGGCGAGTATTGAAGTGCCAGTAAAACGTAAGCGTCCATATTCGGATACACGCAGACTGTGTGACAAACGGAGGAATAAAACCAGGATAAATATCGGCCAGGCGTTTACGAGATGGAGAGAGCTGCGCGAAAATCTTGGACTTGACAGAGACTCTGCTCTCGCGAGTGTATTGATAGACAGGTAAGCAAATCAATTACAGGTAATACAAAAACGAATAAATTACCTCATCCGTGATCATGATTCGTTTATCCAATTCAGATACATTGCTAAGGTGAAAACGCATTAAAAACGACATCTCCCATCGTCACCTGCTTCATAGCGTCATCAAGCTTCGCCTTTGTTATTGTTGCAAAAGCGCCCTCTTGTGGTCAATTACAAAAGTCACATACTGGGGTATTTATTATCAATATTTTCACGTTGGTATCGATATTATCGATATGTACTGATCTCCCTGCTTTACAACACTCCAATGAAATATCACTCTTTTTTGAAAAATAATAAAGAATTCAAATCAAGATCATTCAGTCATCAAAAGCATCGGATACCTGGTCGTTCAAGATTAGTTTCAGCATTGCACAAATGTTTTCTGTGAAACAGTAATGCATTTGTTTTAGAAGCAAATTTATCAAAACTGTTAAAAGGCTCAAGAGCCCAACTGAAGCAAATACTGACCACAATTATGGTGGCAAAGTTTTTTTTTTTTTTTCAATTGATTACATCCAAGGCTGTGCTTAAAGTCAGTTGTAGTTCTTGTGTTTCTCTTTTCTTCAGTGATGTTGATTGTTAACAGTAGGTGTTCATCACTAATGCACAATCTTCATTTAATTAGTCACTTAATTATCTCATTAACTTTAACTCTTTGAGGACTTGGGATTTTAACTTGAAACTTGTTTGTGACTTGGAAGGAATGACTTGATTCCTCCTCTGGTGAAATCACGCTGCTGAGTTCATGGGTGGAATAAACATATGGCAGGACTTTTTTACTTTCTGACCCCTGGACTATCCACCTCTGATGGTTTGATTTACAATTACTCCCTCGACGGCTGTAATATACACAACATATACATTAATATCTTTATTTAGAAAGTTACACAGCAACATAATTCAAATAATCACAATATATATAGTTATTGTATGCAGTGGCGGACTGGGACAGTAAATCAGGCCAGGAATTTGACTGCACCCCAGGCCACCTCTGTTGGTGCAGTCACCACCACCCAATTCATGTGTCCACCAGACTGCTAAACTTGTAGGCTTAACCCTCTTAGTTGATGTAACAGGTAGACTATCATACATAATATGAATGGATAAATAAACAAACTCTCAAAAACTCACTAGGAACACACCATCTATATCATCTTTCCCTGAATCCCTCTCTCTCTCACTCTGCACATCTAGTTTCTCTGCTATATGAAATAAGCACTTTCAAAAATCTATATTAATTGTGCAGCCATCAATTGTATGTCCCCATGATCACAGTCCTACTACTGATGATCTTATAAATCATAAAAGCACATATTGTTCTAAGAGTATAGCCAGCATGTTTACTTTTGCTTTTAGCTTAAACTTTACCGGAAGGTTCCTGCTCCGACTCAAAAGCTGAACTGTCCACCCCCTTTTGTTTAACAGCAGGAGCACTTGGAAGCCTGGGTGCCAGCCCGAACCCCGCCCACAACATTTTTTTGGACGGGAAGTTCGGTCTGGACTCGATCCATTGAGGAGTAATTATGCTCGGCTCCCAGAAGGCCGAGCCAATCAAATTGCCAGGGCGGGCTTTAATCGATGATGGACAGGCTATCTGCAGTTACGTAAGATAGGGCATCTTGGAAGGGGTAGGCTCACGATCTCTTTTCTCTGAAGCCTCAGATGAGCATGCTTCTTCAGCCTTGTCTCTTTCGTCGTCTTTCCATTTTTTTAAAGTTAGTCAAGTCACGTTGCAACCGTGTAATAAAGTTGAGACAGGGCCGACAAATGCGATAAGATTTATTTTCATTATTGTCGAGATCTAATCCTAAACCCGAGAACTAGTTCGTATATACATGCACCTTTTGTGTTTCTCTCAAAAATGTTATTCGTGCTTATAAGTACTCCGCGAATTCTTAAATTCTTTTTTACAACAGCGGCAAAGAAGATCATTTACACTCATTACTTTCCTACTTACAGTTCCAGCATGCGTGGCGTGCCAGAGACAGGGGTAACTGCAGCCTGGAGCAATGGGCGTGCCAAAAGGTAGGGGCGTGCCAAAAGGTAGGGGCGTGCCAAAAGGTTTCTCATTGGTCAAAGGAGTTTTACTCTGTTGGCCAATCAGCGGTAAATATACATGTACGTAATTTCCTTTAGACAAGAGAAGGTGGCGGCGATAAGACGTGGTGTAATTATTCATCACACGTTTATCTATGCTTTATATACCACAAATATGTATATAAAGATAGCTTGTTACAATACGATCATAATTTTCCCTTTGCGTTATATCTTGCAGCTTTAGTAATTGGTTTATTGTTGTTGACAGACATACTGTATGTACAGTGAGACAAAACGATGAGCGCATCTGCATCGAAGGTGAAGCTCTCAGAGCTGATAGTATATAAATGCGTCCTTTATGTGCAATACAGTACAGAATACATCCTGTAAGTATAATAATTATTACCACCTCTGCTATTACAACTGAACTAAGATCAATTCACAATCTATGAAGACGATTAGACAAAATCAAAAAACTAATTCAGAGTTTGTTTCTACCTTTCTGCTAGGTATCCAACTAATGCAGAGTATATTCAAGTTTCCAACACACTGGTTGTGAAGAACCCTTTCCAGAGAAATATAAAAGGAAATGACTGTGTAAGTGACATTGTTTTTAATCCATTTGTTTATCTCTATCAACATAATCACACACAATATTGTAGTAACAATATATTGTAATCTTTATTTGCTGGAAAATGACAATCAGTGAAATTTGTGTTTTTAGCACACCTGACACATCTCTAAACCGGAAATTTAAAGCAGAACGTGCACCACTCGCAGGTTATTGTAGCATATGTAAGCACACTGCCATATGCATAATTTATTTTTGCACTGTTAATCAATTTTACATTTTCACTTCAATGTAAGGAAGATACTGTACTACAGATATTTAAATCTTTTTTTGTATCTACTCCACTTTTTCACTGCCTGACCATCATCTTAATGTTTATGAAGTTCAATGTTTTTATTATTTTTTATATCTAAAGCACCTTTTTCAATAAGTATTTAGATGTTTCGCATATCTGTCAGGGTCTAAGCATGATCTGTTTCTGTTGTTCTGATGAAGGAAACTTGTGTTGGGGAGGATTCAGTGTCTGTTGAGGCCTATGTGAATGTGCTACAAAGCGAGTATCAGAAAACACATCCAGACACCTGGACTGTCAAAGACCACACGGCAGGAACATTCTCCTGGAGACGCTGAGAAAGCACAGAAGGAATGTCTGTGGAGGATGTACTCAGAAAACACCCATACTTAAGGACACCTGCTGGAGTGAGTATAGTAAAATAAATCATCAACTGTAAAATATCTTGTCATCGTGTTTGTGCCAGTCTTTATGGCTGGAGTTACTCGCTGGGCCCCAGATCTCGCTTCCATACAGGGCAATGGGGCAGAATGACACTATCGAAGATCTTTGTCCAAATTCTGATGGGGATGTTTATTTTGAATAATTTAATTCATATAGCGTGCAGTGCCCTGCGGGCTTTTATAAGTAATGTTTTAATTGCCAATTTGAAATTTCCAGTGGGAGTTAAAAATAAGTATATTGTAAAGTATGTTGAAGTGCGGTGTTGTTTAAAGTAAATAAATGTTTATGTTCTAGATTTCTGGGTTTTTTCTGAAATATCATAATCTTAGTTTTTGGGATGTTGATGTCTAAGGCCCAATCCTGGCAGTATTTAGTTAAAATGTCAAGGTTGTTCTGGAGACCTTCTGGTGTTTTAGATAGAATTAGCAAGTCGTCTGCATACAGTAAATATTTGACTTCTGTGTCGAATAATTGTAGTCCTGGACTGTTTGATTGGTCCAGTAGATCTGCCAGTTCATTGACATATATGTTAAATAAAGTCGGGCTGAGGCAGCAGCCCTGTCTCACTCCTCGCTGTTGAGGAAAATAGTCTGTCCTTTGCTGTCCAATTTTTACTGCACATTTATGTTTTTAATTAAGTCATATATTTTACCCCCTATCCCACTTTGAATGATTTTATAAAACAAACCATTATGCCAAATGGAGTCAAAAGCCTTCTTAAAATCTATAAAGCATGCAAATATTTTTCCATCTTTCTTTTGGTGTACATGTTCATTTATTAGCGTGTTTAGTGTGTGAATATGGTCAGTTGTTCGATGTTTAGGAAGGAAGCCCATGTGAGAATTTCTGATGACATTGTGCTGCTTTAAGAAAGATGAAATCCAAGAGTTGATTATAGAGCAAAATACTTTTCCCAAATTACTGGTTACACAGATCCCTCTGTAGTTATTAGGATTGGTTTTGTCTCCACTTTTAAAGATAGGAGAGATGAGTCCTGTGTTCCAGACCTCAGGAAAAACACCTGAACTCAAAATCAAATTAAAAAGTTTAATTAATGGAATTTGCAATTCAGGAGAGCTGTTTTTAAGCATCTTTTTCTTTATGTTGTCAGGGCCACAGGACTTCTTACATTTGAGGGATTTCAGTTTTCCACTAAGTTCTTGTTGGGTTATTGGATAATCTAGTGGATTTTGGTTGTTTTTTGATGCATGATTCAAGAGCATTCAATTTTTCGAGGACTTTTAACTGGTTGGGATTATCCAGAGGGTCAGTTTGATGTGTGTAGAGCTTCTCAAAATAATCTTTCCAAATCTGACCATCTTGTTTGGCTAACTCTTGTGGCTTTGTCTTGTTCAGACCGTTCCACATGCTCGAGAACTGACCCTAATCAATTGAGTTTTCCATCTTCTGAATTGTGCTGTTATAATAATCCAGTTTCTTCTGTCTCACTGTGTTTTTGTATTGTTTCAGGAGTTCTGAGTGTTTTGAGCGTAATTCTAAGTTGACCGGATCTTTGTGTTTTTGATTTGAAATGAATCGTAGCTCTTGTCTTATTGTTTTACATTCATGGTCAAACCACTTTTCAGAAGGTTTTTGTTTAGCTCTATTTTTGTGTTTATATGTGGTAGTTTCATTTAAAGGAGCCTTTTTTGCTATATTTTTAAAAATGTCATTAATATGTTTAATTGCTAAATTTATTCCTTTCCAATTATTATCATATGTTGAATTGTTAAAAAGAACCGTTTCTGTCGGACAGTTTTCCACTAAGTTCTTGTTGGGTTATTGGATAATCTAGTGGATTTTGGTTGTTTTTGGTGCATGATTCAAGAGCATTCAATTTTTTGAGGGACTTTTAACTGGTTGGGATTATCCAGAGGGTCAGTTTGATGTGTGTAGAGCTTCTCAAAATAATCTTTCCAAATCTGACCATCTTGTTTGGCTAACTCTTGTGGCTTTGTCTTGTTCAGACCGTTCCCACATGCTCGAGAACTGACCCTAATCAATTGAGTTTTTCCCATCTTCTGAAGTGTGCTGTTATAATAATCCAGTTTCTTCTGTCTCACTGTGTTTTTGTATTGTTTCAGGAGTTCTGAGTGTTTTGAGCGTAATTCTAAGTTGACCGGATCTTTGTGTTTTTTGATTTGAAATGAATTGTAGCTCTTGTCTTATTGTTTTACATTCATGGTCAAACCACTTTTCAGAAGGTTTTTGTTTAGCTCTATTTTTGTGTTTATATGTGGTTGTTTCATTTAAATTAGCCTTTTTTGCTATATTTTCAAAAATGTCATTAATATGTTTAATTGCTAAATTTATTCCTTTCCAATTATTATCATATGTTGAATTGTTAAAAAGAACCGTTTCTGTCGGACGCGTGCGATTCGAGAACCGAGGAGCTGATGATACTGCGCATGCGTGAAGCAGACTGACACACAGCGCGTCTGAACCGAACTGGTTCTTTTGGTGATTGATTCTGAAACGATTCTGTGCTAATGTTATGAGCGCGGGTAAACAGACGGCTTGAATCAAGGGCAATCATCGCCAATGAAGTCATTACGTCGAGTGCAAAATAACTGGTGAACCGTTTTCGGCAACCGGTTTATTGAATCAAACTGTCCGAAAGAACCCGGTTCGCGGAGAGAAGAACAGGACTTCCCATCACTACCGGTGATCCGAAAAACCGATGCAACCGGTTCTTGACTCGAGAACGAGTCAATGTTTCGTTCGTTATCTGGCTCGGTTCAGTCAGTGTACTGTTTGAGTAAATGAATTACTCCGGGATATTGGTTTATTTGAACTCAGAGGGAGTGTCAGCCATGTTAAAAAAAGTTAACAGCTTAAGTCATTTGTGGATTAATGCTTATTGTTGACGCGAACCGTTTTCAAACGATTCAGTTCGATTTGGTGAACTGGTTCAAGAAGATCCGGTTACATCAAGTGATTCGTTCGCGAAACCGGATGTGCTGTGAACGGCGCGCTCATAACAGACCCGGGGAGAGAAGTCAATGCTGATTAAAGTCCTAGTTTTTGATATTTTTGGACCAAAATGTATTTTCGATGCTTCAAAAAATTCTAACGGACCCTCTGATGTCACATGGACTACTTTGAAGATGTTTTTTATTACCTTTCTGGACGTGGACAGTATACCGTACATACATTCTCAATGGAGGGACAGAAAGCTCTCGGACTAAATCTAAAATATCTTATACGTTACTGTAAAAAGTGATGCTCTATATTTACTCAATAAAATTGTGGCAACAGATTACAAGCAAATATTATTAATTAAATTTAACACATTAGAATTAATTAGAATTAATCAAATGAGATACTTACAAGCAATCATTCAAAATGAGATAAAATTACATGAAAAAAATAAGTAAAAGGTATACAAAAATACTGGTTTTGTTGGACAAAAAACGAGAAGCACCTGGCTGCAGCCTGCATATAGAGGTGGGGTTGCACATGTTAACCCGCCCCATACCTACTCTGATTGGTTCGATCATCTTTCATAGGCATACATGATAGGAAATGTGTGCGTAGTTGGTGTACACTGTTAAAAATAATACACTATATTTACTTAATAAAATTGTGGCAACAGATTACAAGCAATATTATTGATTAAATTTAACACATAAGAATTCATTAGAATTAATCAAATGAAATGTTTAGAAATTAACCATTCAAAATGAGTCAAATAGCACAAAAAAAAAAAATAAGTAAAGTTTAAAAAAAAAAAATTCTTTGAGAAAGAAAAACAAAAGACTATGCTAATGAATACTATGTTATGCATACCAGGCCAGTATTTGGTGATTAAGAAACACAGAGCAAAAATGTAATTCACAAATTCATGTTTTTGTTGCTTACATGGAGATGATACAGGCATTGTGTTCAAAAGTTTATGTTTTCAAGCCCCCAAAACAGAGTTATTGAAGACACCTGATGTTAACAAACAGAATCACTGAAGTAGAATAATCTACATTTTGGTTACCATTACGGTGGTCAGTGTTTGCTTTAGTTGAGCTCTTGACCCTTAAACTTTTAAACAAATTTTTTGGTTGCTTTAATTGTAATACAGCAGTTAGACAAGCCAAAGAAGAATAAGATCAGATGGTGTTGGTTGTTTTGACATCATTTGATCTAGATTTCTGAGTTGGTTGTATCTCATCAGCAACAGGCGTCATTTGGATGAACAGTGTAAGGTCTGGTATTTTCAGCATAATCAAATAGATTCTTAGAAGCACTTACAATCACAACATAAAAAAAAAAATGTCATTCTACAAATTTTTTCATTTAGGCACACAGACATCAAGAATCAGGCTGAGAACCTCAACAATGGTGACCATCAAAAAGCATGTTGCACTGCATTCTGGGTGCCACCAATCAAAACTCAATTTTTAGTGGCTTTTTTTGTGATGCTTACAGTTCATCTGTTAATCTGAATATGCTGGTTTGTCACCATTCTTGAGATTCATACGCTGGTTCTTGATGTCACTGTGTGCCTAAAATAAGTCTTCCCTCTCCCACAACAATTTTTTTTTTTTTTTTAATCAGAATTCTTAAACTCTGGGTTTTACAGAAAATTTTGGGTATTCTATTGTTGAATTACAGGGGCTGCAATACTACAAGCTCTACTTGCAACACTCAGGCCAAACAATGATTATGTAAAATCATAACCAACACCACTGATCTTCTTTACTCTGAGCATTTCTAGCTGTTATAATTCAGTTCCAACAGCCATACAAAATGTAATATTAAAAAGCTAAGGGTCAAGAGACCAACTAAAGCAAACACTGACCACTATAATGGTAACCCTATAAATTTACCCTTTTCTCCTTCAGTGATTCTGTTTGTGAACTTTAGGTGTCTTCAATAACTCTGTTTTGGGGGCCTTAAGACACAAGCTTTTGAACATGATGCCTGTATCATATCTATATAAGCAACAAAAATGTGAATTTGTAAAAAGGCTGACATCATGTGCATGCATATAATGTTTTCACTGGGTGTTTCATGATCGCCAACTGCTGGCCTGAAAAGTATAACATAGCATTCTTTAGCATAGTGTTTTTTTGTTGTTGTTGTTGTTGTTTTTTCTCTCAATGAAATCAATATTTTTGTGTAAATTTTACTTAATTTTTTCATGTTCTTCTACTCATTTTGAATGGCTGCTTGTAAGCATCTAATTTGATTATTTCTAATTAATTATAATGTGTTAAATTTAATTAATAATATTGGATGTAAAATTCTAAACAATTTTATTGAGTAACAGGATTACAGGGGCATAATGATTCTCATTTCCGAAGATGAACGGAGGTCTCACGGGTTTGGAACGACATGAGGGTGAGTCATTAATGACATAATTTTGATTTTTGGTGGTGAACTATCCCTTTAAGGCAAGAAATTGAGTTTACAGTAGACTGGGTTAAAGTGAAAGTATTTATCACTACTGATTAAGATAAGTGACCTGTGAATTGATGTTTATTTCACTTACAGTATTGATAGCCATTTAAAACGGGTGGAATATTAATGTAACTATAAAAGTTAATGTTTATTTAACTCAGAACTTGAGATAGCTGTATACAATTAGTGTTTTACTTTAATTTTGCTATAAAGACACTGTATCACCCCTTTCTTAAGTCAAAAGCAGCTATTAAGGTAAACAGTAACAAGCAAGTAATAATTAGGGAATTACATTTAATGCATTAATTAATTTAGAGAAAGATATTTTGATATATAGGAATTCGGGGAGCGCACTCCACACTAATAGCTATACATGCTAGGGGGCGCTACATAAAATGGGGGCTCGTCCGGGATAGATAATTAATGCAATCAACTAATTTGTAATTTGATGCTAATAGTGTTAGCTGTTACATTCCCTCATGGTACTGATTCCAGAAGACGTTGCGAATGCCCAGATTGAAGAAGCCCTAGGAACTATCAAAGCCTTAGGGCGAGTGCAAGTGAGAGGACGGACTGTTAGTCTGAAGCTGGATAGCCACAGGGTGCTATGCGAGTGTAAAGAGACGGTGGACCCCACCAAAGTCCCTCCTAAACTGTTGCCAGAGGGAAAGACAAAAAAATGGATGATTGTTATTGCTTATGAAAGTCCTACTCCTTCGAGCCCGTTAAAGAGTTTGTTGGAAGAACCTCCAGAGAGTGGCTCAGCAGAGTCTATTATTCGTGCGGTGGGTGATTTGTTGACTAAGATGGGGACACCATCAGGTGACAACAGCAGTTACCGTCGTCTGAGAGTGTTCTTTGGTACCTTGGCAACTCCAGTTGGAGAAGAGTCTCTTGACCATTGGTTAGAAAATGCATGCCTGATGGTCGAGGAGAGTGAGTGTTCCACTAAGGAGAAACGACGACGTATCATGGAAAGTCTGAAAGGTCCTGTGCTAGCTGTTGTAAAGGCTGTGCGGACTGCTGATCCAGAGGTTAGTCCTGCTCTGTGTTTAGAAGCCATTGAGAGTGCTTTTGGGTCTGCTGAGACAGGCGAAGACCTGTATTTTGCCTTTAGATTGCTACAGCAGCAGCCAAAGGAAAAGTTGTCTGACTTTCTTAGGCGCATAGAGTTGTTATTGACCAAGGTAGTTCGTCGCGGAGGTCTCCCAACAAGCCGTGCTGACCGTGCTCGAGCGGAGCAGCTGCTGAGAGGTGCTATTCACTCCGATATGATGCTTGTCCAGCTCAAGCTCAGGGAGAGGAAGGAAAACCCTCCATCATTCTTGGAACTGCTGAGTGAGATCAGAAGTGAAGAAATGTACGAGTCATCAAGGACTAAGCTGAACACCTCTGTCCAGAGAGTTCACACAAACCCTGCCACAGACAATAGACAGGATGATGTTGAGCATTTGAGAACAGAAATTCAAGAACTCAAGTCAATGTTCACTGCCATGAGTACTTTGCCTAACAAGGTTGTAGCAGATAGCAAAGGATCTGTGTCAATGACAAAGATGCACCCCCCAGAGACAGGTAGTGATAGTGAAGTAGCTGTTTTGAGAAAGCAAGTGAAAAACCTGCAAAAGCAAATGACAGGCCATAAGCTAAAAGTCTCTGAATCCCCTACTTCAGTTCTTCGAGTAGAGCCATCAAGACAAACCCATAGTGATAATAGAAAGCAACCATCTAACGACTCAGATGGGAACTTTTGTTATCGCTGTGGTGAAAAACGGCCATGCCAAATCAGGCCAAAGTTATTCGAAAGCTGATACACGCTCTAAAGAAAGCTAAACAGGGTGATCTATCTTCTCGAGCATAAGGCGATGGTCACACAGTGTGCTCAGCTAAGAAAAGTGAAGTAACCACCCTTGAAAGAGGCATTCCTCCAGGACTGATCGGGCCCTGTTCAATCATCCCAGTGAAGATAAATGGCCAGCACTGTGATGCACTTCTGGATAGTGGCTCTCAAATCACAATTATCTTCGAGCCCTGGTATGAGCACTACTTATCTGATGTCCCAATCCAGCCAGTGTCAGGGTTGGCGATATGGGGTTTGAGCGAAACCAGTTACCCCTACCTGGGATATGTCGTAGTGGAGATGGAATTTCCAGAGAAGGTTACCGGTACAAAGGAGACACTTTCTGTCCTTGCTCTGATTTGCCCAAGTTCAAAAAGTCCTGAAAAGACCCCTGTGATCCTTGGAACAAATGCAAACCTGTTCCAGAGACTGTCCATGCTCTGCAAGGAGACCACAGAAGTGGACATTGCCCAGACCCTTGGCATAAAGGCAAAGAACTCCATTTGTCACACAGACCAACCAACCACTGAGGGTGAAGAGTATGAAGTTGCATGTGTGAAGTAGATGGGTCCAGGCTCACTAACCTTACCTCCTGGTGGGGAATGCTGTGCCATCTGTGAAGTGGAGTTGAAGAGGCCTCTGGGTAAAGACATGTTGATGGTTGAGGCATCACCCACGGCTCCATTACCATTCGGAGTACTGCTGCAGCCTATGGTCGTGCATGGTACTGCAGTGGATGATCACCTCACTATCCTTATCCAGAATGAGTCCATGAAAGACACCGTCATTCCAGTTGGAACTGTCCTAGGCCAGCTGTGTCACGTTGATCCAGTCGTTCCATCTCTGAAAGTTGAAACTGAGGCTGGGACTGTACCAACAGAGTTAGACCCGCAACTGATCCAGTTTGGCGACTCGCCCATACCATCACAATGGAAAGCACGACTCCGTCAAAAGTTATGTAAGCGAGCAAACGTATTCTCATTGCATGAGTGGGATGTTGGCCTGGCAAAGGATGTGGAACACCATATCAGGATGACCGATGCAAAGCCATTCAGAGAACGTTCAAGACGTTTAGCTCCCGCAGATATTGACGATGTTCGTCAGCACTTGCAAGAGTTGTTAAAGGCTGGTATAATTAAGGAGTCACGTAGCCAGTATGCATCACCAATTGTGATTGCCAGAAAAAAGACTGGGCGTATCAGAATGTGCGTTGACTATAGGACCCTTAATAGGCGTACAATTCCTGACCAGTACACGACTCCTCGCATAGACGATGCGTTGGATTGTTTAACTGGGAGCAAATGGTTTTCTGTCCTTGATTTACGTAGTGGCTACTACCAGATCGCCATGGCGGAGGAGGACAAAGAAAAAACAAAAAAAAAGTGTGGAGTGTGGGGAGCGCACTCCACACTAATAGCTATACATGCTAGGGGGCGCTACATGTATTTTTCGCAACAGGTTTATTGACTTGTAATAGCAGTTTAAGGTGGAATATGTGACAATCGGGTCCAGTCGGGTCTGTGTCTTCCCGGCTGGTTCGGGTCCAGCTTTCAAATAGTAGACGGGTCCAGGTTGGGTCCGGGTAGCCATTTCTCAGATCTACATGGGTCCGGGTCCAGCTTTTGAAATAATAGACGGGTCCGGGTCGGTTCGGTGTAGTACATTACGGGTCTCTTTCAGGTTCGGGCACGAATTTTTGGACCCGTGAAGACCTCTACTACATACATTTGCAGAGTGAAGTTGTCCAAGAGAACAGCACACCACCACCTCCTGATCCTCTGCATGTCATCCTGAAAAAAAAAAAAATTAATTAAATAAATATTAATAATAATAATAATAATAATATTATACACACAATAATCATGCATGTCTGTTCAAATAACTTGAAACATGTAATGGCATACCTCTGTAAAATCAAATATAAGAACCAAAGCCATGTACAGAGTGTACTGTTACAATCCACAAAGAACAATAAAATGAGCAAGTTATAACAATTATTAACAATAATTATTCAAATTTAACGTACCATGGATAAATAAATGATCGAACATCGGATTTAATGTCAACATATAAGTTATGTACACAACCACTTTTACTAACCTCATGCAATCAACGTGCAAAAATTAAAACTCTCCTGCAAAAGTTTCCAACGTTTGTCTTCCTCTCTGATCACTTCAGTCTGATAAACCTTCTCTCTGCTGTGTCCTGAAAACAAATTGGGCGGGGCGAACGTGCGGGGTCCAAAAGGGGTTACTGCAGTAAGTGTTTCTGTCTTCCTCTCTGATCACTTCAGTCTGATAAACCTTCTCTCTGCTGTGTCCTGCTGGACTGGAGGAAATCTCTCCATACAGCAATAGAGTGGTGGAACTATGATGTCTCTTTGTAGGCAAAACCCCGGAAGTGAGTTAGCATTTTAGCACTTCCCAGAGTCAATGTTTTTTGTGGTACACACAGGCTCAAGCTGGAGCTGTTACATTTCTCAAAAAAGACGGTTGATAACAAGTTCATTATACTGGACATTTTAATCTATGTTATAAAACACACCAGTTACACCTCACTCGTGATTCAAACTGTTAAAAAAAGACGGTTGATAACAAGTTCATTTCATGTAAACAGTCGCGGTGAAAGTGAAACTTTAACGATGCATAGTGCATAAAGCCACATCAAAATTAAATGCTTGCGGCCACAAGCAGCTGTTATGCTGCGTTCCAGGCAGGTTTTTGAGCCTGTAAATCACGACTTCAAACCACGACTTATGACTATGTAGCGTTCCAGTCAAGTCACGCCAAACTTCCTGAGTGCAAGGAATTGTAGCTAGATTATTTATTTTTATTGCAACGTTATATTGTCCTAAAATCTTTTTTCAACGTGTACCACCTGCATAAACACTGCATCCGTAGACAATATTATCCGTAGGGGCTGTTTCGTGGGCTTTGTGACGTCAGAGCTCATAACTGGGAGTGCATCGATTTAGTAAGAGTTCACGGGCAGGGAAGTCACAGGTTCGACTACCCTTCCAGTGCATTTTCACGGGTATAAGGTTGGAAAAACACGGGTTACTGGTTGCCTGGAACGCAGCATAAGATTGAGGATTTTCTATAAGCAAGGATAAAATATTATTTTGTGTACCCGTATCCTAACAAAAGAAAGCTGAAATGTGGTAATTTATTCACTAAAATAAGTGTAATCTTACCATACTAATTTCTTTTTTTTTTATGTTTTGTGTAAGAGAATGTGTGTTGTTTTGATATGTCCCATGCACTGCTCATTAAATTTGAATGATAGTAGAATTTTGTCAAATCATAAAATTAAAGAATTTTTTTTTCCTATGAATATTTTGTTAAATAAGAGATTTCTCAATTTAAGTGTATTGATCATTTGGTAATAAAAGCTAGATTTTTAATTAATAAAAAAGAAGAGTTTTTCATGTCCCTTGAATGGCTGTCCACCCTGTCATATTGGGGAATCCGCCCCTTTAAGAAAAGTCCATCCCCTTTAGTGACAACAGATTTTTTGTCTCTTCAGTGGCGGAAATTTCAATGGCTGAGGTGAGTAGGTTGGTGACTTTTCAATTGACAAATTTTCTTCGTATGAGTTTGCTTACTTGCTTTGCCAAAGCTTAACATGTCCACCCTGTCACCATAAAATATGCCAGAAGTGATTCGAATACAGTGTTTTCAAAATATGTAAGATTAAATATACCAAATTCTCTTCATCAACCAGACTAACTATTTAGCCAGTCACAGTTTGTTCTAAGCTAATATGCAAATAGCTAATAGTCAAAATGTCTACTCTGTCGGCCACTTAAACATGACATGAGTGGACATAATCATGACAGGAATATAGAATTCAGTTGTTGTTAATATTGCTTAAAAATTATATGAATTTGCATCTTCATTTTGCAATGTATTTAACAGTTTTAATATATATTTCCATGACAGGGTGGACATATCTTATGGTTCATACTTCAAATAAGCTTGCTGTATGTTTAAGCTATTCCATCATCCTGGCAGTGACTCTGTGTTTCCTTTTTTTCAAAATTTACATAATAGGTCTCTGATTCCATTATTTGCACTTACTAAACAGATGAGCTGTGGTCTCTAGAATAATTTTTTTTTTTTTTTTTTTTTTTACTTAAATAGTGCAGATCTGCCCACTTTGATTAATACTGTGCAGTAAGTTTAAGTGGAACCAGACCGAGACCTTGATCACTTAGTATCCGCTATGGAGCAGTGTAATAATTTACCTTTTTTTTTTACCTGAAAAAATAGTTTTTGCACATTTCTACAGGCACACTACCCTTACGAAAAAGAAGTTTATTCAAGTGTGCTATTAGTATACTTCTTTTAAACTAAAAATAGGAAAGTATGCTTTTAGTTTACTTTTTATGTACTTCTCAGAAATGGGCTTTATGTACTCCTCAGAAATATACTTAAAATGACATTTAAGTATACTTGACTTATACTTAAAAAAAGTCTAAATATACTTGAACTTTACTTAAGTATACTTAATAAAATAAACTTGAAGTATACTACTTTTTGGTAAGGGTAGGGCTGTTAGACAAAATATTAAGAAATACACAGGTTGACAGTGTCACAGCTACTTGTAGTAGAGGGAAGAGAAAGGATGTAAATGTAGCAGTCAATCTTTAATAAACATAGGCAATAAAGTTATAAATAGAAGGAGAGCCAGACAAGAAACAGATATCAGTAACCATAACAAAATATAAGCAGTGGGAAGAAAGGAAACAGGAACAAAACAGTAAAATAAGGCGATACAAACTAAAAGTCCATGGAAATGAAACTGAAACCAAAACTGAACATGACAGACAGGGGCTGCAAACTTTTTAACAGGATGGTGATGAGTAAATTATTCTTATTTTTTGTTTAAAGATTTTTTTTTTCCTTTTAGTACTGCTTTCCAGAAACTATAGAATATTTTAACTGTCTGCTCTGCTCTCTGCTGCTTCCTGCTGGACTGGAGGAAAACTCTCCATAAAGCAACAAAGCAGATACACAAGAAATGAAACCAAAATTGCTTTGATTATACTGTCAATTGACCATTTGATTAAAACAGGAAGCAATTAAAATCAGAAGCAGTTTTACAGACACTCAATATCAGAGTAAAAGTGTGTATTATTGCCGTCTGGGGCACTTTAGACTTTCACCTCAACACTTCAGAGCAACAGATGAGAAACATGATAACAGCAGAATATGGATGTACTATCAGTTGCTTTAATGGAGGAATGTAAAAGCATGAAAAAACAAGACAATGATGAACCCTATTTCTCACAAATCCCCCTTTTATTTTCAAGGCATGGGCGATCATCCCAGTTCTCCAGGACGGCATCTGAAGGCATCAGTTCAATACAGTCCTCATTCCTTTCTTGATAATTATCCGGCTGACCCGTGGCCCAAAACCTGAATAAAATGGGCCAGATTTTTAATGATTCAGAACCCCTAAAGTTTGCTTAAAGTTTTTATCCATTTAGCAACTCAATGAGGATTGTGACAACCAATTCAGTAATCAACAATACCACCAACAGCACAATAGTTTCAAGAGTAAACCAAAATATTGCAGAAGCAGAAGTGAAAATTCAAGAGAACAGAAGAATATTCTTTTAATAGAATGTATTCGTTAGAATTGCCTTTCATGGTTGTGCTGGTGGAAGAACTGTGTGTTCAGAAAATCTTCTCATTATTGGTCTTATTTTTAAATTAAGAATAAACAGACTAAAACAAATAAATCCACCATGGTTTTCTGTGAGTGTTTTAGCACTTACCCTTGTTTCAGAGGGGAATTATCCACCCATTTCATGATGCCCTCGTTCTCTCTGTCAGACAAACCAATCCACACTCTCTCCTTGATGAATGAAGATATGTGTCTCTGTGTGAATAGTAATAACAAGGAATAAGTGTGATTCCTCTCATTCATTAACAGACACTCACACAAACTCACCTGCTTCTCTTCAGTGTTGATAATGACCAGATCAGCTCCACGCTCCCTGCAGTACTGTCTGCTGTCAGACCAGCTCTTTAACTCACTGGACATGAACAAGCCATCTGGACCCCACAGATATCCTGAGAGAAACACAGAGTTTTAAAGCTGGAGTAGGCAGTTTCTGCACTACTAGTGTAACATGGCGGAAATACAAAAAAAAAAACACCTTTGCAAATGCCTCTTTTGGCCATCATGCCTCCCAAAACTGTGAACATCTGTGAGTCATCATGGACTCTCTGATTGGTCTGTGGCTACACAGAGCCATCGAGACTTTCAACCAGTAAAATAAAATGATTATGGAAAATGTTGCCTACGCTATAGCTTTAAAATTGTATATATAGGATTAACAACAACAACAACAACAACAACAACAAAAAACAGTTTGAACCTCGCTTAGTAGTGGGCAGAAAGTGCTGCAGTATGATGGCAGCAATCAGAAGAAGACAAATGATCCCAAGACTCACAGTGATTGGCACCAAAAACCGCCTTCCTCCTGTCAGACAGGAAGAATAGACACAAAATACTGATCAATATTTATTCTCACTCACTCACTCACTCACTCAATATCTTATTAAACTCACAAACAAGAAATTATGCTGCTTAAGTAAATAAAACGCATTGTTCTTAGAAAATGACTGAAATACTACAGTTCTCACTTCCTGAAATCATCTCTGATTCAAATTAAAGGTTCTACTCACTGTGATTTCGAGCTCTTCCTTCATCTTGGCAGTGTGTTCGAGGTCTAACTGTGTCAATACAATTTCTGTGATTAGCATTTTCATTAAAGTACTCTCCAGTAAATTCCATTTCTTTTGTTTTTGTGTCTTGCAGTACGTCTTCACAGATGAGCTGTGGTCTTTCAGGTGATGATTATGATATGATTCATTTTAACACTGCTAATTTTACACAGGAAGTGATTTCATTGGACCCTGTCCTTCAGTGTAAATATAGACTTCTGGTCTGACACTCTCCTCAGACTCTGAAGCTGCATCACTGTGGCATCGTGACCTTACCTTCAACTCTGAGCTGAGATCTGGCTGAAGGAAGTGGTTAGCCTACTGGATCGTTATAAATATCCCGCCCTGAGTGAGCTGTCATGAGTCCTTCATTGTTTCACCGCCGGAGCAGATCCAAGTACACCCGGCTGCAGCCTGCAGATCGAGGCGGGGCTGCACGTGTCGCCCCGCCCCATACCTACTCTGATTGGTTAGATCGTCTTTCATAGACATACATAAAAAAAAAAAAAAAAAAAAGTGAAAAAGTGAAAGTGACGTGACATACAGCCAAGTACGGTGACCCATACTAAGAATTCGTGCTCTGCTTTTAACCCATCCAAAGTGCACACACACACCGTGAACACACACACACCGTGAACACACACCCGGAGCAGTGGGCAGCCATTTATGCAGCGGCGCCCAGGGAGCAGATGGGGGGTCTTATCCTTTCCCAATTTCACATCAATCGTGGTATCAATTTTAGAGAGAGTGCTGTACATTCACTCCCCCCACCTACAATTCCTGCCGGCCCGAGACTCGAACTCATAACCCTTGGATTGCAAGTCCGACTCTCTAACCGTTAGGCCACAAAAAGACCAAACTCAAATGATACATGATAGGAAATGTGTGTGTAGTTAGTGTAGGATGGAGTATGTTGTTTAAAAAGCTAAAAACACTGTGCAGTTTTACAAAGCCTTCATTATAAAGCACAGTTGTTTATTGTTAACTTGACTCACTATTTCTGATTTATTAAATCACGAGATGTTAGCTGCTGCAAATCTTCTGGATCAGTCGAATTCACAAATTAATCACTGGGACATTATAAAATGCTTAACGTGAAAGTACGTGGCTTAACACATTAAAACGGTGTTTTAAAAAGACCAAACTCAGTAAACAAATCATAAAAAAAACACAACATTCACAGACAAACAGATATGAGTCCAGAATACGAATGCAATGTGTTTAATTACACATTAAGCATTTCCCTCCCATAGCCTGCTTGTCTGTAAAAAGAAAGCTTTATTAAAAATTTTGAGTTTGGTCTTTTTAAAAAAACATTTTAATGCATTACGCCACGTTAAGCGTTTTCCTTTTAGGCCAATTGTTTTCTATGGGAGGAAAACGCTTAAAACATGCTGAGTAAAAACATAAATATGTGTCTAAAATTCGTGAGCATCACTGATCTCTAAATAGTACCACTTAATGATATATAAAAGTTTAACTTAATGCTGTTAAAATGTATGAAACTGTTTGCTGAAATGACCACAATCTTAACAACTGCACTGAAATAAGAGCACGGTGCGCATGAAATTGCGTTCTTTACTATAGCAACAGATTACAGGTATGTCCTTTCAGAATCATCACTGGCCGGTAGAAATAAGTTTCTCGATTTCTTCACTTCAAAATAACGAGGAGCAGCATATTTTCCTGAAATAAATGGGAGGAAAAAGTCTTTTCTTTGCAATGTGGTAAAGAAAATTAAAGTTTCAAAAAAATTGAAATGGCACACAGCAGACACATTAGACTGTTGCGATGTCATTTATCAACTGCATGACAGATAATTATATGTAACATTATTTGTCTTATGCTATATAAAACAATACTGATACATCCTTTTCATTTCCTTTCTCATACTCTGATGATATGAAATAATCAAAATTTAAAAAATTATTTAATTCATAATTCTATCTGAATATCTGATCCTTCCACTGTGAATAATAAACCCGATTCATTTATTAAATGTATTATATGTATAATGTATCGCATAAAATTCAAGGCATTGATGTTTGCCTACAAAACCACCACTGGCTCTGCACCCCTTTACCTAAATTCAATACTTCAGACTTATGTGCCTCTAGAAGCTTGCTTTCTGCAAGTGAACGTCGCTTGATTGTGCCATCCCAAAGAAGCAAAAAGTCACTTTTACGGACTTTTAAATTAAATGTTCCCTCCTGGTGGAATGACCTGCCCAACTCAATCCGAGCAGCTGAGTCCTTAGCCATCTTCAAGAATCGGCTTAAATCATCATCTTTATTTGACCCTCTAACTTTTGCACTCACTATTCTAATTCTATAAAAAAAAAAAATCTAACTGCCTTTCTAATCTTTTTGTATTCTATCTATTTTCTTTTCATTTATTATACAATTATAAAAAAGACCTCTTAACACTAGCTTGCTCTATTCTTTTTCTATTCTATCTGTTTTCTTTTTATTTATTATATTATTTAAAAGCCCTTGCTACGTATACTGTGTTTAGGCTAACTGAGACTTGTTATAGTACTTATATATCATTGCTCTTTTGTTGTTTTTGATTGCTTCCATTGTCCTCATTTGTAAGTCAGTTTGGATAAAAGCGTCTGCTAAATGACTAAAATGTAAATGTAGTTGGTTGTTCGTCTGTTAGCCTAAAGATCAGTTTAACAAAACAATCATTTCAGGGACATGGCAAGTTACAGGCTAATGTTTTTTTTTTTTTTTTTCGTCTGTGCATTATAATGAAGGCTTTGTAAAACTGCACAGTTTTTAGCTTTTAAACAACATACTCCGTCCTACACCAGCTACGCACACATTTCCTATAATGTATGTCTATGAAAGACGATCGAACCGATCAGAGTATGTATGGGGCGGGGCCACACGTGCAGCCCCACCCCAGGTGCAGCCCCGCCTCGATCTGCAGGCTGCAGCCGGGTGCTTCTCGAGCAGAATGTCTCCTAAGCGATGTTCCTTTGTCACAGCAGAATTAATTACCAGAAGTGCCCGTCGAAGCAGTGTATCGATTCTTCCGGTTATGTTTGTTTTAGTACTCTAAAAACACATATTAAAAAAAAACCCTAAAAAAAAGCATCTACAGCATGATTACAAAAAAATCCGGACATTTTCAGAGACAGTCGAAGAGATATTCTGATGATTACTGTGCACAGAATTGTCCAAACTCAATGGAACTCAATGGAACTATGTCAATAGTGTCTGCGATGCTTCCGTGTGTGCGAGACCTGATAGATAAGATCAGAATGAACATATTCATTTGTATTCAATTTTAGTCATTATTCTGTCATTTTTCATTCAGTCATTTCACTGTATGTACTGTAATTCACATGTTTATGGCAAAAATTGTTAATTAATATTCAAAGTCAGCGCTGTCAATGCGTTATACATGTTTAAGATTAATTAGCCAAAATGTTCAACATTGTTAAATAGTTCAACCAAAAATGAAAATTACCCCATGATTTACTTACCCTCAAGCCATCCTAGATGTATATGACTTTCTTCTCAAACAAAGTAGTTTCGCTTTCTCAACGAAACAGTGTCACACACACCTTGAGTGAGCAGAGGCGGGTGGCTTGAGAACGGTGCGGCAGGCAGATTCTACGAAGGAGCGTACCTTGATCTTGCAGCAACCACATGTGACGACCCTGGTATGGACTCCGCTTCATCCACAGTGAAAGCCGATTCAGCAATCCACAGCGCAAAGTTGATGTATTTCCTCAGCGAACAGCACGGATCAGCCCCAGGCATGATGAAGCGGATATCGTCCTCTTTTGGAAGGCCAAACAAATTAGTTTCTCTTTCACAGTGAAACACACAGCGTCTATACAACATAGCAACAACAATACTACAACGAAAATAAAAGGTAAGCCTTCTTTCTTTGCGTGAACATCTGGGCAGCTTTATGCAAATCTTCCCACATGGTCCGTGTACGCTTTGATCATTTCATTTCCTATTTAGAATGCAATAAATGGAAAAATGGCTCATTTATTAATTTTCCCGTTTAGTTTAACAAAGGGAAAATTAGATTTTGGCTTGATTTCTAATTTTTTCGTTTGAGGTTTACAAATCAGTTTATGGCTTCAATATTTCATCGCACTTGTGGGCGACGCTGAAAAGCTCCTTTCATCTGATTGGTCGAATCGCTCTGCCTTCAGCACGGCCTTTTCATTCTTTCAGGCAGAATAAGAGTCAGTACGAGTGCGACACTGTAATGTCTGAAACCACCACTCACTGTTAATTAGCGTAATATTTGAATCAGATATTGCTGGGCACAGAATTTGTGCTGTTGCGACTTGCAAGTGACCCCCTTTAAATTATTTCTGGATTATAGTATTGTATGAATATTGTCCCATTGATAAATACAGTGCAAATATTTATGTCTCCTTGCATAAAAGTGAAGTGGAAATAAAAATCAATAATAGACTGATCAGTTCCATGATAATATGTCTGTAACATTTACCACTCTCGTCTTTTAAGTCAAAAGGCTCTAAGTAGGTGTGTGTGACATTAATAAATAATTGTGAAAATGAATAAAGTTAAATTTATGAAATAAATAAGTAATATTAGTTTTGTTACATACTAAAGAAAGCCAACATATAATTAAACATTATTATTATTTATTATGAGAGTAATTGACACCAACTAGAACTTTAATGTTTCACCAAATTCAGCTCAGACCTTCAGACTCGCGTTGCTGTATAACTGGTCAGACTCACCTTCCCAAAAAAATCCTATTGACTTTCGTTATCTGAGCAATGAAGGCCTTAATACTTAATGTCCACTTGAGGGGGTGACAGGTTTATAAAACCCAGTCTACTCTTTTTCTGTTTACATCAGTTTAAATGACAAATAAATACATGAATTCCATGTGTACTGCCATGAATATGCCATATCTGTGTACAAGAATAAACTTCACACTTCAAGCTGTACAACTACTTAAAACTTCCCATTCTGGCTTTTTCAACCTACCTCCAAAATTATTTTAAGATATAGTTTATTCACACTGGTTTATGCATTTAATGTCTGTCCATCTGGAACTATTATTTTTCATGAGCTGTATATTTTAAGATGTACTAGGTGTTGATAAATCACCTGCAATTAATGTAAAAGAGCTAATGTCAGGGCTCTCAGTCCTGCTCCTGGAGGCCCAGTGTCCTGTAAAGTTAAGCTACCCCAAATAAACACACCTAAGCTAAGCAAGGTCTTCAGGATCAGGATGTCCAAGCAAGTGTGTTGGAACTGAACTCTGCAGAACATGGTTCTCCAGGTTCAGGACAGGGTTTTAAATCTATAAATGAATTTGCACATTTGGGTGTCTGCATGCAGAGGTGTACATCAGTAAATACAACGGAAAATGAAATCTGTAAAAACTTTATTTAATCTTCACAAAACATACAAACAAAACTGCAATGTTTTAGAAAACTATCACATTTGCACATACCCTGCTTGGACCTTACTGACTTAACAAATTTTACTGCAGGAAGTGGAAAAAAAAGCAAACTGTTCTACACAGAATTACACAAAACTCTTAGTGGCTTCAAGAACATTAAAACATTAGATGCTACTGCAGGAAGTGGGAAAATGCATACTTTTACACAACACTCTTAGTGACTTCAAGAACTTTGGATAGGCCTGCAACTTCTGTGATGACAAAATCTTCAGATCTGCATTTAGGGCACTGCCTTGAGATCTCCACCCATTGGTCAATACAGACCTTGCATCCCACCACACTCCTGCAGCATGAGCTGAATACAGGTTCTTCAATGATAGCTGGGGGCGGGGGATATACCTTAGCTCAATGATAGCTGTATAATATACAACAACAATAACTACTGCAGCTGGTGCCAAATAAAAGTTATTATGTTTTGAAAAACAGCAAGTCAAATGTAGAACAGAGGGCCACACACTTGCACTAAATGTAGCATTGAATAGACTGAACATGAGCAATACCCATGTTACTGTTTCAGCACCATATTTGTCCTTCTAGTTTACTGTGTTTTGGTTAGGATATTTAAAGATGCAGTTTTTTTGGTGTGTGTACCTCTGCCTCCAACATCTCCTCGATTTGCGATCCTACAGAACAGAGGCATCAGTATCTCTGCAACTATAAAAAATATATATATTTCCACATAAATAATTTTCACTTATCCCTCCTTACTTCAAAACATCTGTTGGAGGCCCCTCATGGCTTGGAAAATATTTCCAGACAGATTCAGGAGATTGTTTCCAATACACAGGGATCAGCACATAGGGCAAAACTAGTGGCAATCTTTAAGGAAACATTCATGTGTCTTATCTGCAGAGGTGCACACACACACAAAAAAAATAAATAAAAAAAAGCATCTTTTAATATCCTAACCAAAACACAGTAAACTAGAAGGAACAAATTCTGTTCCTGTAGCTCAAGTGGTAGAGCATTGTGTTAACAAGTGCAAGGTTTGGGGTTTGATTCCCCGGAAACACATGATAGATAAAAATTGATAGCTTGAATGCACTGTAAGTTGCTTTGGATAAAAGCGTCTGCTAAATGGAAAAATGCAAACAAATATGGTGGTATAAAAGTAACATGGGTATTCAGTGCAAGTGTGTGGCCCCTATTCTTCATTTGACTTGCTGTTTTCCAAAACATAATATTTTTTATTTGGCACCAGGCAGCTAAAGTTGATGTTGACTTTTTATATGAAAGTTCTAGTCGGTGTCAATTACTCTCATAATAAATAATAATAATGTTTAAATATATGTTGGCTTTCTCAAGCCCAACAAAGAAGCCTAAGAAGAGAAACATCAACCAATTTAGTATGTAATAAAACTAATAAAATTATAAGGCATGAAAAATAAGGATTTTATTTGCCCTAAACCCTGTTAATTTTTGTCAGTAAGGTGAAGGTCAGTAAGGTCACTGATTCTACCTTCTTTCTTTTCTATCTCATTCTTTTCATTTGAACTGAGTTGGCTATACATGCTTATACTCATTAATTTAAATGTTATTTCTAATTTATTTCATAAATTTAACTTTATTAATTTTCACAATTATTTATTAATGTCAGACACACACACATAGTGCCTTTTGACTTAAAAGACGAGAGTGGTAAATGTTACAGACATATTATCATGGAACTGATCAGTCTATTATTGATTTTTATTTCCACTTCACTTTTATCCAAGGAGACATAAATATTTGCACTTTATTTATCAATGGGACAATATTAATACAATACTACAATTCAGAAATAATTTAAAGGGGTCGCTTGCAAGTCGCAGCAGCAAGAATTCTGTGCCCAGCAATATCTGATTCAAATCTTACGCTAATTAACAGTGAGTGGTGGTTTCAGACATTATAGTACTGACTCTTGTTCTGCCTGAAAGAATGAAAAGGCCGTGCTGAGGGCGGAGCGATTCGACCAATCAGATGAAAGCAACTTTCAGCGCCGCCCACAAGTGCAATCAAATATTGAAGCCATAAACCGATTTGTAAACCTCAAACGAAAAATTAGAAATCAAGCCAAAATCTAATTTTCGGTTTGTTAAACTAAATGGAAAAACTAATAAATTAGCCATTTTTACATTTCTTGTTATTGCATTCTAAATAGGACATTAAATGATCAAAACGTACACGGACCCCACATACTGACGTAGATATGTGGGGGCGTGTTAGAACGAGCTGTTTCAGGGGGCCGTGGACGAGTGTTAACTTTTATAAAGAATATCTCTTTGGATTTGAGACTTTAGTCTTTGCAACACTGTAAAACCTGACAAGTCACAGTAACTCAAACCATTTGAGTAAACAGATTGCCTTTACTTAAACCATGTAAGTTTTAAAACTTTGCAATTATGTAATCAAGTGATTAATTAAGTGCTGATTGAGCTTTAGTGATGAACAGCTGCTGTTGACAAACAGCATCACCAGCTCCACTTATTAATAACCAGACTGACTTTATTTCTGTCAGACGTCTACAGAAGATCTTATTGAGAATTAACTAAGGTTTAGATGTTGATTTATTGTTTCATTTGGAGTAACCATGTTAGAGATCAGTGTTTGCTTTAGTTGGGCTCTTGACCCTTGATTTCGGTCTTAGATTATTTATTTTTTTTTGGACATTGTAACCATGTGTTTTTTAAACATGTTTGTTATAACTCAAAAAACCCAGAGAAAATATGATCAGGTATTGGTTGTTATACAGCATATTGGTGATGATAATCATCAATTATGGAGCTGTTCAGAGTTCAAAATCTTACTAAATAGGTGTTCTATAGTTAGTTCAGTTGATTACAATGAAAGCCATTCAAAAAGTCAGTGGTTCTTTCATAATCAGTTAATATAAAGGACTTTACAAACAGTTTGGGCTTAGTCACAAACAGACATCAATAATCAGAATATGAACCTCAACAATGGTTACGAAAAAAAAAAAAAAAACATGCTGCAATGCATGCTGGGTACTATTGTAGTACAAAACTCATCCATGGCTCCCAGCATGCTCTGCTGCATAGTTTTTTGTTTTTTTTTATGGTCACCATTGTTGAGGTTCATATGCTGATTATTGATGTCTGTGTGTGACTAAGTGTCACCACAGAAAACCAAACTGTTTGGAAAGTTCTTTATATTAACTGATTATCACAGAAACCACTGGCTCTTAGAATCACTTTTACTGTAAACAATCCAACTAATTACACAACACCTAATTTCATCAGAGATTAGACTCCAAACAGTTCAATAATCAATGGTTATCATCACCAATATACAGTATAACAACCAACATCTAGATACAGGTTAGATAAAAAAGAAATGCTAACCTGAATGCACTGTAAGTTGCTTTGGATAAAAGGAAGCTTCTAAGAGTGTGTGTATAACACCTGATGATATTTTCTCTGGGCTTTTGAGTTACAACAAATGGTTACAACAGCCAAAGAAAAAACGAAGACAGAAATCAAGGGTCAAGAGCACAACTAAAGCAAACACTGATCTCTAACATGGTTACTTTAAATGAAAACATAAATCAATATCTAAACCTTAGTTAATTCTCAATCAGATCTTCTGTAGACGTCTGACAGAAATAAAGTCAGTCTGGTTATTAATAAGTGGAGCTGGTGATGCTGTTTGTGGGGTTGTTTAATCAGATATTGAGAGATTTAATGTATTTTTTATTTCAGTTTATTTTTATCTAAGGCTGTGTCTGAAGTCAGTTGTAGTTTCTTGTGTCTCTCTTTTTCTTCAGTAATTCTGTTTGTTAACAGCAGGTGTTCATCACTAATTCACAATTATCACTCAATTAAATCACTTAATTACTTAATTGCAATGTATATCTTCTTTCAGTGAACTCAACTGAATTAAGTTCAGAGTACTCACAACTATTAAGTTTTAAAACTTAAATGGTTTTAAGGCAATCTGTTTCCTCAAACGGTTTGAGTAAACCCAACTTGTCATGTTTTTAAGGATATTTGTTTACACAAAAGGTTTGATTTACGTTACTTGTCGGGTTTTACAGTGTTTTAGTTTTAAAAACTTAAATGGTTTAAGGCAATCGGTTTCCTCAAACGGTTTTGAGTAAACCTAACTTGTCAGGTTTTTAAGGATATCTGTTTTTACTCAAACAGTTTGAGTTAATTTACTAAAAATGTTAAAAAGAAAACTTTACAGATCTTCTTTATTCACCAAGAGCTTGTAAAACTCCAAAGAGAAAGGAAAAATTGAAATCGCATCATATGACCCCTTTAATTTGCAGGTGTTTTTTCTATTTGCAGTGCATTGACCTCTTTCAGCCACCATACAAATAGGCATCCAATGACCCCATATAAACTCTGGACATTTTTCATACTTGGTTTATAATTGATGCTATTGTCACTTAAACTACGATAACTATTCTGTACACTATTTTGTTTTCAAAAAACTACACAGTCCTTAAGGGAGCGTTTCCTCCCACTCTACTCAAAATCGTTTGAATCACTGAACAGAAAGTGAGGCTTTCATCAAATTCCAAACAGAAGTGTAGTATCTGCACCTAGAATGTAACCATGACAATGCAGCACTGCATCCATGGCTCCAAACAAAATGCAGTGGGTTTACTATGAATCGATCGTTTTATTAAAAAGTTTCACAGACTCTCAGTGAATCAGGGCAATTTTTAGACTTCTGTAGTTTACCGTGATTGTCTCCTCAACACTTCAGAGCAACGAATGAGACTCATGATAACAGCTAGAATTAGATTATATTAATACAGAGCTGCTTGTGATGGAGCAAAACATGAACACATCAGAGGTTTGGTGTGCCACATTAGCCACTGTCCCAGATTACATTAATTCACCCATGACAAACAGGATGTTGTGAGTTTATTATAGAAATAAAAAATAATGCCAATTTTACATTTCTTTTCATTTGAATATTAACTTTTTGTAATACATAAAATTAATAAATAACACTGATAGATGAAGGTGGTTTCTTTAAAATGAAAGTATCAATCAGTTTTTCAAGCCAGGAACGTCAGTTAGAAAATTTATGACCACATTGAAAATGTGGTCATAAAAAAACCCGTAAAATATGCCATTGTGTGCTAATCATGCTAGAAATATTCTCAAACATGCTAGCAAAACTTACTATGTGCTAAAGGATGCTATTATTACTATGAAACAGGAAGTTATTGTAAATCTTGCATACAATGCCCATTCTGCCCCCAAACTTCACACGTTTTATAAGAGTCCTGGCCTGAACTCATCTTTAGGCCAATATTTATTTATAGTCTTAGTGCCACCTGCTGGCAACAGGAAATTACTTTTTTACACTAACTTAAACATGCAATGTCTGATCTGCCCGAAACTTTGCATGTTTGGTAAAAGTCCTGGTCTGAAGACATTTACATACCGATATTCAGTTATGATCATAACGCCACCTGTTGGCAGCAGGAAATGTGGCACAAATATTTACCATTTTAAACGCATATGGTCCAACGTTCGCTGATCTCCTATGGCCACTGGGTGGTGGTGAGCCCGGGTGCAACGGCCCTTTCATCGCTGCTTGCAGCTTTAATTCTCAATAAGATCTTCTGTAGACGTCTGACAGAAATAAAGTCAGTCTGGTTATTAATAAGTGGAGCTGGTGATGCTGTTTGTTAACAGCAGCTGTTCATCACTAAAGCTCAATCAGCACTTAATTAATCACTTGATTACATAATTGCAAAGTTTTAAAACTTACATGGTTTAAGTAAAGGCAATCTGTTTACTCAAACGGTTTGAGTTACTGTGACTTGTCAGGTTTTACAGTGCAGGAAAAAAACACACAAATATTAATTAATAACAATCCACCACCACATGATCAAATCTAAAATTTCACCCTACAGGAAAAAAAAAGTAAAAAAAAAAAAAAGGTCAATAAAAAAATAATTATGAGTTAATATATTTAATATAGAAGCAGAAACTTTGACACATTATTCCTAGAAAGCCATGATTGAAATTTTAATTGAACAATTATAAGCTTCTCAAACATTAGCGCCGCCGCCTCTGCTTCGAACTAAACTGTCTGCTTACTTTTCTTTCGAGCTTTTCCTTCACCCTGTCAGCGACTCTGTGTTGGAGGTCCAGATCTGTTATTAATATTTCTGCATACATAAAAGGTCCCTGATTCCATTATTTGCTCTTACTTACAGTAGCATACAGTATGTGTGCACAGATGAGGTGTGGTCTTTATAATGTGCAGCGTGTTTTTAAATAGTGCAAACCCTACACAGGAAGTGGTTTTATTAGTTCAGGCTCAGAAGAATCTAGTCTTTCATTCTCATTCTAAAACTCTCTATAAATTCATACTACTGTAAGATTGAATGTATATCGCACAGAATCATTCTGGCAGCTACAAAAGCCAGTGAGAGGAATCTGTAACCACCCAAACATGACAATTAACCAGAGGAGGTTGATTAATAATGTGCGTCAATGTGACACTCAGGGACAGAGAGTGTGTGCTGATGTAAAACATGTAGTGATACTCTCCATAATGGTGCTAGGAGAAGAATTGTTGAATAAAGTCATTATTTTTAGTTTTTTTTGCTCTCAAAAAGTATGCCTGTACTTTCGTAAAATTAAAGTTGAACCACTGATGTCACATGGACTGTTTTATCGATGTCCTTACTACGTTTCTGGGCCTTGATTGTGGTAGTAAGCTGTCTATGCATTAATCACTGTTCTGCGACTGTATGCAGCTTTTTTATATATATATATTTTTTTTTTAATATATATATTATATTTATAATTTTTTTTTTTTTTTTAATAATTGTATTCAAATTAAAATTGTGATTAATGTCATGGATTTTCTTTATTATTATTATTATTATTATTATTATTATTATTATTTATTTTTTTTTTTTTTTTCCTGAAACCAAATATTAATATTAGGCTATCAAAATGCTCTTCTCTATTTCTTTACATTCTTCCCAGGACACTCATCAGGTGTCAAAAATCTCTCTGTGACTGGCATTTCTCAACAGTTATAGTCCGTGAATCTGATGGTTATAATGATAACAGCTAGAATAAGGTCATGTTTTCATAACAACAAATGAGGAACACTTAATTGAGAAAGCAATAAGCTACAAGAAAGGAAGCTGCAAGAAGTTTGCACGTACAGTACATATAATCTAACTGAGCAAACAGTATGCATATTTTGTGTGCTCTTCAAAGGGAGGGCTCTGTGCTCAGAATTAAGCCCGACCCAGAGAACGCGACCCATCCCAAGCTGGAACAGGAATAGTAAGGAGTGAGGAGGAGGGATGCCAGAAAACTGTTGTGGGACAAAAGTATATAAAAGTTGGCTGTATATATATATATATATATATATATATATATATATATATATATATATATATATATCCTGAGCATGGCACTTGAGAAACATATATATATATATTTACTGTCATGTTATTTGAGTTGATTATTTGAGTGCACAAACACACACACCATGAACACACACCCGGAGCAGTGGGCATCATTTATGCTGTGGCGCCCGGGGAGCAGTTGGGGGCTCGGTGCCTTGCTCAAGGGCACCTCAGTCGTGGTATTGCCGGCCCGAGACTTGAACCCACAACCTTAGGGTTAGGAGTCAAACTCTCTAATCACTAGGCCACGACTTCCCCAATGGCAGAATGGCGGATTGCAAACTTATAATTGCATTAAGGCCACGTATCTCTCAAATGGACCATTGACACTCCTAATTGAGACTGTAGATAGAGTGTCAAGCAGGAAGAAGTAGAAGACGCCTCAAGTACCATGCTCAGGACAATTCAGACATTGCGGTGAAAATCAGAGGTAAAAAACAATATAAATACTGTTCAGTTTCTTGCACAGACCGATCGTTTTGTGTCTTTACACATCGATGTATCGTCAATAGCTGCAGGGTTTAATTTGGTTTTGTTTGTGTATGTTTTATGACTCTCAAAGCTGTGATTCCCATCCACTTACATTATAGGACTGACAGACTGCTGAAGAAACAAATTCACCTAAATCTTGGACAACCTGGGGGCCAGCAGATAAACATCAAATTTTCATTTTTGGGTGAACTATCCCTTTAAGTTCAAACAGCATGTAAAAATGAATTTTGCATCTGATGTTCCCTTTAAATAACACATGCACCTGCTGAGAGTAGGTCAATCAGCATAGATTAATGATTTAGTTCAGAATCTTTTGACTAATAAGCGACAGCATCAACTTATGTGCAGCTTTGTAGCATGGCCAGGTATACAATATTCATTTCCATTATCTCAGGAAACCAAGTTTATGCTAGTAACCAGAGCATTCCCTTTCGATACGGATCACTCACACTGCATGCTATCATGCTAAGGGAACAATATCCTATTGCACTATGCTATAAGTGCAGAACGAAAAGTGGTCCTGCGAGCCCAGCCCTAGGGCACCTAAACTGAGGGCCCTGAGGGTAACATGGGTAATAAAGGGCACAATTAACCTAAAATCAGTGTGGTCCAGGCCATAAAGCCGGAATCCTCAGACAAAAATAGTCCTGACCACCGGCAAGGGTACATGTCGGTTAGATGGACAAAATCTGTGCCTGTAGAGCAGGAACATACAGGTTATGATGACGAAGATCAGCTGGATGCCACACAAATGTTTCCAATGGAGACTCCACTGGGCCAAGCCCAGGAGGAGCCCTGCAAACATGCTCCTGCGGGGCCCATGCTGGCTTTTTGCGGGCACAGTGGGCTAGGGCCTAAACAATCCCGGTGTGGGCTTGCTCAGGTGAGGCCCAAGCTTTGGGCTCACCGTGAGCTCTCTGTGAGCAGCCCACACTATGGGACTGCCCACATTAATCCAATGATGGCTCAGTATGGGCCAGCCCGTTCGGGCCCAGAGCAATTTTTGTACCTTTGGGCCCTTGAAGGTTTTGTGTAGGCAGCCCTGTAATGCAACTAGGAGAATACTAACATTGACTGGTCATTCTTTAGTCACTCAGTTGAACTGGAATGGCTCAAACCAACAGAACCTGCTGTTTCATATAGGCCAGGGATCATCAATTCTGGCTCGCAAATCCACTTTCCTGCAGAGTTTAGGTGTGTTTGACTTGAAGCACGGCTACAGACGGCGGTCAGCGAGATTAGCTGGATGCAGTTGGGAAAACGGAGCCATCAAGTCTTACATTTTCTGCTCCCGGTAGTGATACTCTCGCGGTGTTTGCATATTTTATCACAGATGAAGTAAATTAAATGCAACATTTGTCAAATACACAGACAGTTCAGAAATGTTTTTACTTTTACTATTATAAAAACAGATTTGTGAGCATTATTGGAATTGAGGATGTTATAATAAACCCGAAACACACGTGATCGTTGTCATGCGGCCAATCGTGAAACAGTGGTGTCACCATCAGCGCTCCTGCAGCCGCTCTGGAGAAACTGCGCCGTCTGAGTCACCTGTCTGCTCTCGGAGTGCTAACACTTTACTTTGATGCCACACGTGACAGTCACACGGCGTCAGTGCCGTCTCAAGTCAGAAAAAATTTCTAACCTGCATGCATTGCTTCATGTCAGATTTCGATCGATCTGCGCAGCACAGCGTTAAGCTGAACACACCTTTTAGCTCTAAACCTAATCAAACACACCTGAGCATGCTAATCAGTGTCTTCATTAGAAAATCGCAGGTGGGTGAGTTTGATCAAAGTTGGAGCTAAATTCTTATTTTCTTTATCTAAATTATCTTTACGCTGAAGGAGAAACATTCTCATGAAATGGCACTCACTTGTTTTGGTGGGCTGAAATGCCATTTGTTCTTGCAGCTACATAATCAGACTTCAGTATTTGGAGAAAATGGAGGTTACCCCTAGCATGATAGCACACAATGTGTGTGAACTGTATCGAAAGGGAAAGAAATGATCCCATCCCAGGGTGGAAATTAAGTTTGAAATTATGTTCAGCATGCATAGATAGAAAGATAGATAGTGTTTTATGTATGTACAAAACAGGAATAAGTGTGATTCCTCTCATTCATTAACAGACACTCACACAAACTCACCTGCTTCTCTTCGGTGTTGATAATGACCAGATCCCCACCATGATCCCTGCAGTACTGCCTGCTGTCAGACCAGCTCTTCTCCTCTTCACATACATACAACGCATCTGGACCCCACAGACTGGCTAAGAGAAACACACTTTTATATATACAGAAGAAAAAGGTAAGACTATTTCACAAAATCATTGGATAACAGGATTGTTGATTCCAATTCAAATTCCTATGTGTTTTGCTCAATTCAATTCAAATTCACACTCTTGAACCAAAAGGAGGCTGAATTTTACAGAAGCTGCTTTCCATCACAGTTTAGTAAAAATTACGATTATGTTAGTCATAATACCAAAAATCTTCCTAGTAATAAAAACAAACATCCTCACAATAATTACAACTTTGTCTCTCATAAGCATCAAAAACTTTCTTGTAATAATGACTTAAATCAATGAAGTGTGATTTGAAGAAATATGCTATATAAACCAGCTTTCAAATATTTCTGTAGTTTTTACAAGGTATGCCAATTTCACTGGTTAAGGTTAGGGTCAGGTGTGGGGTAGGTTTAGGTTTAGCATTTTTTGTAGCATAGTTTAGGAAATCAACACTGTGATTGACACAACCAATAAAATCTTTAGAATCAGCAGTGGGGCAGAGTTTGCACTTCCCGCCCCCATTTGGAGATTTCCAGGTTGTAGTTATACCCTTCTCCAACCCTGCAGTAAAACCAAAACATTTCGATTGCCTCCTGGTGGCTAGCTGCTCTCACAAAGATTTGCGTTCTCTCGCAAAACCAGTGCTGTGTTTCCCAAAAGCATCGTAAGCCTAAGTTGATCGTAGCTCCATTGGGGAAAATGGTTCTTCACTGCAAAACTTTGATGTAAAAAAACAGCCAAATTCTAACAGTAATATCCTGTATCCATTAAAAGTAATATACCATACAAAACAATACATTCTGGGTAATATTTGTTGTTTTCGTTAAAGTATAGCCTACTGCAGTATAACTGTGAATTATCAGTGCTCAGAGTAAACACTAAAAATCACAACCTACACCCTCATTCACTATTCCCTACATGAGTTTACTAATACAGTCCACCTGACAGAGAGAATGAGTGAATGAGTGAATTCAGACACTGATGAACAGCTGCTGTTAACAAGCAGAATGACTCAAAATAAAAGACATTAACGCCCAGTTTCACAGACAGGGCTTAGATTAATTTCCTCTACAACATGCAGCAGTTACATATTTGCCTGTATGAGTCTTTCCCAGAAAATAAACAAAATAATACGCCCTTAGACATAATATATTAACTAAATACATTAAACAATGAGGCGGGACAATTGTATTCTTATGCATATTACAAAACAACATCCAGAGTGAGGAAAAGGGCTCAGAAAATCACTCTGGATCCCTCATATCCAAGCCATCTCCTTTTTGAACTTTTGCCATCTGGTCAGCACTACAGAGCAACGAAAAGAGTCCTGGTTGTTTTAAACTTCTTCCATTAAGGGTAACAGAGACTACATGCTTCTGTGAACCTTCAGTGAAGCAGAATGTTTTTCTGAACTCTTCTCCAGATGTGTGGCTTGACACAAACCTGTTTCTGAGCTGTACAGTCAGTTCTTTTGACCTCAGTGCTTGATTTTTGCTCTTATATGCATTATCAGCTGTTAGACCTTTTATTAGGCGTGTGCCTTTCCAAATCATGCCCATTCAGTTGAATTTGCCACAGCTAAATTTCAACTGTCCCAAATAAGGATATGAATACTTATGCAATGGAATAGTTTTTTTTTTTTTTTTAATACGTTTGCAAAGATGTTAAAAAACAGTTTTTTGCTTTACCATTATGGTGTATGGGGGGACTGATGTGGGGAAAAAAGCCATTTAAAGCAGTTAAACACAAGGCAGCAACATAACAAAATGTGACAAAAAATGAAGGGATATGAATACTTTCACAAAGCACTGTGTGTGTGTGTGTGTGTGTGTGTGTGTGTGTGTGTGTGTGTGTGTGTGTTTATTATCTTTGTGTTGTTGTTGTCTCTGTGTATTGGAAGCTTGTGACAATAAAACAAATTCCTTGTAAAAGGAATGTTAAAGCTCTTTCTGACATCTGATTTCTGACTTACAGTGCACTGGACACAAAATCCCCAGTGTCAAATTAGCACTGCTGGGTGTCTATATGGGGCCACACTACAGAGTGTTAAAAGTAACACTGAAGCAGTGTTAAAGTTATATAATTAAGTTATTAATTAATTTATGAGTGCGCATTAGTGATGAACACCTGCAACATTCTTCTGTGAAGAGAAACAACAAGAACAGAAAAAAAGAGAAACACAACAACTACAACTGAGTTCCAGTCACAGGCTTAGATGAAATCATCTGATATAAAACATTAAATCTCTCAAGATCTCAGCAGAGGAGGATTAAACAACTTCACAAACAGCATCACCAGCTTCACTTATTACTAACCAGTTTTACTTTATTTCTGTCATACAAAAGTTCTTATTGAGAATTAACAGAGGTTTATTTTCATATTTTATTGGATTTTATTTAAAGGTTACCATCATTGCAATCAGTGTTTTCTTTGGTTGGGCTCTTCACCCTTGACTTTATATATTTTTTTCTCTGGCTGCTGTTATTCTGTGTTTATAAAACACATTATTATAGCAAAGAAAACATGGCAAAAATGTGATCAGGTGATATAAGCTGCTTGATGCTGACAAAGTAATCATGTAGTGTCTTGATAGGGCTGTATTACTCGAGTCCGGACTTGGACTCGAGTCCGGACTCGAGACATTTTTCTATCGTCTCGGACTTGTCTCTGTCTCGGCGGTGTTTGCACTCGGACTTGTCTCGGACTTGGTCATTGGACTCGCTGTCGAGTCCAGCAAAAAAAAAAAAAAAAAAGCACTCCCCTTCAAAACAAAACCACATTTGCATGTCGCGACTGAAAACGTGTGGAAAACACTAGGCGCGCCGCTTTCTCCTTTTTTTTCCAAAGCACTCTGTAGCCTGCGCTCTATGCTTGCGCTCCAGTGGCGTCTGCTGTTGCTAGGCAACCATGACCCGCTCTCCATGAAGCCGCAGAAGTTTCAGCAAAAAAAATCCCTTGCAGTAGCTCTGCTATTAAATACATTTTAAAAATGGCTATCCTTGTACAGCTATGATCACCTGTTTCTCCATCTTGGCTTAGCTTTCAATTTTGTTACAGGAAAGGATGTGCATGACCAGCGGCGCACTTGCTGCGTTCTGAAAAGTTTAGATGTTTCTAATTTAATTTTCTACCTGTTAGATTGTGTTTTATTTACGTCTACACATAGGTAGCCTTCAATTTACCAATAATGAAATACTTATTAATTTTGTACAGTATAGGGGTTGCAAGACTACTGATTTCTACTAGTCGATTTTTTATTTTATTTTAGTTACTCAACTAGGCCTACTCGTGGTTCATGCTATTGTAAATGAAAACAAATTCAATTTTATTTATTTTTTTATCAATAAACGCTTATAAATTTATAGCCTTATGCAACAATTACATATGTACATTTGCAAAACTTTATAATAACAACAACAACATTGTAGGCTACGACGTTGTATCCGAATGCAGATACGAACAGTTACTTGACAAGACCGTTATGACTTTTTATATTTTTTTTCATAGTTATTAGTAGTCTGTATTTTTTTACAAAATAATTTTGGCAGCTGTTTTGCCAGTACTTTTGTAAAAACAACATACACTGTAAAAAAAAAGTCCTTGTAGTTTTTTACTACGGCAGCTGTGGTTGCCAGAATACTTTTGTAAAAAATACCGAATGCTGTAAACACAATTAACGAAAAAACAAACAGTATAAAACTTTATTTTACAAACAAGAAAATTTAATGTAAACCAGTTTCAACAACGCCGACTGCTATTAAAATCTGTTTTGTACCTAACATACTGACAACCACCATAATAATGCAGGTATTAAAAGAGAAAGCCCACATTGAAGAATCGAAGTTCACACAAGTAGCATTCGCCACAAGCTTTATATTAATATATGAAGGGGCACAAAGTCATTCATGCAAACACAACAACACCATCATGGTGACACACGATACTTAAACAATTCAATAAACTTTCATTAAACAGCAGAACATGTAACATAAAGCCCAAATGTACAACTGATAACAAAAAACTAATTAAAAAACATTTATTTAAACAAAATACTTTCAAATGTGGATGCGTCACAAATTCTGGGAATATCAACATTGTTTTTGACTGTAAAATTATACATTGATTTTTGGTCTTTTATTTCTAAAACTGTAAATTACACGAAACTGGTTAGATCTTTTACAGTTTTTCCCATTGTATATAGTTTAACCTATTAACACTTTGTACAATTTTTAAACAAAATTGTACAGTTAAAATGACACTTATTTTTTACAGTGTACTTGACAAGACCGTTATGACTTTTTATATTTTTTTTCATAGT
This sequence comes from Cyprinus carpio, assembly GCF_018340385.1. Classification (NCBI taxonomy): domain Eukaryota; kingdom Metazoa; phylum Chordata; class Actinopteri; order Cypriniformes; family Cyprinidae; genus Cyprinus; species Cyprinus carpio. The sequence continues at coordinate 35,117,890 of NC_056597.1, forward strand.
TATCACTGAACAAGTATGTCGTGTTAAACTAAAATAACTATTAATTTCTAAAATAATATTTATCATGCAAGCAGAGAGATGTCATGACAAACATTTAGTGATCATTTGAACACGACTGAATCCATTCAATGCGCACATTTTCATTACGCAGAACTTTTTAAGCAAGTCTCAATGTTTAGTGAACTTCACTAAACTAATGTGGGTGTGCCGCGCAAACCAGCAAAAGATAACGATGCAAACATGTAGGACAAGTAGAAAATGTATCCGTATCTACGCTAATTATTAGCCTACTCTTGAGAGAGAACAGGTTTGTTTTTAAGAGACTGAGACCCGCAACGCGGCTGTTTGATTGTTGAGCGCGCTGTGCTTATTCCATTCATTCGTTTCATATCGTAGCCTAAGGTTTAAATCATCGCCTTTTAAATATATACAAATAATATAACGTGTATGATGTATTATTATATGTGATATTACTCCTGCCAAGCTCTGATTTCTGAGAGATGCACAGAGAGGAAACACTAATGCGGTGTTTGATTTGCACTCTTTTCACTCATAAAGTTTACATTCATTCACTTCACACTCGTGACTATAGAGATCTGTGTATACTATTGCGCTGATCACATGACTCAGCTGTTATCTAGCAAACACCGGACTGTGCCAGCTTCAGCCGATTATTCAGGCAGAATTATTCCTTGTCCGTTATTCGTTTTTGAAGCCATTATCCAGGTTAGGCATAACTAGGCATAATTAGGCACACGCCTAATTATTACATTAGGCCTACATATTTTTACATACAACATAGATAAGGTCATAGAAAGTAACAGCTCCACGCAATATTGTAATCCTAAAATTCATGCACTTGCAAACTCTTTGTATGCATTATGGTTAATACATGTTCGAGTAGTCGATTGTTTCCGACAAGCTCTAGTATGACAAAAATTTCGCTGTATTTATGTGCGCATGCCCAGTAGAGCCAAACGTATCCCTTCTAGCCTTAACTGCGCGCATTGTCATATCCCGAGCTTTGCGTGTGTGTGTGCTGCACCAAGGCATCAGTCATTTTAATTTTTGACCACAGACATGCAGCATTATAAAGTAAATAAAATGTAAATAAAGTACATAAAAATAATTCGACCCTACAGCTTCAAACTCGGTCCTAGAGGGCCGGTGTCCTTTAGAGTTTAGCTCCCAACCTAATTAAACACACTTGAACCTGCTAATCAAGCTCTTACTAGACACACTAGAAACATCCAGATAGTGTTGAGGCCAGTTGGAGCTAAACTCTGCAGGACACTGGCCCTCCAGGATCTAGTTCGGAGACCCCTGTCCTACAGAGTTGTTACTTTGCACATGCTTTTTGATCATTACAAATAATAATGTAAAATTATTTTCTTAGAATAGGATGCTGTCTCTCGCATCACATACATTAGTTAAGTATGTGGTCTTGAAGAGGATCCTTTTTTTCTCTCATTTGGACTCGGTCTTGACTATCACTACAAACTCTTGAACATTCACTTTACTGGAACTCGAACCTCTTTGGACTCGGTCTTGACTTGGACTCTAAACTTTTGGACTTGGACTTGACTTGGACTCGACAAAGCTGGACTTGACTACAGCTCTATGTCTTGATTCACTGATTGTTACATTATACACTGTTGACTAAAGTAGCCCTTTGTTTCTACAGATTGTGTTTTTGACCATGTGAACAGTTTTATAAAGATGTTGTGCACAAGAAGTTTTTATTTACGGCACACTTTGACATGAAGAATCTAGATTTTCTAGATTAAGAGACTGTTGACTTTTTCACTACATGTGGTTAAATGACACAGTCATAATTTGGGTCTGAGGCGTTTCAGACTGGAAGTCTATATTCTTCATGAATGCCAGTGTCCAATGATATCACTTCCCTCATAGGTTAAGTACCATTAAAACAAAAGTAGTCATCATTCTAAGGACCACAGCTCATCTGTGAAGACATACTGGAAGACACAAAAGAAGAAGAACAACAACAAAAAAAATGCAATTAGAGGACTTTTATGATAATGCTACATACAGAAGTGTTAAGAATACAACTGGACTTCAAACACACCGCGACAATGAAAGAAAAGCTTGCAATCACAGTAAGAAGAAAATTCAGTTTGAACCAGAGATGATGTCATGATGATTTCATGAAAAAAAAATATATATCTAGTTTTACTTTTTCACCATATGATCTTGTTTGCATATTTTACTGTCGTAAATCAAGATGTTCGCCATTATAAAAATACTTAATTTATTAATAAATGCTTCATTTATGATAATATTAATTGTTATAAATTGATACATTGTTGTAATTTTTGTAAATATTATAATTAAATATGTTTGTGTTCTCTTCCTGTCTGACAGGAGGAAGACGGTTTTTAAGGCCAATCAGTCTGTGTCTTAAGGATAATTTGTCTTCTACTGATTGCTGCCATCATACTGCAGCACTTTCAGGCCACTAATAAGTGAGGTTAGTACAAATAGTTTTCTTGCACAAGAAGTTTCATTTTCCTAGTTTTTAAATCTTGAGTTTGTGTGTGTCTGTTAATGAATGCCTTGGTAGTCCTATTCACACACAGACACATATCTTCATTCATCAAGGAGAGTGTGTGGTTTGGTTTGTCTGACTCAGAGAATGGGGTCAACATGAAATGGGTGGATAATCACTGAATCAAGGGTAAGAGCTAAAACACCATTAGTCCCTGTGTTTACAGGTCATTTGCCAGTTATTGTCTATGTTACACGTTTGCTTGTATGATTCCTGAGTTTTCCTGCCTGTTTCCGAGTGGATATACAGTATATTAAAGACTGTTCTTTTGTATTCCCTGCTCTCCGTGAGTTTGATCTGCCAGAGACTCGTAACTTGAAGTCTTACGACCAGAATAAAATATGCCAGATTTTAAATTATTCAGAATCCCAAATGCTCAATTATATCAGCACCAAGATTATTATTTTTTTTATTAATATACTTTTTTTTTTTACATAAATTCATGTTCCAGTTATACTTCATGTTAACACATTTTTCAGATTAAATAAATTAACATTACTTACACTATCAAGAAAACAATAGCAACGACCAATATAATTATTTTTTATGTATAATAACAATGTAATTATTGTTCTATTTGTTGTAACAAAGTAATGTATATTTCTCATCCAGTTTTTTGCTTTTTAAGCATTTTTGCACTTATTTCAAAAGAATTATTAAAGAACGAAGTAACAAATATAAGGTGTATTTAATTTCTTAACTGATGTTCATCATTTCTTTTACGAGTCAAATTATTCTCAGATCATCAGTCATCAAAGCTCGGTAAACACCGCAGGAACAGGGGCCAAAAGTCTTTAAACAGAACGTGTGAAATTTGCCCATGTCAGTACACACTGTTTTTCCACCTTAATGCAACAACACATTCTGCAGCCAATGAAGTTGCTGTATTTTAGACTATATTTGCATATGTAATGCAATGGTACATTGGCACATATGTATACAACACATCAGATGTGATATTTATTTATGATTTGTAACATTTGTAGGCCTAATATTTGCATTGTTTTATTTAAGTGTTTTTTTTCTCGCTCTCATCTGTTTTCTGAGGAGACACTGACTTCTCCATTAAGTTATTGGAGGAAAAAAACTCCCCTGTCAGTACCACAAAGATGAATTCATCAGAAGCTGTAGCAGAAGTGAAAGTGCAGAAATGTGAAATGGAAAATACTTTTCTTTTAATAAAATATATATATGGTTGTAGTTTTTAAAAGAGCTGTCTTCAGCAGTTTAAAGGAATAAAGCAAAAGAAAGAAAAACGAGTTTAAATATTTTAGAATTTAAACTAATGCAAATTACATAATATATTTTTAAACGTACGCTTATTTTTTTGAAAACAGCTGTCTTTTTCCTCTTTTCACACTAATTAGTTGAGAGCCTGCCTATAGGATAGCTTATATAGACTGTAAATGGGTCATTCCATGAAATTTGTGCACAGACAAACAGAAGGACACACAACACCCTTAAAATATTATATCTCCTAGAAATGTGCTAACTCAACAATGAACTGACTTAAACTGAAAAAAATTGACTGTTTACTACTGTCACACAACTATGCCAAGTAAGTGCAAAACAATATAACGCCGTTTATAATGTTAAAACTATACAGTATTATATAAACAAATATGTGCAGTGTGCTGAAGAATGTATGTCCTTTCATCCTTGTTATTCTGGTCAGTCCTGTGAGTGACTAAGATGTCAATCCTGTCACTGTCATTAATTTAGTAATAATTGTAAAAATTATATTTGATACAGCCTATTGGAGAAAGCGTAACAGCTAACTTGGATCACGTGTCCCTTAATAACCAATCACATTACAGCCATCATGGATTTTCAGTCAGAGTTGTGCGACACTCAATCTCCGTTTATGGATACACAAAAATAAGTGTAATTTTAACTGTAAAAATTTGTAAAAATGCTACACTGTAAAAAGTGATTCTCTATATTTACTCAATATAATTGTGTCAAAAGATTACAAGCAATATTATTAATTAAATTGAACACATTTTAATTAATTAGAATTAACCATTCAAAATGAGTAGAATAACATGAAAAAATTAAGTAAACTTTTACACAAAAAAATATCGATTTCAGTGGACAAAAACACAAACAAAGAAAAAAAAAACACTATGCTAAAGAATACTATGTTATGCATGCCAGGCCAGTAGTTGGCGATCATGAAACACCCTTCGAAAACATTATATGCATGCACACGACGTCAAACCTTTTACAAATTCACATTTTTTGTTGCTTACATAGATATGATACAGGCATCATGTTCAAAAGGTTGTGTCTTAAGGCCCCCAAAAACAGAGTTATTGAAGACACCTAAAGTTCACGAACAGAATCACTGAAGGAGAAAAAAATCAAAATTTTGGTTACCAACACATTGAACATATATATATATAATATTGAACATAAACATATATAGTTTTAAACATTCTTTTTCTTGCTGTAGTTGTGATACAGCAGCTAGACAAGCCAAGAAGGAAATGAGATCAGGTGGTGTTATTTGTTTTGACATCATCATTTGGTTTCTGACTTGGGTGTGTCTTGTCAATAACAGGTGCCCTGTGGTTGTACAATATAAGTTCTGGTATTTACAGCATATTCAGAGAAACTCTTAGAAGCACTTCTGATCAAAACCTTTTATAAAGGAAAAGAATATTTTATTTAGGCACACGGACATCAAGAATCAGCCTGAGAACCTCAACAATGGTGACCTTCAAAAAGCATGTTGCACTGCATTCTGGGTTCCACCAATCAAAACTCATTTATCGTTCCCATTATGCTTTGCAGCATGAATAAATTATGAGCAACATATCTTTAGTAGCTTGTTTTGCGATGCTTACAGTTCATCTGTATATGCTGTTTGTCACCATTTTTGAGATTCATACGCTGGTTCTTGATGTCACTCTGTGCCAAAAGAAGGTTCCCCTCTCTTTGTTTTAATCAGAATTCTTAAACTCTGGATTATACTGAAAATTCCAGGTCTTTTACTGTTGAATCACAGCGCTGCTATAATGAATCTTAATTTAACTCAGAGATCAGCCTCTAAATGAGTTCAGATATTCAGGTAAAACAAAGATTATGTAAAAGCATAACCAACACCACCTGATCATCTTTTCTCTTAGCTTGTCTAGCTGTTATAACTGAGTTACAACAGCAAGACAAAATGTAATATTAAATCATCAAGGGTCAGGAGCCCAACTAAAGCAAACACTGACCACCGTAATGGTAACCAAAATTTTGATTTTTCTCCTTCAGTGATTCTGTTCGTGAACTTTAGGTGTCTTTAATAACTCTGTTTTGGGGGCCTTAAGACACAACCTTTTGAACATGATGCCTGTATCATATCTATCAAAAAATGTGAATTTGTAAAAAGTTTGACGTCGTGTGCATGCATATGTTTTCGAAGGGTGTTTCATGATCGCCAACTACTGGCCTGGCATGCATAACATAGTATTCTTTAGCATAGTGTTTTTTTTGTTTGTTTGTTTGTTTGTTTTTTGTCCACTGAAATCAATATTTTTGTGTAAATTTTACTTAATTTTTTCATGTTATTCTACTCATTTTGAATGGTTAATTCTAATTAATTAAAATGTGTTAAATTTAATTAATAATATTGCTTGTAATCTTTTGACACAATTTTATTGAGTTAATATAGAGAATCACTTTTTAAAGTGTAGGGATAAAAACTGTTAATAGGTTAACAGTAAGTTCCCGTACTATATACAGGGAAAAACTGTGTAAAAGGAGCCTCCGGTTGTGCAGGAACATACTATTGGAGAAAAGATCTAACCAGACATTTCATGTAATTTTACAGTAATATGCTGTTAATTTTACAGTTTTTTAGAAGGAAAAAAGAACAAATCAATGTATAATTTACAGTCAAAAACTGTAAAATGATATTCCCAGAATTCCCTGCATGACACTCCACATTCGAAAGTATTTTGTTTAAATAATCATATTTTTTAATAGTTTTTGTTATCAGTTATGTATATTTGGGCTTTATGTTACATCTTCTGTTGTTTAATGAAAGTTTATTGCATTATTTAAATATCATGTGTGTTACCATGTTTTGTGTTTGCATGAATGACTCTCTGCACCTTCTATACATTAATATATACTTCTGCTTGTGGCCTATGTAAGTAAATAACAATTTATTATTAGTCAGGTAAAATCACACCAATTACATAATGAAACGATTAGAAGCCAATTCAGAGTTAAATTCAGTTCCAATTCAGATAAATATATAACACTGATTGCTCAAAGATTGGATCTAAGAGATGCATACTTGACAGTACAGAGACACACAACAGTATGTGAATTCTAGTGCAAAGCTCCTGAGATTTACATATGCTGTGGGGGGTCAAATGACAATAACACCACTTTGCTTATATACCCAGACCAGAAACAAATAAATCTTCAAATCAGTTGTAAAAACATAAAAGACCTTTTGGTTTTTATAGGTTCTCATGACCCACGGTCCCACCTGGCTGGAGATAGATAACCATTCTCACAGACTCTGAGGGGGACAAACCCCTCAGGAGCAGAGCAGGATTCTTCAAAAGTTTTAATCTTTCTCATAATATAAGTGACTGCTGTGAAATTGAGATCATTTTAACAAATCATGACACCAAACATGAAGGGGAAAAACAGCAGATTCACAAGATGATATGTGGTGGTGAATGGAAAATTAAATATTTCCAGGTTAATATAATTATATATTATTATTATTGTCATATTCATACAGATATTATGTATTATGAATTGCCTTTTGAAGTTATCTTAATGACTTTTGGGTGCTACTTTTTACTTACTCATTTGTTCATTTATTATTTATACAATTAAATTAAGCATGTATTCTCAACATATATTATCAATTGTGTGATGTAAGATGTATGTTTATTTTAGTTCCAGATGTGCAGGTTTAATAAGCTCCCTATAATACTCTATGGATGGTTAAACATGACTAAACACAATTGTAGGGGGCTTACCCTTCTCTTATCTGATCTCACTGAAATGTATAAGAATGTATGGACTTCCTGACTTGGGGCTTCTTCTATACTTTCACACTTCTCTTCACTTCTACTTCTCTTTCTCGCATCTTGCATTAACTATAAGGCGCCTATTATTGCTAAATCACAATTGCTGAATTAGGTTAAAAGAGAAGTCTCTGGCTGAAGATTCAGCTCTCCCCGACAGGAGTCGGCACTTCTCGTTCGCTACAAAAAAATCGGCTCTTAGAGCAAGCTTGTTCGTGAACGACACATCACTAGTTTCGACGCCAGAGCAGGAGTAGACAAGAATGGTTCCTAAGCGATCGAGGTGTTCTGTTGTTGGATGTAATGATGAACATAGCAGTCGTCATTTACTCCCGACATCTGAGCCGCTGAAGATGCAGTGGATTAGCTTTGTTTTTGAAGGGAATGCGCTCCGATCTACCTAAATGTGTTTATGTTCGCGCAAATCATTCGTGATCCGCCTCCCCTACAGAAGAAGTGAGTATAAGGTTCTTTTATGAATCGTTGCAAATCACCTTTCCTAATAATGTGCTAGTTAGCAAGTTACATTATCACATTACAGCCTTGATGTCATGGATTTTCAGTCAGAGTCGTTCGACACTCAATCTCCGTTTACGGATACAATTGGAATGAATGAGAAGTGCCGTAAGCTGAATCCCACCTGTCGCGAAAAGTCTTCTCTTATAAAAGAGCATTTTTTTTTCATCATAAAATCTAAAAATAGTTGAATCCAATAGTATTGTTTAGTGTAAAACAAGTTGAAGATTGAAGATTAGCAGATAGGCTGTAGATTCATTAAATGATAAGCCATTTCCTCTAAAAAGCTGTTTATTCAGTGTAGTGAAGCCTCTCCTCTATTGACATCCATCACAACAGCCTCTGGTCTCCTTTCCCATGTACTGCCAGACCAGAAGTGTTAGCTTTAGCCGTTACTGGTTGCAGGATTGCCTTCTAGTGGCTTTGCGCAACCCTGAAAAGATGCAGAGCGGCAGGTGTATAAAAGCAGGGCAATGTATGTAATTGCATGTGATTTGTTGATGTTGTGTTGGCCAGTAAACAGGAAAGCATCTTCTGAATGTCTAGTGTATATTGATTTTTTTTTTTTTTTTGTCTGTTAAGCACATGTGTATTATGATGTCCACTAACAGCATTCTATAAACAATAACTCACAAAGCACAAAAGCACAGGTAAAACCAGGGACGTGGAAACCAAAAGTGATCTGAGAATTAATTTTATCAGCCTCTCTTCACAATATAACACTGATTAAATGTCAATCAAGGACAGTGAAGCAGATTCACAAGAATAATATGAAATAAAAACAAAGATGCAATTTAGTATGGTAATAATGATTATTGACCATCTTATTCATAGAGAAAGCAATTCATTTCAAAAGCAATTTTACAGACACTCGACATCAGAATAATTGGAGAATCAGGGCCACATTTAGACTTCTGCAGTCTACTGTAATTGTCACCTCAACGCTTCAGACCAACAAGTGACAGACAGATATTTAAAGACAAGTAATAGCAACTCTATTTCTCACAAATCCCTTTTTTTCTTATCAGAGCATGAGAGATCATTCCAGTTGTTCAGACTGTTTTGAAATAATCAATTCAACACAGTCCTCATTTTTTACCATGATAGTTATTCGGTTCACTTTCAGCCCAGAACCTGAAAAAAAAAAAAAAAAAAAAAAAAAAAAAAATAATAATAATACTAATAATAATAATAATAATAATAATAATAATAATAATAATTTGTGATCAGAACACCTAATGTTTACTCAAAGTTTTCATCTGTTTAATGAGGAATGTCACAAGCAATTCAGTAATCAAAAACACTGGCAGCAGTATAATAGTTTCAAGAGTAAACTGCAGAAGCAGAAGTGAAAATTCAAGGAAAGTATCAGAGATGAGGAGGATATTCTTTTAATATAATGTATTTGTGAGAAGTGTCTTTCGTGGTTGTGCTGATGGGGTTTGTGGAAAAGCTGCATATTCAGCAAATCTTCTTGTTGATGGTCTAATTTTTAACATTAGAAATCAAAGTCTAAAACAAAGAAATCCACATAATTAATGACACAACAGGTGGGAACAATGAACTCATCAAGACAGGCAAAATTAGGTCACAACAGAAACTCAAAACACACAAACATGTAACACTTCACCAAGACCAAAAAAAAAATTAAATTAAGATATTGTCCGCAACCAAAGAACAACCAAAGCATAGATATTTTTGGTTATGTGTTTAACTCAGATGTACGTCACAATATGCTTAGGGTGGTCTTTTGTGTGGTCGCAGATTCCTCTTGGATTTTGTAGCTGCTAACATAGTTTTGTAACTCCGTACATGTGGCTGGGTCTGAGGAGAGTTTCAAACTGGAAGTCTATATCCTTATTAAAGGCCAGAGTCAAATGAAATCACTTCCTGTGTAAATTTAGCAATATTAGGCTTTATAAAAAAATAATAAAAAAAATCAGTGATCATTCTAAAGATCACAACTAATCAGTGAAGATGTACGACAAGACACAGGAGCAAAACATGGAATTTGAGGCCATTTATGAAAGTGATGAAGAGACTACTGGACCTCGAACACTGAGTTACATCAAAGCTAAAAGAAAAGCTCTACAGTGCAGTAAGTAGAAAGTTTCATTTGAAGAAGAAACATTTTAGTAATGTTTAAGGTATTTAGAACTGTTAAATATACCATTTCAGTCACTGTTTTCTCAACTCAAAGTTTCTACATGTGTATTAAATATATTAACACATAATAAATACATTAAAATATTAAACATATTAAAACAAAATAACATTTCTGTTTATTTTTTTTTTCAACTGGATTTTTCTGATAACATAATTATGCTGATATATCAAAGTATGTGAAAAGAACGTAAAAAGGCATGTCTGTAATCCAAAGACGAGGGTAGATTATCTAAACATTATTTCTAATAATGCAGTGTATTAACTAATATTTGTGTGTTATGGTCGTGTTTGTCAGGAGGAAGTAGATGTTTGGTGTTGATCACAGTGGGTCTCGGGCTCATTTGTGTTCTTCTGCTGGTCTTCATCATACTGCAGCACAACACCATCACAGCAGAGAGAGACCTGATCAAGAGTTACAAGAACACAGCTGAAGAGTTCAATCAAACCATCAACAGCTTACAGGACAATTACACTGATCTAATGACTGAAAAACACCAACTGCAGAACAACTTCAACTCTTTGACTCAGAAGAACCTGGAGCTGGAGACCAAAGTCAATGTTCTCACTGCTGAGAAAGACCAGTTACAGAGAGATTTTGACTCTTTGGGTCAGAGGAATCCGGATTTTGAAAGCAAAGTCACGAATCTGAGTGATGAACTGAAGAAGAACGTTTCTAAAGGAGGTTAGTATAAATCTGTTTTTGTATAAGTATTTTCCCCCATAGTTTTCGTTATCTTTTTATGTATAGAGTTTTTAAAGAGTGTGTTTCTATTAGGAAATCAGTGTAGTCTAGATGGCTTGTTCGTTTCCAAAAAGGCGATGAGCTGGTATGCCAGCAGACAGTACTGCAGGGATCGTGGTGGTGATTTGGTCATTATCAAAAGTATAGAGAAGCAGGTGAGTTTGTGTGAGTGAGTTTATGTCTGTTAATGAACAAGAGAATCACACTTACTGTATCTCTGTTTTTATTCACACACAGAGGCTCATGTCTTCCCTAGTCAGTGAGAGAGCGTGGATTGGGTTGTCTGACATAGTGAGCGAGGGCAATTTGACATGGGTGGATAATTCACCACTGAATCAGGGGTAAGAGCTAAAACACTCACAAAAACCACTGCTGATTTATTTTAGTCTTTTGTATTCTCATTAAAAAAATGAGACCATCACAACCTTCAGAAAACAGCTGGAGATATCTTTTCTAAAAACTCAATAATGGCAACAGCCACAATTAAAGGAATATGCTATAAATAAACTGTCTTCTCTGTTTTAGTTTTCTGCATTTTCACTTTACTACTTTAACCTACCTGTGAAACGTGCTTTTGTGGTACTGTGAATAATGTTGGCTATTTTATAATGAATTCTTTGTGACTTTTCCATTTGTTAGTTACAAATAAAGGTATCTGCTTATTTCCTGGTTCCTAAATGAGAAAACTTTGGGGATGTTATAACTGAAAATTTGGGATTCTGAATAATTTGAAATTTGATCCATGTTCAGGTTTTGGTTTGAAGGTGAGCCGAATGACGAAGATGGAAATGAGGACTGTGTTGAAATTATGGCCTTTTCTTCCATCCTGGACAACTGGAATGATCTCCCATGTTCATCGAAGAGAAAAGGGATTTGTGAGAAATAAGGTTCATCCTGTCTTGTTTTGGTTTTACTTATATGATCTTATGGAATTATTATTGTGATTGCAAAATTTCTGCCAAATATACAAAATTACCAGCTGATAATGAGATGATCACTATTCTCTTAGATATAATAAACAAATAAAATATCCTGTTTCTTATGATGTAAATAATGGTGATGGAACACCAATCCTCTGATGTGTTCATGTTTTGCTCCATCACAAGCAGCTCTATATTAATATGATCGTGTTCTACTGTTATCATGTGTCTCGTTTGTCGGTCTGAAGTGTTGAGGTGACAATCACAGTGGACTACAGAAGTGTTCAGATTGCTGTAACACCATATTATTCTGATATTGAGTGTCTATAAAACTGCTCTTGAGTTCATTTGCTTTTTCTTTGAATAAAATGGTGAATTACCATAGTAAACTGCTTTTTTATTTGCATTGCTCTATAGACAGGTTTCCTCCAGTCCAGCAGGACGAAGTGATGCTAAAGTGTTTTTGCAGTAGATTGAAACATGTAAATATCTAATTTGGTAGTACTTAAAATGATTCCAGCTATGAACATTTATGAATAATAATAAAAAAAACCTACAAGGTAGTTTGCCTCAAACCAGCCCCATGGTTAAAGATCAAACAAAACATTAATGACTCAAAGCACTTCCATGATTCAACTGAAGAACTGTTTTGTGAGGTCAGTGTACTGGAGCTCTTCCTCAACAAACAAAACATTTATCAAATGCCATTTTAGTTCTCTTTGGTTTATTTCCAGTGTTTGGCTGAGCCAGCAGATGGTACTGCTATTCATACGCTGAGGCTTTAAATCTTTTACTGGTAGAATCAGGGGCACTTCAGAGTATCAGGGATCACGAGGCAGCATTTCTTCATTCTTACAAGACATGAAAAAATAAAGTGAAGAATCAAAATGAGGATGTGCAATTTATGAAATTGGAAGCAGCTCATGTGCAGTGTCACCACCTTTCTGCTCACTGTTAGGAAGGTTCATACACTTGAGCACTGTGTTAAAGATAGTTTTCACAGTGTGATTAATATGGTTTAAAAGAAAATGTATAGACCTGTGGGAACTGATACCTATTCCAGCATAAACTGTTTTTATCTCAGTTCAGTTTTAACTAAGAGATAAACACAGAGGAAAGAGCAGAAATACAGATGTGTCTAAGGCTGAGTATTTTTTATCTCGTGATGGAAATGGGGATATTGAACATAACAACAAAGGAGCTGAGGAATATCTGCATACAGATGAAGATATTTAACTCTCCTATGTTGTTCAGTCATTTTAGACCGGATTTATTTATTTATTTATTTGTTTATTTTTGAAATTTAAAAACAGTACTTCAGTGGAATGGTAGGAAACCTGATGACTTTTATGGCAGTCGCTATGTGAAAAAAAAAAAAGAAGAAGTGGACTTGTTTCGAAAAAGCTAAATGGTCATAAAAAATTGTCACACTTGTGTTATTTGCAGTCAAAAATGACCACCATTGGAAATGAATGGGAAATACACAAAAATACAAATAATTTTTTGTGTGTACAATCTACAAATCAGCCACAATGCAGAAAAAAGTGCACAGCAATGAAGAGGTGACTCTCCGAATTATCAAGAGTGCAAAATAGTCACATCCTAGTCAACACTTTGATCTCACAGTGATGTCACCATGAGCTCCCAGGATACGCGTGATGAGGTCACAATGTGAGGTCACAGTGCCCTCACTGCACAGAGACTAGGTACCCAGCATGCATTGCAGCATGAAGCTTTTGATTGTCACCGTTGTTGAGATTCATACACTGATTCCTCATCTTTATCTTTGTTTTTTTTTTAAAAGACACAGCAGTTCAAAATACTTGTGACTTATCATGCTTTTAAAATCCTTCATAAATTATTAAACTGTTGGATCCTATGCTTTACAATCAGAAAGCTATTATAACTAAAAACTTTAGATTAGTAACTCCTCATAAAGACTGCATACCAAATCTGGGTGAAGGTTGCATTGTTATCATCAATAACAAACCAATACTACCTGGTTGCAGTCTCATGTTTGTTATTTCTTGCCATAAGGATATCCTTTACAAACACAGTTACAGCAACTGAAAAAATATAATGTTATAAAGTCAAGGATCAAGAGCCCAACTAAAGCACACACTAAACACCTTGATAGTAACGTCAAATAAAACAATAAAACATCCTCTAAATCTCTGTTAATTCTCAATAAGCGCTTTTGTAGATGTCTGACAGAAATAAACCCTTACCAAAAAGTAGTATACTTCAAGTTTATTTTATTAAGTATACTTAAGTAAAGTTCAAGTATATTTTTAAGTATCCTTTATGTAGCAAGTATACAAATATCAGTGTTTTATTAGTATACTTGTAAGTGTACTGTTTCAGTACTCCTTGGGACTAAATTGGCCCACTTTCTAGTATATAAAAGTATACTTTTAAGTATACTTTAAGTATAAAAGTAGCAAACTTTGAGTACACAACTAGGTTACCTCTATGTTTGTAGTTTGTACTGCAATTATACTAAAAGTGAACTTATAGGTATACTAATAGTTTACTAATTAAATACTTGGTACACTTTGAAGTATAGTCTCAGTAAACCACTAGTTTAGCAGTTTTATACTGCAAGTATACTCATAAGTTTTATTTAAGTGAACTTTACATCATACTTTAAGTATACTACTATGTCCCTATTTAGGTTTGAATTTGTATATATTTTTGTTTTATGAATATCTGAACATACAAAACATCCAAAGAAAGAACAGGGTATCTGCTTGTAAACAAAAACATTTTATTCTAGCTTCATGCATTCTTTTTTAAAAAACACTTTAATGTGGGCAAGTTTCATTAAAAATAAAGAAATAACATTTTGAACAAAAAGTTGAAAAAAGACTATGAATTGGATTCAGAATGATAATCAAATTTAGATGTAGTTGATCAACACCCCAAAGCTTGACTGTAATGATCAGATGGTCATGTTACATGTGTTAGTATCTGTTGTTTCTTCTTCTTCACTTGTGTTTTTTTGGAAATTCTGTACAGAAGATGTGGACTAGCGCCCTCTATCATATAGCAATGAAAACACCAAGTAGGGCTCGCTGCAGCCTGCGGTGGACATCCAACCCCGCCCACATCCAAGTGTGACGTCAGAAGTCACGCCCATCCCCGACACAACCCCGCCCACATCCAAGTATGACGTCAGAAGTCACGCCCATCCCGACACAACCCCGCCCACGTCCAAGTGTGACGTAAACGAAAGCCACGCCCGTATCAAATACGTCTCCTCATGTGATTTCCCCATCCCCGTGCCTGGAAACCCGGAAGTATGTTGAAGCAATTTATGGAAGTTAATGGGATCTAAATAAAATAATATTGTCCTTCGTTTTACTAATACACGTTTTCTTATTTTTGTAAAGGATGTCTAGGCTAAAAGCGCACAACTTAAATCTAATATATATTTAATATGTCTAATATACGGAGCTGATTTTGTCATCATAACAGCTCCTAAAACGCTTATGTTGATTAAAGTAGGCTTATTGTCAATTAAAACTTTTAAACCTTACCTTGTTCATTTATGTAATGAGATAAATTCACATTTATTAAAAAACGATTTTGACCTACCCAAGGCAAAATTGAAATGCATCAAATTTAAAAGGGACAATTAGATTTTGGTATTGTAAAAGTATGCAAAATTATTGTAAAAGTTGGTATTGTATAATTGTCATTTAATTTTCTAAAGATTTATTCCACTTATCATAAAGTGTTATTATTTGAATGATAGAATCAACAGTTCCCATATGCAGTAGGCTACACATACTTAGGCTGAATAAAGATTGCATTGATAGATTATATAAGTAACATGACATTGACCTTCAGGCCTTGTTCATCACAACTTGATATGAAACATGTCCAGGTCCTCCACATACTTAAAGATGAATGAAAAAGGCATCCATTGTTTCATTGGGTATTTTATATTTATTATTTTACAAAAATAATTACATGTACAATTTTACAAAAAAAAAAAAAAAATAATAATAATAATAATATACACCACCAGTTTTTGAACAGTAAGATTTTTATTATTTTTTAAAGTCTCTCCTGCTCACCAAGCCAGCATTTATTTGATCCAAAACACAGCAAAAACAGTAATGTGAAATATTTTTACAATTTAAAAGAACTGCTTTCTATTTGAATGTATTTTAAAATGCAGTTTATTCCTGTGATCAAAGCTGAATTTTCTTCATCATTACTCCAGTCTTCAGTGTATTAACATAATAATAATAAAATGTATTTTTGAGCATCAAATCAGCATATTAGAATGAAGGATCATGTGACTGGAGTAAGTCACCTTTGAAATCATAGGAATAAATTTCATTTTAATAGAAATATAGAAAATTGTTATTTTAAATAGCAAAATTATATTACAAAAGCAAAATATTATACAAATATTTTAAAATTGGACTGTTTTTGCTGTACTTCGGAATAAATAAATGCAGGCTTGATGAGCAGAGATATTTCTTTAAAAACATAAAAAAATCTCACTGTTCAAAAACTTTTGAACTGGTTGTTTAACAAAAGGTATGCTCCAAATATTATAAGTCTGAGCAGCTGAATGAGCAGCTGAATGATCAGATAAACAGTTCTTGACATGCAGTACACACACATACATACATAGACTACACAGAGAGATTCCTTGCTTTAATATATCCTCCGATTCTCCCTCCAGGTAGTCTTTGATGGCATTCTGTTGATTTTTACTGTCCATCTGGAGAACGGCAGGCCCTGTCATCTCCCCACAGAATAACCCACGATGACTCTGTACCACGCTGGACCAATGTCCCTTACAAACTTCCACTTTATGTCCTCTTGGGCGCTCCTGTTAAAAATAGAGAATACATACGTGTTGGGGGTATATGTGTCCACTAAAAATTATTTACCTCATCATTCTACATAAACATATTTATGATTTTAAACCACAAAATCAATCAATATCTAAAGAAATGATCTCACCATACCTCCATGCACCACTGCATGGCTTATGTGGTCCTTCAAGTGAACCTGTAACAAGTAATTTTCTTTACTGGTGAAACTGCAGCAGGGACCCCTTAACCCGGAAGAACTGCTCTGCATCAGGCTTGGACTGAAAATGTGTAGAATGCTGTAAAACATGACAAACAAACATTATGTGATCTTTTCGTTAATATAGAAGAATACAAAGATAATTTGTGACATACACAGAGTTATCCAGCAAGACATAATGAAATGATGCGGTTGCCCAACAAAGTTACTGTGCATGGGTACTGTGATCAGAGTATATCATTAAAGATGTCATATGTATGTGAGTGTTTTGTGTGTGTGAGTGTGTGTGTGTGTGTGTGGTTGTGGTGGTGGTGGTGGTGGTGGTGGGGGGGGGGGGGGGCAGGTAAGTACATATGTGTGAGAGGGATGAAGTGTGTGTGTCTGAGTGGGTGAGATGAGTGTTATGTGTGGGGGGGGAAGGGTATTAACACCCAAACACACACACACACACACAAAAACACATACTCACATATATATATATATATACTATGTGTCTCTCTAGTGTGTGTGTACGATGTATGTATGTATATATGTATGTATTTGTGTGTGTGTGTGTGTGTACGCATGCATGCCACGAATACATACATACATACATATATACATACATGTGTGGATATAGACCCCCCCAACATAAAAACACTCATCTCACCCCCCACCCCCAAACACAACACACACCACACACACACACACACACACCACACACATACATATATATGTATATAATATATATATATATATATATATATATATATATATATATATATATAAATAAAAATACTATAAGTATATTTTAAAAGTTGCTAGCAAAGATAACGACACGGCAAACAACAGCTTCTGTGTGAAGTTGAAATTAAAAATACTTACTGTTGTTTATGCACATGCACACAAATGACGGACACATGTCTTAAAGTTGTCACCGTTTGAGTAAAGACCAAAGATATTTTTTTTTATTTACCGACACGGCAAACAACAGCTTCTTTTTTTAGCGGTTTGGTCAAACAATACAAATTATCTTTCTTATCCGATGCTTCTTCCCTGTTTTCAAATGAGTTGAGAATGTGACGTATTTTGACGTGGGCGTGGTCTGTTACGTCACACTTGGATGTGGGCCGGGTTGGATGTCCACCGCCGGATAAATACATAAAAACCAAGAAAACACTGATTCTAGGAGCACAAGTATAGCTTTTTGTAAGTGTAAGTCAAGTATACTTAAATGTCATTTTAAGTATATTTCTGAGGAGTACACAAAGCCCATTTCTGAGAAGTACATAAAAAGTAAACTAAAAGCATACTTTCCTATTTTTAGTTTAAAAGAAGTACTATAGGACATACTAATACTAAATACTAATAGCACACTTGTATAAACTTCTTTTTCGTAAGGGAAGTCAGTCTGGTTAATAATGAGAGAAGCTGGTGATGCTGTTTGTGGAGTTGTTTAATCATTCTCTGCTGAGATCATAAAGGTTTAATGTCTTTTGTATTTCAGTTGATTTCATCGAAGGCTGCGTCTGGAAGTCAGTTGTATGGTTGGAGAAGGTTCTGTTAGCTGAGTGTGCACTCATGAGTTCACCATGTGAGAGCACTGTGATATCACTTTGATAGTGTTGAGAAACAGGATATAGAAAGACCCCTCGGTGACTGATATTTGAACTGCCTTCTCTCAACCTGCTCAACATTTTGAATTCATGATGAGCTCACATATTACTCACACACTGAGTATCACACTATGAGAATGGTGTGATGTCACTGTGATAACAAATAACCCAATTGTTTACTGGGACAGAATTAGAATCCTACTAAGTAGTTTTTATATTTTACACATTCTCCCCACAAGATTTTTTTTTGCAGCAGCGTTCTATATGTATATAGGTATGCTTGGGCTATAATAAGTGTTTTTAAAAATCATATATATATAAATAATAGAAATGTTCGGGGTGGGGATAAATTAAACATGATCTGCAATGACGTCACAATCGTGTTGCACTGTAGTCTATGGAGTAGCCTGAAGAATGCATATGAAGCATACTCGCTCTCTCTGTCAAAATCGAGGGGTCGAGGGTCTGTCCATATAAACTTCCCTTGACCACTTTGCAAAGTGGAACGCACTTCAGAATGGCAGTGGGGAATCCCCCGAGAGTAAGTGCTTAGGGAAGTTTGCGAGTGCATGTCTAAAAATGGAGTGGAACACAGCCTCTGTCTCTTAATGCCACAGCGGTGCAGATTAAAATCATTATTAATTCCCATAATAATTTCAGTTCCAAAATGAGGACTGTATAAAAATGCAGTTTTCCACATATTGTTCCAACCTGAACACCTGGAATGATCTCCCATGCTCCGATTTGGGAGGGGGGGGGTTGTTGTGGTTGTTGCTTCATTAACCCATGCTAAAGAGAAAGCAGGACAAAAGTAATCAAACAAAACTAAGATGCACCGTTTAAGTAATTAAGCTCATATGTCAGATAAGAGTAGCTTAATGCCAGAAAGATGCATACACTAGAACAGTGGTTCCCAACCCTGGTCCTGGAGGCACCCCTACACTGCAATCTTTAATCAAACACACCTGATTCAGGTCATCAGCTCATTAGTAGAGACTCCAAGGTCTGAAATTGGTGTCTAATGTTGCATTTACACTGCAGGTTTTGATGCCCAAATCCGATTTTCTGACTATATCCGATTTTTTTGACGACCCGCTTACATCATCTTTTAAAAGTGACCCGTATCCGATTTTTGCATTTACACTATACACTGCTAAACTACCAAATGCAGACATTCTGACCCGGAAAAGGAAGTAAAACAGCACGAAATACAATGGATGCAGATGCAAATAAAATTATACAGTGTTTTGCTTTCCACAATATTTTGAAAAGTCAACAAAAAAAAAATCAGCAAAACATTGGTCTCGTACGGCGGAGAAAAAAGAGGACTTAAAAGACATGAAACCTCCGCATTGCTCCACTGTGTGTATCCTTCGTCCTCCATTGCGCCTATAATAAGTCATGTGATCTCAGTTGGTGGTGTCCACCTGAGTTGACGTCACTTTTTAAATGACGTACGACCAGTCTTGGGGGTAATGCATTACAAGTAACGCGAGTTACGTAATCAGATTACTTTTTCAAGTAACTAGTAAAGTAACGCATTACTTTTTAATTTACAAGAAAATATCTGAGTTACTTTTTCAAAAAAGTAACGCCAGTTACTTTGTATTCCCATTTTTTGACTGACAAGCCTCCTGTTCCCATATTGGGAGAAATCGGAAGTATGGAGGCGTTGTGTGCGCTGTGTGAACATGATGTTACTGTAGTTCTAGACTAAATGTGAATGTGCATTAATTCATCCCACTCACAAAAAAACAAAAAAACAAAACAGATTTAGTATACATCAAAATTAATCAAAACAGTGAAATGCAAACTCAGAATATGACGCAAACCTGCAATAACTAAATATATTAAATAACACAAATGTATCTATTCCCATTTTATTAACAGTGTCTTTGCTGCTGACCTTTAATGATCCAGTTCAACCATACTAATAATCAAAAATGACTTTAGATAAACTAACAATTGTGCTTCATTGTTTTTTTTTATTGCTGCTGAAGAGTGTTGAACCTTCTTCTCCTGTGTTCTACTGTACAGACATGAATTTACTTTTCCTTCAGCCTGAGGTTTATTCATTACACTTTTTGGTGTGAAAGGACTTTTACATTTGCTATAAATAGAACTTCTAATATTGAAAACAATCAAGCCCTGCTCATATTTAAAAAGTAACGTGAAAGTAACGCAAAAGTAATGTAACACATTACTTTCCATAAAAAGTAACTAAGTAACGTATTTAGTTACTTTTTTAGGGAGTAACGCAATATTGTAAGGCATTACTTTTAAAAGTAACTTTCCCCAACACTGCGTACGACTCGCATTTACTGGGGAATATCCGATTTGTCTGCTTACATGGCACATGCAAATGCACGTATCCGATTCACATCCGATTTATTACCACATATGAATGAGGCCTGAATCCGATCTGAGAAAATCGGAATCCATGCGGTTTTTTCCTGCTTACACGTTCACCGGTCATATCCGATCTGTGCCACATGAGAGGAAAAAATCGGAATTGGGTCACTTGAACCATGCAGTGTAAATGGGGCCTTAGAGAAAGAAGATATGCAAAATGTGCAGTGTTGGGGTGCCTCCAGGACCAGTGTTGGGAACCACTGCACTAGAGGGCCCAGAGATAATTCTCCCACAAGGATTAATTCACTGTGGAATCTTTGTTTAGTAGGCTTCTCTCTAAAAGCCTTCTCATTTGCCTAAAGACAAAGGTGGATTACTTACAAAGGTAAAATTGAAATGCTATAACTAATAATATGTGGTGAATTATGAAGCTAGATTGATCTCAATAATAATTTGCGCAAAAGACAATCTTTTTTTGGTGATTTTTGGGGGTTTATTTATGGTTCCATTGTAGTGTTTAGTGAAGAGGTTATTTTTTATAGGCCCATTACAAATGACATCTGCTAGAATCTGCCATTTAGAACCATTTTCAGTTTAAGAAGGCTTATTATAATAAGTATGATACAGACTTTATGGCTGGTGTGAATTTTATGAGTCAGCAGAAGGTGCTGGTGTCGATACTTTTGAGGCTTTGAATGTTTTCCAGGTGCACTGAGAAATTTAAGAGCTTCATGACTCACAAGGCATCATTTCCTCATGCTCAGGAGCTTGGACGCTAAGAAAATAAAACGAGGATGCACAGTTTATGAAGTAAAAAGCAGTTAATCAGAAATGTCAGAAAGTAAAATACACTGTTCATACAGTAGACGGTGCTGATGATCATTCTCACACTGTATATTAATAAACAGTTCATGTAAGCTCCATCACAAGCAGCACTTTTAATGATCGTAGCTGTTGTGAAACGGCTTCTGAATTTAATTGATTTTCTTTCAATAAAATGGTCAATTGAGAGTATTATCACAGCATTTTTGTTTTCAATCCATACTTCATCTTTGTGTATCTGCTTTATTGCTGTATGGAGAGATTTCCTCCAGTCCAGCAGGACACAGCAGAGAGCAGGTTTATCAGACTGAAGTGATCAGAGAGGAAGACAAACATCAGAACCTGAGCACTTACTGCTGTGTTTCCTGCATCATCAATATAAAGGTCCAGTTTGGCCTGTTTAAGGCTGCTTGAGTTTATTTGAGTGTTCACAGACTCCTCTTGTTGGCTTCTGAAGCTGATAACATATGGTTGATTGTACAAAGGACAAACATAGCAGTACAGCTCTGCAGAGAGTTTTTAAGTGTGACTGAAGGACTTTATTCCCGTCAAAGGGCAGTGTGAAGTGAAACCACTTCCTGTGTAAATTTAACAGTATTTAAAAAAAAAAAAAAAAAAAAAAAAACATTCTAAATATGACAGTTCACTGTGAAGACACACTATCAGACACCGTGAATAATGGATTTAGAGGCTATTTATGAAAATGTTGAACGCAGAGATATTCAGAAAACAACTGGTCCTCAAACTCAGAGTCAAAGCCAAGATGAAGGAAAAGATCTAAAGCACAGTAAGCAGAAAATTTTAAAATAGTGAGATAGTGTCACACATAGTTTCAATACTGCGGAACTGAAAACTGTTACATTTAAATGAATATCTTGTGTAGGAACAATATCAGAGTTTCTGCTTTTATTTGAAGTGTATTAACATCAAGTTTTTTTTCTACTTACTTGTTCAACATGTTATTGTATGCATATTTTATTGTACAGGAAATGCAGATGTTTGTCTTATAAAAAGAGCATGCTTTAAAAAAAAAGTCCTGTCTATAATCTAAATAAAAACTTATTTTTAAAAGCTGATTTAAAACATTATGTTGTCAGTAGTTATAATTTTGAAATTTGTGTTTTCTTCCTGTTTGTCAGGAGGAAGTAGATGTTTGGTGTTGATCACAGTGGGTCTCGGGCTCATTTGTGTTCTTCTGCTGGTCTTCATCATACTGCAGCACAACACCATCACAGCAGAGAGAGACCTGATCAAGAGTTACAAGAACACAGCTGAAGAGTTCAATCAAACCATCAACAGTTTACAGGACAATTACACTGATCTAATGACTGAAAAACACCAACTGCAGAACAACTTCAACTCTTTGACTCAGAAGAACCTGGAGCTGGAGACCAAAGTCAATAATCTCACTGCTGAGAAAGACCAGTTACAGAGAGATTTTAAATCTCTGAATGAGAAGAATGTTTCAGGTTGGTTTTTCATGTCCACTGAGTTGAAGAACTGGTCTGACAGCAGACAGTACTGCAGGGAGCGTGGAGCTGATCTGGTCATTATCAACACTGAAGAGAAGCAGGTGAGTTTGTGTGAGTGTCTGTTAATGAATGAGAGAAATCACACTTATTCCTTGTTATTACTATTCACACAGAGACACATATCTTCATTCACCAAGGAGAGAGTGTGGATTGGTTTGTCTGACAGAGAGAACGAGGGCATCATGAAATGGGTGGATAATTCCCCTCTGAAACAAGGGTAAGAGTTAAAAATCAACCTCCAGAAAAAA
Source organism: Cyprinus carpio (assembly GCF_018340385.1). NCBI lineage: Eukaryota > Metazoa > Chordata > Actinopteri > Cypriniformes > Cyprinidae > Cyprinus > Cyprinus carpio. Next base: position 35,141,452 of record NC_056597.1, read on the forward strand.
ACTCCTGGACAAAGCTCTTCCAAAACACCACAACTAAAACCACTTTAAATACTGTAAATTCTATTAAGAAAACTTTTCCTCTGTCTTATTCTTTTCTGCATTTTCACTTCTGCTCAAGCTTCTGTATTACTTTAGTTTACTCTCAAAATATGCTGTTATACTGTGAGTATTGTTGATACATAAAGTTGTCGTCCTGAATAATTAAACATTTGATACATGTTGTTCAGGTTTTGGCTCAAAGGTGAGCCGAATGACCAAAATGCAAATGAGGACTGTATTGAACTGATGCCTTCAAATCCGGTCCTGAACAACTGGAATGATCTGCCATGTTCAGCGAAGAGAAACGTTTTTTGTGAGAAATAGGGTTCATCCCATCTTGTTGTGGTTTTGCTTCTTTATATAATAGAGTCATTCTTATTGCAAATTCATAATTTTTGATTGAGGTCCCTGTCTTCAAAAAACTGTCAGTTGATATGATTTTTTTTTTAGAAGGAAAATGCAAAATTAATATTATTTTCTTAACGCTTTAATAATCTTCTGTTTCTCGTGGCATGTATCAGGGTGATATGAGACACCAGACCTCTGATGTGTTCATGTTTTGCTCCATCACAAGCAGCTCTGTATTAATATAATCTTATTCTAGCTGTTATCATGAGTCTCATTTGTTTCTCTGAAGTGTTGAGGAGACAATCACAGTAGAAGTCTAAAGTGTATTGAGTGTATGCTGAGTGTCTGTAAAACTGCTTTTGAGTTGAATTGCTTTCTGTTTGAACTAAATGTTCAGTTACTATCATTACCATAGTAAACCTAGCATTTTTTTTTTTTCATTTTATACTTTATGCTTGTATATTTGGTTTATAGCCAGTCCAGTCCAGCAGGTCGCAGCAGAGAGCAGGTTAATCAGACTGAAGTGATCAGAGAGGAAGACAAACATCAGAGTCAGACAGTTGCCTTGTCCAAATACCCACACTTGCGGTCTTTGCACTTCATCACTTGACTACTTAAAGTATATGACGTATTTCCTGTATTTTGTCCAAGTGTTCAAGCGAGCAAGAAGACCACAAGTGTGTGTACAACTTTTCATTACCTGATGGAACACACTTGTAGTGTTGTAAAAATGCAGGTGTTTACAGAGTTTTAATTTTAATTTTCAGTACTTTCCATTTTAAAATAAACTTCTAAATGTCTGTTCAGTAGTCCCTAAACAGATGACAATTTAATTTCTGGTGCTTCTAATTAAGTGATAAAAAGCAGTTGCAAATGATGAACAAAATAAATATACTCACCTTTGCAGCAATAAAACGTGTAGCACTTTTTTTTACTACCAAATTATATGTAATATCTTATTATTATTAATATTTAACTTACATTAAAAAGGTTTCCGTGACCTCTCATGATCTTGGCAAAAAGTCTCATGAATTTATTCAGATCATGATGCATGATGGGATACGCTCAGCCTTGAATAGCGGGGATTTAGTGTGTGTTTAGGGCACTGCGCTTCAGCGTTTTTTAAGACCTGGGACAGTCTTGACAGTCTTCCTATCGTGCACACGTGTTCTCAAGTGGCCAAGACTGCAAGTGTGGGTATTTGGACAAGGCAATTGTTTTTCTACCAATTTGTGGAAGTTTTTATGTTTCAATCTTAGGATTTACTTTTAACACCTAAGTAATTTCAAAATTGAAGATTAATGAATAAAAACTACACATTATTTTGGCTTCAGTCAGTCCTGTGGACCAAAAAAAAAAAAAAAATATTCCTGAAACTGTTCAGTTGTGGGTAACATATATACCATTGCATCCAGTTTTATCTAAATATCCAGTTTTGCACATGTAAAATCATGTAAAACAGTTAATTTCAAATGGTGAAATATGCAGCTTAAATTGATATTGTCACGTGTATGATTGTATGACATCTGAACTTGCTATAACTTGACCTTTAGAGAGCTGCGGCACATTAGGAAAGCCCACTGATCATTAATAAAGAATTACTGTATACAGAACGACTCTACTGACATTATCTTAGCCATTGTGGTACTGTAATTATTGTTAATTTGTGAACTGTTGAAATGATAAAAGATCTCTCACGCTCAAATATTGTTTCAGACTGCAGGCCAGCTACAGTGGTCAAACTTCTGAAAAAAACATCAGCTTCAGGGCAACTTCAACTCTTTGTGGTTAAGTTGAAGTTGGAGACCAGATTCAATGACTTAAATTGTTGAGAAGTGCAAATAACAGATTCATTTTTCAGTTTCCTGGCTATGAAGTAGAATCCTGCTGTTCTTCTGTCATTCAAATTCAACTCCAAGATATGTATGTGTACCATCTTATTTAAAAATGGCAGAACAGTGACACCTACTGAGAAAGTGTGACTGTCCTGTTGTCACCCATTTGTTTATTTGCTCTAAACAGGAAATCATCATCCCACAATCTCTGTTTATTTCTAACCCTAACATCCTCTCTGTCTCTTAATGCCACAGTGGTGTGGATTAAAAACATTATTAAAGGATAGTTCAGCCAAAAATAAAAATTACCCCATGACTTCCTCAAACTCAAGCCATCCTAAGTGTGTATGACTTTCTTCTTTCAGGCGAATAATCAAAGTTATATTTTAAAAAGTCCTGGCTCTTTCAAGCTTTATATTGGCAGTGAATGTGGAGATTTTGTAGCCCCCAAAAAGTGCATCCTTCCATCATAAAAAGTACTCCAAATGGCTCCGAGGGGTTATTAAAGGCCTTCTGAAGCAATGTGTTTGTGTAATAAAAATATCCATATTTACAACTTTATAAACCGTAATCTCTAGTTTCAGCTAACTGTCGTACACACCTTCATGAGAGAGAGGCATTCCAGTGGACGATGTAGGCCTTTCAGTTCCAGTCCCTTGTCACCATTACATAGGTCCAGTTAAGCCTGTTTCAGGGTGTTTGAGTCCATTTTGATGGTCACAGGTTCCTCTTGTTGGATATTGTAGCTGCTAACATAATCATTGGAAAATACAGTAGTATGAATTTATAGAGAGTTTTAGAATGAGAATGAAAGACTAGATTTGAACTAATGAAACCACTTCCTGTGTATGGTTTGCACTATTTAAAAACATGCTGCACATTATAAAGACCACACCTCAATTGTGCACACATACTGTACTCTTCTGTAAGTAAGAGCAAATCATGGAATCAGGGACCTTTTATGTATGCAGAAATATTAATAACAGATCTGGACCTCCAACACAGAGTCGCTGGCAGGATGAAGGAAAAGCTTGAAAGAAAAGTAAGCAGAAAGTTTAATTTGAAACAATGGCGGCGGCGCAGATGGTATCGCTAGTGTTTGTGGGGATGAGAATACTAAATTTACAAGTACTATAAAATACTAGTAATTTTCTGTTTACGTTTTCAGCATATATTCTTGTTTGCATATTTTACCATATACAGTACGTTTTACATTTGCAATAATTCCAGATATTTGTCATTATAAAAAATAAAAATAAATTATTAAAAGCCTCATCACTGATCTACTAACAAGATAAATTATTTACAAAGGTTGATTTGAAATGTTATATATAAATAATATGCAGTAAAAAAAAAAAAAAAAAAAAAAAAAAAAGCTATTCATTAATATTTGTGTGTTTTCTTCCTGTTTGTCAGGAGGAAGTGGATGTTTGGTGTTGATCACAGTGGGTCTCGGGCTCATTTGTGTTCTTCTGCTGGTCTTCATCATACTGCAGCACATCACCATCACAGCAGAGAGAGACCTGATCAAGAGTTACAAGAACACAGCTGAAGAGTTCAGTCAAACCATCAACAGCTTACAGGACAATTACACTGATCTAATGACTGAAAAACACCAACTGCAGAACAACTTCAACTCTTGCAGTCACAAGTACATGGAGCTGGAGACCAGAGTCAAAGATCTCACTGCTGAGAAAATCCAGTTACAGGGAAACATTGAATCTTTGAATCAGCAGAAACGGAAGTTAGAAAGCAGAGTCAGGTCTCTGAGTGAGGAACTAAAGAAATAAACATCTGAAGGAGGTAAGTACAAATCTTTGGAAGCTGCCACAGTCGAGTAAAAAAATATATATGATTCTGTTAGTCACAATAATACAGAGCCCCTTAAGGGACATTTGTTTGTGGAAAAAATACATGGTTCTCTCACAAAACTTTTGCGCTCTTTCACAAAGATATTTGGCTTCTCTCGCAAAACCAGTTAAAAACTTATTATCATAATACTGATGGATCTCTGCTATAAAAACACATTTCTACTAAAAACATAAACTTAACAAGACATCATATAAACTAAATTCTGGATGAAATAATCAAGCCTGATCACTCAATGTTGATTATGATATTTATTTATTTATTTTATTTAGCACACAAGTGATGATAAATACAGTAATCATGTTAGAAACGAAATAAACAAAAGAATCTCTTTTCAAAATTAATAATAATAATAATAATAATAATGTTTTTTTGAGTAACAAATCAGAATATTAGAATGATTTCTGAAAGAGTGTGTGACTGGAGTAATGATGCTAAAAATTCAGCTTTGAAAGTCAGTTTTGATTGTTCCTAATAAACTGTTTAACTGCACTCGCAAGTGAATCTCAAGTTATTTTGTGGGATAATTAAATATATTCTAAATAAACTACAAACCTAAAATTACATACATTTATTTTGTCCTCACATTCTTTCTTGTAACTCATCCCTCTCGGTCACTCACCTGCCTGAATGGCTCATTATGCAGCTCATTATGTGGGTCTTTGTCTTCTCAGGTGTGAATTCATGATAGTTGACGCCTACTCGCATATGCCCTTTTGAAACAAAAAGTGTCTTAGAAATTTTAAATTAATCTATTGTTTTCTGTGAGTGAGTAAACAAGATGATTTTCACATCATTTTGAAGCAAAAATTCTAGGCTACAAGCTCCAGTTTGACAGTCTTGTGAACAAATGCTCTGTATGTGTTTTATGACCTTATTTCAGTGACTTCAAAATTTTAGTTTTTTACTAACCACGCATAAACGTTGTTTTCTCAAAAACACAATCATGTACATGCATACTATTTACATATTATTGTAGCCCAGTTTGTACTGATTACAGTGTTATTAGACTTTAGCCATGTATCTATTTATAAGCAACTGAAAAAAGCACAAAAGTCAGGGGATGTAAAAATTTCTCCAGGCCCCCAAAACCCCCTAGACCTCAGAGGGTTAAGGAATTGTCCTATTGCAAGTATGCCTTTACTTCTTATGTAATACCTTTGTATTATAACAAAATACAATTGTTATTGGGATTGTTTTATCGAGAAAATGGTTTATTAAGAAAGACACCACACATGATATTGTATTTGATTTATTAAGAAAGTGGTTCATTAAGAAAGACACCACACATGATATTGTATTTGATTTATTAAGAAAGCGGTTTATTAAGAAAGACACCACACATGTTATTGTGTTTGAATTATATTTATTTTATTGAGAAAGTGGTTTAAGTAAAACACCACACTTGTTGTTTTAAGCATTTATTAAGAAAACGTTTATAACATTTATGAGGATACGGAAGAGGATTAGGGCCAAGCAATAATAAAAAAATAAAACCATCTCGAGATTAAAGTCATTATATTGCGAGATTAAACTCATTAAATTTCAAGAAAAAAAGTCGAAATACAGTCTTGAGAATAAACTCATTAAATATCGAGAATAAAGTTGTTGTGCTTCGAGATTAAACTCATTAAATTTCGAGAAAAAAAGTCAAAATACAATCAGAATAAAAAACTCAATTAAATATCGAGAATAAAGTCGTTGTGTTTCGAGATTAAACTCGTTAAATTTCGAGAAAAAAAATGTAGAAATACAATCTTGAGAATAAACTCATTAAATATCGAGAATAAGTCGTTGTGTTTCGAGAAAAAAAATCTTTAAATTTCGAGAAAAAAAAAGTCGAAATACAATCTTGAGAATAAACTCATTACATTACACGCCATTAATGGCAATGCCGTACGGTTTTAATTTACCATAGCTGTCCAAGTCCCAGAGTGCATTTGGGTGAAGCCAGCCGATAACCGTGCATTTGTCCTCTGGTTGTCATTTCATGTTGGACAAAAGCGAGTAGCCTACATCGCGCAAATTGGACTGATTTTTTTCTTCTAAAAAGACCTAGCCGCTTGCAAATTCTCTTTAAAAGTTCGTGTGCTAATTATTATTGTGTCATAATTAGCTACAGTTGATAGTATTTCTTTGTTACTGAAAGAAAGTCTAAAATATAGCTTGACTAAGTGATCCAACTCTGCCATGTCCTCTATAGGCTATGCAATGAACACTGATCGAATGCGTTATTCTCTACATTTAATTTCGACTTTTTTTTTCCCGAAACACAACGACTTTATTCTCGAAATTAAATGAGTTTATTCTCACGATTATTTCGACTATTTTTCTCGAAATTTAACAAGTTTTTTTCTCGAAACACAACGACTTTATTCTCGAAAATTAAATGTGTTTATTCTCAAAATTTTATTTCGACTTTTTTTCTCGAAATTGAACGAGTTTAATCTCGCAATATAATGACTTTAATCTCGAGATGGTTTTATTTATTTTTTATTATTGCTTGGCCCTAATCCTCTTCCGTATAAGGAAGAGCACAGCTAGAGTCCTGCAAAAAATCCCAAAGATGAATAATGAGAATATGCAAGGCCTTTTATAAACAACTTCTTAGGGGATTTCCAGTATGATGGAACAAGACATTGTGATCTACCTGCTGTCTATAAAAGACTGAAATGCTATGATGAATCAGATGCTGCTTTGAGATCACCTAAAAACCTTCCCAGGCACCAGAACCATTGCTGATATTGCCTTTACCAAAGAACTTTTACATATTTATACTTTATTTAATACTTATATACATTAGTTGTAGAATATTTGTACTGCTTACTTACTAGTTGTAATAAATAAACTGACTTGTATTTATATAACACAAGTCTGCCTCCCCTGGCATTGATTTATATCTAAGCCGGAACAGACCACAGAGAAGTCTTCTGTGACCTGTTTTGTAAGTATGAACTCAGATGCTTACGAGATAGGACAGATTTGACTTACTTTACCTAACCTGAGAATAAATATAATAAGGTAGAAGGTGTAGGAAATTAAACACCATAAAACAGTGCATATAGTTCTTGGAGGGTGGGCAGGGGAGCACCAATAATCCGTTCAGCAGTCCAAACCGTCCTCTGTAGTCTTCTGATGTCTGATTTTGACAACCAAACCAGACAGTTATTGAAGTGCACAGGACAGATTCAATGAAGGCTGAGTAGAACTGTTTCAGCAGCTCCTGTGGTAGGTTGAATTTCCTCAGCTGGCGAAGGAAGTACAGCCTTTTTTGGATCCCTTTAGCAATGGAGTCTATGTTAATGTCCCACTTCACATCCTGAGAGATGGTGGTGCACAGGAACCTGAACGACTCCACTATTGTTACAGTGCTGTCCATGATGGTGAGTGGGTGGAGTGCAGGTGGTTCCACCTAAAGTCCACAACCATCTCTACAGTTTTGAGCGTGTTCAGCTCCAGGTTGTTGTGACTGCACCAGACAGCCAGCTCTTTAACCTCCTGTCTGTAAGCAGACTCGTCTCCGTCCTGGATGAGACAGATGACCAATGACTGTTATGATTTTAGATTTTAGAGATTTTTATTAAAAAAAAAATCTCTTAAGATTTTAGAGCGCTCATGCTATAATCCTTTCGTTAGACAAACAGGACAGCTGATTTGGTGGTTGCCTATTAACATAAAAAAACGGCAGCACACTGCACTTTTTTAAAAGTCACCAAAAAAATGTAGTGCAGTGCACCTCACATTTTCAGACCTAAAAAACGTGTTTGGTCTGATCAGGTGCCTAACTGTGTACTGTTAGGGCACTCAGAGTGTACATTGAGCACTCTGGATTGTTCAGACAATCAGAACAGCTCTTTGTATGCTTTGGAGGCTGCTCAAAAGGGCTGCCAGTCACAAAGCAGAGATTGTCTCACTGGATAGTAGATGCTGTAGCCTGGCGAGCGTGATTTCACCAAGTACAACATGTTCCTGGATCAACATCCTTGTTGATCCTGGAACAACATTCCAATCAACCAATCAGAACTGAGATATAACTTTTCAGGAAATATCTGTTTTAGGCTTACGATCAGGGTTAGGTGCTTCTACACTCTTGTTAATCAGCTATCATTTCAAATTGATTTTAGGAATAAATAATGGGTAGGGCTAGGTTTAGGGGTAGGGATTGGGTTAAGTCTATATTTTTGGACAATAATTTTGATACAGGATCATCAAAAGATGTTGATCCAGGAACATGTCTTACTTGGCAAAATCACGGCGACCCTGTAGCCTTGGATTATGCTGCGGTTGGCTTGCAATGCTCTATAGATGTGAAGGCCCATCCTACCAGAGGAATGACCTCCTTGGTGTGGTCCAGTGGGATTTCTATTGGGGAGAATTGTGTGGCCACCGGCTGGTTGTTGCCATCTACCTTCATTAGATTTTACAATTTGGATGTCCCTGCCCTGCAGACGCAGATCTTTTCTGCTTAAACTACCCATTCCCCCTTTGGTTGAAAGGGCCATCTTAATAGACCTCAGGTTATTACTCTGGTCTCTTTTGTGGCTTAAGCTTACAGGGCCCTCTAGTGAATGCTTCTGAGTTGGGTTTGTAGAACAGGCTTAATTCTGCATCTGCTCATAGCATGGCACTGCTGGATTCATTCCCCATAGCATCAATAAAGCTGACGCAGTGAGAGTTCCTGTTTGATATAGAACACGCTGGCTACTAACATAACCTTGGTTCAATAAGATAAGGAAACGAGTGTTGCATGATGTGCTGTGTCATGCTATAAGCTGCATATGAATCATTGGCTGTCTCTACAGTCAAATGATTCTGATGAGATGGCGTTCCGGGCCGACTTATATAGCAATCGGCTCCGCCCATTCTGGAGGCCTCAAACACCATTGGTTTGTGCAGCTACACAAACGTTAACAAATCAGGCTTCAGTATAAACAGGAGTTTCCCCATAGTGTCAATAAAGCTGACACAACAGTAGTTCCTGTTCAGTAGGGAACATCTACTTCTTCCAGGACCAAAAACACACGAATATCAATTAATACCCATCCTGCTGGACTGGAGGAAATCTCTCCATAAAGCAGATACACAAGAAATTAAACCAAAAATCCTGTGATTATACTGTCAATTGACCATTTTATTAAAACAGAAAGCTTCACAGACACTCAATATTAAGAGTAAAAGTGTGTATTGTTGCAGTCTGGGGCACTTCTGATTGTCACCTCAACACTTCAGACTGACAAATGAGAAACATGATAACAGTAGAATACGGTCATACTAACATAGAGGTGCTATAATGAAGCAAGACATTTACACAGCAAAGGTTAAGTGAGCAGCATTACCCTTTCACATGAAAGCAGTAAACACTTTAAAAGCATGTGAAAGCAAGAGAAGGATGAACCCTATTTCTCGCAAATCCCTTTTTTCTTCTGTGAGCATGGTAGATCATTCCAGTTGTTCAGGATGAGATCTGAAGGCATCAGTTCAATACAGTCCTCATTTTCACCTTGATTGTTATCCGGCTGACCTCTGGTCCAAAACCTGAATAAAAATGTGTCAGATTTTTAATGATTCAGAACCCCTAAAGTTTTCTCAAAGCTTTCATCCATTAAGCAACTATATGGGGAAAGTCACAACCTAATTCAGTAATCAACAACACTCGCAGGAGCACAAGAGTTTCAAAAGTAAATGAAAAAACCGCAGAAGCAGAAGTGAAAATTCAAGAGAGGAGAATATTCTTTAAATAGAATGTATTTGTGAGAATTGCCTTTCATGGCCATGCTGGTTGTGTTTGTGAAAGAGCTGTGAATTCAGCAAATCTTCTCGCTGATGGTCTTATTTTTCTAATATGAATAACTAACTAAAATAAATAAATTCACAGTGGTTTTCTGTCAGTGTTTTAGTACTTACCCTCTATTTAGTGGTGAATTATCCACCCATTTCATGATGCCCTCGTTCTCTCTGTCAGACAAACCAATCCACACTCTCTCCTTGATGTATGAAGACATGTGCCTCTGTGTGTGAATGAAAACAGGAGTAAGTGTGATTCCTCTCATTCAGTAATAGACACAAAAACTCACCTGCTTCTCTTCAGTGTTGATAATGACCAGATCAGCTCCACGCTCCCTGCAGTACTGTCTGCTGTCAGACCAGCTCTTCAACTCAGTGGACATGAACAAGCCATCTGGACCCCACAGATATCCTAAAGACAAACACAAACTTTTAAAGCTGGAGGAGGCAGTTTCTGCACAACTAACATCACAACTTCCCTAACTGTGAACAGGAGTCATCATTCGTCATGAGCACTCTGAATGGTCTGCAGTGGGAGTATATACAGAATGAATATATATATATATATATATATATATATATATATATATATATATATATATATATATATATAAAAACACACACACACACACACACACACACACACCAACACACACCAACACACACTCACACTGTACAAACCCCTTTCATTATTGACTGCTATCAGGCTGTGAAGAGACTCTCAACCAGTATAACAAACAATGTTTATGACGAATATTGCCTACCATAGCTTTGAAAATTGTATATATATAAAAGATTTTTAAAAAGGTAAAATTTAAAGGGATAGTTCACCCAAAAATCAAAATTATGTCATTAATGACTCACCCTCATGTCGTTCCAAACCCGTGAGACCTCCGTTCATCTTCGGAACACAGTATAAGATATTTTAGATTTAGTCCGAGAGCTTTCTGTCCCTCCATTGAGAATGTATGTACGGTATACTGTCCACGTCCAGAAAGGTAACAAAAACATCTTCAAAGTAGTCCATGTGACATCAGAGGGTCCGTTAGAATTTTTTGAAGCATCGAAAATACATTTTGGTCCAAAAATATCAAAAACTACGACTTTATTCAGCATTGACTTCTCTCCCGGGTCTGTTACGAGCGTGTTCACAACACTGCAGTTTAGTGATATCCGGTTCACGAACGAATCACTCGATGTAACCGGATCTTCTTGAACCAGTTCACCAAATCGAACTGAATCGTTTGAAACGGTTCACATCAACAATAAGCATTAATCCACAAATGACTTAAGCTGTTAACTTTTTTAACATGGTTGACACTCCCTCTGAGTTCAAATAAACCAGTATCCCGGAGTAATTAATTTACTCAAACAGTACACTGACTGAACCGAGCCAGATAACGAACGAAACATTGACTCGTTCTCGAGTCAAGAACCGTTTCTGTCGGACGCGTCCGGTTCGAGAACCGAGGAGCTGATGATACTGCGCATGCGTGATTCAGACTGACACACAGCGCGTCTGAACTGAACTGGTTCTTTTGGTGATTGATTCTGAACCGATTCTGTGCTAATGTTATGAGCGCGGGTAAACCGAAGGCTTGAATCAAAGGGCAATCATCGCCAATGAAGTCATTACGTCGAGCGCAAAAGAACTGGTGAACCGTTTTCGGCAACCGGTTTATTGAATCAAACTGTCCGAAAGAACCGGTTCGCGGAGAAGAACAGAACTTCCCATCACTACTGGTGATCCGAAAACCGATGCAACCGGTTCTTGACTCGAGAACGAGTCAATGTTTCGTTCGTTATCTGGCTCGGTTCAGTCAGTGTACTGTTTGAGTAAATGAATTACTCCGGGATATTGGTTTATTTGAATGATTCAGTTCGATTTGGTGAACTGGTTCAAGAAGATCCGGTTACATCGAGTGATTCGTTCGCGAACCGGATATCACTAAACTGCAGTGTTGTGAACGCGCTCATAACAGACCCGGGAGAGAAGTCAATGCTAAATAAAGTCGTAGTTTTTTGATATTTTTGGACCAAAATGTATTTTCGATGCTTCAAAAAAATTCTAACGGACCCTCTGATGTCACATGGACTACTTTGAAGATGTTTTTATTACCTTTCTGGACGTGGACAGTATACCGTACATACATTCTCAATGGAGGGACAGAAAGCTCTCTGACTTAATCTAAAATATCTTATACTGTGTTCCGAAGATGAACGGAGGTCTTACAGGTTTGGAACGACATGAGGGTGAGTCATTAATGACATAATTTTGATTTTTGGGTGAACTATCCCTTTAAATATTTCCACAAAAAATTATTTGTACGAACCTTGCTTAGAAGCAGCCTGAAAATGCTGCAGTATGATGGCAGCAATCAGAAGAAGACAAATGATCCCAAGACACACAGTGATCGGCACCAAAATTTGCCTTCCTCCTGTCAGACAGGAAGAATAGACACGAAATATTGATTAATAATTACCGTACAGTGTTGGTGCCAATAGCCTCGCTGTTAGTTTGCTGATAGTGCAACTGCGCTCATGGAGACCCAAGTTCGAATCCCGGCTTGTGGTTCTTTGCCGATCCTGTTCCCTATCTCTTTACCCAATGCTTTCCTGTCTACTCTACACTGTCCTTTCCAAATAAAGGCATAAAAAACCCATAAATAAATCTTAAAAAAAAAAATTAAATACCTTACAGTAAATTACCAAAACAAGAAAATAAGCTGTGAAAGTAAATAATAACAATGTTCTTAGAAAACGACTGAAATTCTAACAGTGCTCACTACCTGATAGCTTACTGACATCAGCAAAGATTCTGCTTACTGTGATTTCGAGCTGTTCCTTCATCTTGCCAGAGCGTTTGAGGTCCAGCTGTCTCCCAAACATTTCTGTGTTCAGCATTTTCAAAAGAGTACTCTGATTCCATTTTTGGTTCTTGTGTCTTGGAGTATTTCTTTACAGATGAGCTGTGGTCTTTCGAATGATGATTACTTTAGTTCATTAAATTAGTGCTAAATTTCCACAGGAAGAAGTGATTTCATTTGACACAGACCTTCAATGTAAATATAGACTTTAAGTCTGACACTCTACTCACACTTGTTTTGAAGCTACGTTACTGTGGTATCGTGACCTTACCTTTAACTCTGAGCTGAAATCTGGCTTAAGGAAGTTTAGAAGGTCATATTCTTTCCAGATCAGAAACAAACAAACAAACAAAAAAACAAACGTGTCTACCTGTAATTTGTCAGCAGTTATAGTTGCTAAATGTTGTGAAATTAGAGAAAAATAGATTTATAATGCTGATATGCGAGACAAACTGAAATATAATGCTGAAATATTAAATTTCCTATTAGTGTACTGTACATATTCTCCAATAGCCACTCCACTGATTATTAATCCCAGTGTGAGAATTAACTTTTGCGCCCTCTAGTGTATGAACTTTCTGGTACTTTCTGACATTACTTTATTGGAGGTTCTCTTATTTGACACAATAATTGCATCTTAAATGGTAAACTGTGCATCCTTGTTTTGTTTCCTTACTTCCTCTCCTCAAAATAATAGCTTCTAAGCATGAGGAAATGATGCCTTGTGAATCAAAAAGCTCTGAAGTTTCCCTTCAGTGTGACACGATAACGTTCAAAGCAAAGTCCCTTTATGTCATTTCACTCTTTGATCATCTTTGAAATGCCTGTTGGGCGTTAAAGCTTACGATTAAATTTCATATTTGAAGTCACCAATGAAATCTGACAACTGTGTAATACATTTTGTTTCTTTTTCTCAAATAGTCTTAAAAATTAAAAAGACCAGCCAGTGCACATGTGCAGACCATGATTCTCAGGTCACTTTTATTTATTATATTTATTTCATTCATTTAAAAACAAATGCAACAACCTCATTTAACATGAATAAAAAGGAGCAGAAAGAAGTAAAAAACTTATAATGTCTGCCCCCTATCAACACAAAATCATTTACAGTTCCAGTTCATTTAAGCTGTCGCAGCCGTCTCTTTCTCTAAGACATCAAAACACAAAATTACATCAATAAAGTTGATCTGCTGCTCCGCAGTGTTATATTTCTGCAACAGTGATAATTTAACATACTTCTTAAACACATAAATGGACTTAGAAGTTTTAATTTTACAGTCAAGACTGTTCCCCAAACTGATTCCTTTGATTGTGACACATTTTTCCTTTACAGCCGATTGGAACCTGGGTTTTGTAAAAACCTCAGTACTTTTTAGTTCATATCTACTTTTCCTCTTGGTGAATCTGTTTTGCAAATTGTTTGGTAAACTTTCCAGATGAGCTTTATACTGTACATGGTTTTTAGAAGGTTATACTCTACTAATTCATTAAATTTCAGAGTTTTTAGTTGTATGAATAAAGAATTCGTTGGATCTCTGTATCCACTTCCACTGGTAACTCTAATCGCTCTTTTCTGTAAGAGTAAAATTGGATTAATGTATGTTTTACAGGCACTTCCCCACACTTCAATACAATAGGTCGGATATGGAATAATCAATATACAACAAAAACAATGCATTCTTATTTAGCAAATCTTTAACTTTATGCAGCACACCTATTATTTGGGATACCTTTATTTTAATATTACCAATATGTGATTTCCATGTCAAATGTTTGTCAATTATAATGCCTAGAAACTTAATCTCATGTGCCCTTTCAATTTCTAATCCATTGATAAACAATGACATTTCGACACATTATTTTATTTTTTTTACTACAAAATATCATAAATTTGGTTTTGCTAATATTTAGGGACAATCTATTGGCAGTGAACCACTTCATAATTTTCTGAAATTCATTCTCTACGATTTGTAGGATATCTTTTATATTTTTTCCTGAATAGAATAAAGTGGTGTCATCCGCAAGCAGAATCCACCTAAGTAACTGAGACACAGACACAATGTTATTTACATATAGAAGAAAAAGTATTGGTCCTTGGACCGATCCTTGTGGTACCCCACAAGTTATGTTACAATTATTAGAATTTATGTTGTCAATTTCAACAAACTGACTTCTGTTTTTTAAATAGCTGGTAACCCATTGGTGTGCCAAACCTCTGATACCATATTTATTTAATTTATGTAACAATATCTTGTGGTCCAGCGTATCAAACGCTTTTTGAAGATCCACAAAGATGCTTACTAAATAGTGCTTTTTATTTATAGCATAGGTAATTTCTTCAGTTAGTTTCATAATTGCTGTAGCATTTGAGTGATTAGGACGAAACCCATATTGGCTGTTACTTAAAATCTTAAATTAATTTAGAAATTTATTCAGTCTAATGGCAAATAACTTCTCCAGAATTTTAGAGAACTGTGGAAGTAATGATATTGGTCTATAATTAGAAAATTCAGATTTATTTCCTTTTTTAAACAGTGGAATTACTTTGGCTATTTTCATGCAGTCTGGAAATATCCCTGAAGTAAATGACAAATTACAGATAATTATAGCATTATAGCAGATACTATACTCATACTGCATCTGCTATAATGCTATGGGAACACAGTACAATCATGTCATGCTGTGGTAGAGGAACGACTGTAAGTATCATAACTGGTATCATCTGGTAGAATGGTTATATATATGATATATATGGTGATTTCAGGGAGGAGTCGGGATGGAGATGCACTTACGCACAATCGTCCCCTGACTGGGATTTATAAAGGGATTTTTGTGCAGGTTCTGGCATACGCATGGTATTATAAATCTGAAATTTTTTGTGCATATGCAAAATCTAGCTTTTGTGCATGATGTACACTGTTAGGATGAAATGTAAGGAGAGTTTTATAAATGAGACCCCTGGTCTGTTAGCGTTCAGGAGGCGTGGCTTTGGATGGCAATTTCAGTGCTTTCAGTGCTTTTAGGCTAACGTTAGCATTTTCCAAGATTTCCCAGTGCACCTTTTAACTTCACTCTGTGTCAATGCAACGGAAGACAGAATAAAAGAGGCAGCGCTGAAAGGGGGCAGAGCTACATAAGGTGTATAATGTGAAAGCAGGGCAATGTAATTTGTTGATGTGCTGGCCAACACGAGAGCATCTTCTGAATATCTGGTGTACACTGATTTTTTGCGGTGCTGAAATGCTCCTTTCATCTGATTGGTCAAATCGCTCTGCCTTCAGTATGGTCTTTTCATTCTTTCAGGCAGAATAAGAGTCAGCACGAGTGCGGCAATATATTGTCTTTAACCACCACTCACTGTTAATTAACATAATATTTGAATCAGATGTTGCTGGGCACAGAATTCGTGCTGCTGTGACTTGCAAGTGACCCCTTTAATGTGAGTTACAGTATGCTGACAGATTATTCCTAGGTTAAAGTATTATTTGAATATTGTCCCATTGATAAATACAGTGCAAATAGTTCTGTCTCTTTGGATAAAAGTGAAGCTGAAATAAAAATCAATAATTTACAACAGTTTCATGGTAATATGCCCTTTTATTTAAGTCAAAAGGCACTAGGTAGGTGTGTGTGACATTAATAAACAATTGTGAAAATTAATAAAGTTAAATTTATGAAATAAATTAGAAATGAAGTTTCAATTTATGAATGTAAGCATGTGTAGCCAACTCAGGGTTTAGGGCAAATAAAATCCCTATGTTTCATTAGTTTTATTACATACTAAATTGGTAGATGTTTCTCTTCTTAGTCTTCGTTGTAGCATTGAATAGACTGAACATGAGCAATACTCATGTTACTGTTTTAGCACCATATTTGTTTCTTTTAGTTTTTCTGTGTTTTGGTTAGTATATTTAAAGAAGCAGTTTTTGTGTGTGTGTGTGTGTGTGTGTGTGTGTGTGAATCTGTCTGGAATCATTTTCCAAGCCATGAGAGGCCTCCGACAGACGTTTTGAAGTAAAGAGGGAGAAGTGAAAAATTTTTATGTGGTATTTATTTTTATTTTTTTTTAAGTCGCAAAGATGCTGATCCTTCTGTTCTTCAGAAACTCATATCGCAAATCAAGGAGCTGTTGTAGGCAGAGGTACGCACACACAAAAAACTGCATCTTTAAATATCCTAACTAAAACACAGTAAACTAGAAGGAACAAATATGGTGCTAAAATAGTGTGTGGCCACTATTCTACATTTGACTTGCTGTTTTCCAAGACATAATCATTTTTATTTGGCACCAGCTGCAGTTAATGTTGACTTTTTATCATTGAAGAACCTGTATTCAGTTCATGCTGCAGGAGTGTGGTGGGTTGCATGGTCTGTATTGACCAATGGATGGAGATCTCAAGGCAGTGATATTTTTCTAAAACATTGCAGTTTTGTTTGCATGTTTTGTGAAGATTGAATAAAGTTCTTACAGTTTATATTTTCCATTGTACCTATTGACGTACACTCCTGCATGCAGACACCCAACTGTGCAAATTCATTTTTAGATTTAAAACCCTGTCCTGAACCTGGAGAACCATGTTCTGCAGAGTTCATCTCCAACCAGTTCCAGCACACTTGCTTGGACATTGCTACTGATCCTGAAGACCTCTCTTAGCTTAGGTTTGTTTATTTGGGATTGCTAAACTTTGCAGGACACTGGCCTTCAGTCACTCACAGTTACAGAGGCCTCTCCAGAACCCTTGGCACTGATAGTATTTGACTGTTGGATGGAATCTGTTGATAAAATAAATAATAACAACAATTGTAGCGTCTGCTTAGGATCACTGATGATTGTTTAGGCTTTATGTCATAGAGACTCTTTTAGACTTTTGACATTTGCATATAAATTACAGACATGGCTTCACATTCTACATATATGATTTTGCTTAGTTTAGTAGTCCCCCCCCCCCCACCTCAAATTCCAGAAGATCTTAAACAGATCAACTGTCTGGTTTCCCTATTGGACATTCCAAGAAGCCAGTCACACTCAGTACCTAGCTAGCGAACAACCCTGATGCTCACAATAATGCTCATACATACAAACATGTTCTTTATTTAGACTATAATTAATTGGTAACAAATGTATCTGGTATATGTTTGTATGTTTCCCTTTTATATTAGCCTAGTTACCATTGGTTATTTGTATTAGTTAAGCTCTAAATGCTTATATTCAGGTGTATGACTGTATCTCTGGTTTATTATCTTCTAGATGCTTCTTTCTTGGTATCAAAATTATCTGCTTTTTATTCCTCAAACAAGGATGTACACTATGTGATTAGCTAATGAAACAGACAGAAGCAGGTATATTAGGCTGTGGTCACTTTAAGATCTAATACACCAATCCACTGTAATTAAACACATTCGTGCTTATCAACTGTTGATATTCTATTTCTATGATGCAAAACGAATCATACCTATAATACATCCACAATCAGAAATACAATAACTGCTTTTGGTTCAATAATATACCATAACCATTTATAATGTACTGACGCTTTTCTGATGTCATTTGTCACTTACGTGCTTTGTAACAATAGCATACAATGGTGGAGGGAGGCGAGACATGAGTGCGAGTAATTAAAAATGCTCCAACTACTTTAAAGCCGACATCTGTGCACATTTTGGCTTTTATGAACAACTTGGTAAGCACGACCTGGAAAAGACATGCTAATTATTTACAAAATTGTATACGTGTGAAGTAAAAGAAAAAATTGGGGATGCAGTGCATCATCAATGCATCGTGATATCGAATTGAACTGGATCGATGACATGATAATCGTAATTGAACCGAACCGTGAGACCAGTGTAGGTTCACACCCCTAGTTCTCTTAAGACCTAACCAACTGTACTTATTAACTGTTGATGTTCACTTAAGAGTTAACTGACCATGTTTAATAGTTACTTTCGGCACAAACTCACCTTTTCTGTTTGTGTAAGATAATAGTTGTCTTTGTTGAAGTTCCACACAGTCGGCTGCTGGCTGCCATCCACTCGGATCGTCATCGTCTAACTGCCTTTTGTCTTTCACTTGAATCCTGTACTCCGCTACGGCCTGAAACACCATGATGGTGGCCTGGGATGGAGGAGACAAGTTTGAATGGATGTGTAGGCTTCACCTGTTTGGTCTTAAATTGTTTATCTTCTTTTCTTAAATGTTGCATATTGAACATGTGGACAGATGTGCATGCTGGATGTAGAATACAAACCTGAGTCGTGCCATATCCTCCATTATACACAGCAAAAATCCAGAGTGAAATTAACTCTGCTGGGAGTACATGTAAGACCACACTCAAGAGTGTGAAAGTGTTATAATAGGAGTGTTAAATTAACACTGAAGCGGAGTTAAAGTTAATGAGATAATTAAGTGATTAACTGAGTGATGACTGACCATTATTGACGAGACCTGATGTTAACAAGCAGAATCAACAAAGACGAAAATCACATTTTTTTATGTCACCATTATAGTGGTCAGTGTTTGCTTTAGTTGTGCTCTTGACCCTTATGTTTTTAAAGTTAGATTTGGTTTGGCTGTTATAACTCATTTGTAATAGAGAGACTAGCAAAAATAAAAACATGATCATGTACTATTAGTTATGTTTTTACATAATAATTATTTGACCTGCATCACCAAACTTATTTAAAGTCTAAACATTAGAAAACAAAATACTAAAAGTAGCATTGAAAACAAAAATAGAATAGTAAGAATAAAGGAAATTACTAAGACAATTCAGATAATAATTTATTCATGCCGCAGTGCATCATGGGAGCCATGGATGAATTTTGATAGGTGGCACCCAGAATGCACTGCAAAATGCTTTTTTGATTGTCACCGTCGTTGAGGTTCACAGGTTGATTCTTGATATTTGCATGTCTAAATGAAAGACTCTTTTGAAAGATTTTTGAACAAACAACTTTTAAGAAATTCCACAGATTGTATTTAAAATGCTGGTAATCCTATGCTGAAGAATCATTCAGCTGCAACAATCAACAATGTAAGTTTAACTCAGTGATTCAGGAAAAACAATATTTTTTGTTTGCCCGTCTGTTTTGAAACTCCGTTACAACAGCCAAGCAAAATCTGACTTTAAAATTTTAAGGTTCAAGAGCCCAACTAAAGCAAACATTGGCCACTATAATGGTGACATTAAAATAGTGATTTTCGTCTTTGTTGATTCTGCTCGTTAAAATCAGGTCTCATCAATAATGGTCAATCATCACTCAATTAATCACTTAATAATCTCATTAACTTTAACTCTGATTCAGTGTTAATTTATTAACACAAGGTTCTTTGTGGAACCTAAAATGGTTCTTCTATCTCACAACTACAAAAATCATAATTAATAACACTCATTATTAATTGCTTATTACTGCCTCTGGTTGTTGAGCCAGTTTACTGCATTCTGAAAGTCTTGAGCTTTTATGAGAGCCAAAAGTGCATAGGCCGAAGCCTCTGAGTTTGCTTACTTGCTTTGCTAAAGCTTAACATTTCCACCCTGTTGCCATAAAATATGCCGGAAGTGATTAGAATACAGTGTTTTCAAAATATGTAAGTTTAAATATACTAAATTCTCTTCAACAACCAGACTAACTATTTAGCTAGTCACAGTTTATAGTAAGATAATATGCTAAATGAAGCTCAATATGTGCACCCTGTCGTTGTTCCAAAATGTCCATCCTGTCAGCCACTTAGACTCGATAGAGTGAACATACACATGACAGGGTGGACATAGCATTCATTTGTAGTTAACATTGATGAAAAAATATGAATGTGATTGACGAGGTAATTATTTTATTATTATTATTATTATTATTACATAATTTTTTTAATAACCCTGTTTAGGAAAGGGACATCATTCCTTTCAGAAAATATAATTTGCATCTTAATTTTGCAACGAAAATGTATTTAACAGTAATATATATGTCCATGACAGGGTGGACGGACGTACAGTATCTCACAGAAGTGAGTACACCCCTCACATTTGTAAAAATATTTTATTATATCTTTTCATATGACATCACTGAAGAAATTACACTTTGCTACAATGTAAAGTAGTGAGTGTACAGCTTGTATAACAATGTAAATTTGCTGTCCCCTCAAAATAACTAAACACACAGTCATTAATGTCTAAACCGCTGGCCACAAAGTGAGTACACCCCTAAGTGAAAATGTCCAAATTGGGCCGAAAAAGCCATTTTCTCTCCCCGGTGTCATCTCAGGTGTGAATGGGGAGCAGGTGTGTTAAATTTGGTGTTATCACTCTCACTGTCTCATACTGGTCACTGGAAGTTCAACATAGCACCTCATGGCAAAGAACTCTCTGACAAGCTGAAAAAAAGAATTGTTGCTCTACATAGGCTATAAGAAGAATGCCAAAACCATGAAACTGAGCTGCAGCACAGTGGCCAAGACCATACAGCGGTTTAACAGGACAGGTTCCACTCAGAAAAGGCCTCGCTATGGTCGACTAAGGAAGTCAAGTGCATGTGCTCAGCGTCATATCCAGAGGTTGTGTATGGGAAATAGAAGTATGAGTGCTGCCAGCATTGCTGCAAAGGTTGAAGGGGTTGGGGGGTCAGCCTGTCAGTGCTCAGCCCATACGCCGCACACTGCATCGAATTGGTCTGAATGGCTGTCATCCCAGAAGGAAGCCTCTTCTAAAGATGATGCACAAGAAAGCCTGCAAACAGTTTGCTGAAGACAAGCAAACTAAGGACATGGATTACTGGAACCATGTCTTGTGGTCTGATGAGACCAAGATAAACTTGTTTGGTTCAGATGGTGTCAAGCGTGTTTGGCGGCAACCAGGTGAGGAGTTCAAAGACAATTGTGTCTTGCCTAGAGTCAAGCATGGTGGTGGGAGTGTCATGGTCTGGGGCTGCATGAGTGCTGCTGGCACTGGAGCTACATGTACTGTGACATACTGAAGCAGAGCATGATCCCCTCCCTTCAGAGACTGGGCCGCAGGGCAGTATTTCAACATGATAACGACCCCAAACACACCTCCAACACGACCACTGCTTTGCTAAAGAAACTGAGGGTAAAGGTGATGGACTGGCCAAGCATGTCTCCAGCGCTAAACCCTACTGAGCATCTGTGGGGTATCCTCAAACGGAAGGTGGAGCAAAGCAGGGTCTCTTAGATCCACCAGCTCCATTATGTCATCATGGAGGAGTGGAAGAGGACTAAGGGTTAAGGCAGTGCTGGAAACAAATGGTGACTACACAAAATATTGACACTTTGGGCCCAATTTGGACATTTTCACTTAGGGGTGTACTCACTTTTGTGGCCAGCGGTTTAGACATTAATGGCTGTGTGTTTAGTTATTTTGAGAGGACAGCAAATTTACACTGTTAGACAAGCTGTAAACTCACTACTTTGCATTGTAGCAAAGTGTAATTTCTTCCGTGTTATCATATGAAAAGATATAATAAAATATTTACAAAAATATGAGGGGTGTACTCACTTCTGTGAGATATCGTGGCGTACGGACTCCAATCACTTCGAGTGGGCCGGCAGGAATTGTGAGATACTGTATCTTAATGGTTTATGCTTCCCCGGGCGCCGCAGCATAAAAATAATGGCCCATGATTTCACTGCTCTGTGTGTGTGCATCTAAAAAATGTAATTAAAATGCTTTGAGTATTGTGACCCAAAAGGAAAAAAATATTCATATTTGAGTATCTACTATTTATGACATGACATCAAGTGAATGGGAAATTAAAATGCTTTGAGTATTGTGAGGGTTAAGGCACTCTATGGTGATATTGACCCAAATGGAAAAAAATATTCTGTTAATACATAACAGTAACACTGACACATATTTCCTAGAAAATAATGAGTTCTCATTTCTTCAAGCATTATTGTGCATGTCTGCTTTAAATAAATTTAATTAAGCTTACTCTACGTTTGAGCTATTCCATCATCCTGGCAGTGACTCTGCATTTGAGGTCCAGTCGAGTCTTTTTTCAAAATAGATCTCTGATTTCATTAGTTGCACATAAAAACAGATGAGCTGCAGTCTCTAGAATATTTTATTTATTTATTTATTTATTTGCTTAAATAGTACAAATCTGCCCACTTTGATTGAAACTGTGCAGTAAGTTTAAGCAGAACCAGACCGAGACCTTGATCACTTAGTATCAGCTTTGGAGCAGTGTAATTATTTACAATTTTTTACCTGAAAAATGTTTTTGCACATTTCTACAGGCACACTTGGGTTGTTACACAAAATATTAAGAAATACACAGGTTGACAGTGTCACAGCTACTTGAAATAAAGGGAAGAGAAAGGATGTAAATGTAGCAGTCAGTCTTTAAGGGAATAAAGTAATAAATAGAAGGAGCCAACCCCAGAAAGAGGAACCAGACAAGAAACAGATGAGCTACATAATTAGTAACCATAACAACATATAAGCAATGGGATTAAAGGAAACAGGGCGATACAAATTAAAAGTCCATGGAAATGAAACTGAAACCAAAACTGAACATGACAGACAGGGGCTGCAAACTTTTGAGCGGAATGGTGATGAATAAATTGTTCTTATTTTTGTTTATTTTTTATTTTTTTTTTTTTAGTACTGCTTTCCAGAAACTATAGAATATTTTAACTGTCTGCTCTGCTCTCTGCTGCGTCCTGCTAGACTGGAGGAAATCTCTCCATAAAGCAACAAAGCAGATACACAAGAAATGAAACCAAAATTGCTTTGATCATACTGTCAATTGACCATTTGATTAAAACAGAAAGCAATTAAAATCAGAAGCAATTTTACAGACACTCAAAATCAGAGCACTTTAGACTTCTACTATGATTGTCACCTCAACACATTTAGAACAACAAATGAGAAACATAACAGCAGAAGTTGGACATACTATCAGTTGCTTTAATGGAGGAATGTGAAAGCATGCAAAAGCAAGACAATGATGAACCCTATTTCTCACAAATCCCTTTTTTCTTTTCAAAGCATGGGCGATCATTCCAGTTCTCCAGGATGGGATGTGAAGGCATCAGTTCAATACAGTCCTCATTTCCACCTTGATAATTATCCGGCTGACCCGTGGCCCAAAACCTGAATAAAATGGGCCAGATTTTTAATGATTCAGAACCCCTAAAGTTTGCTTAAAGTTTTCCTCCATTTAGCAACTCAATGAGGATTGTGACATCCAATTCAGTAATCAACAATACCACCAACACCACAATAGTTTCAAGAGTAAACTACAATACTGCAGAAGCAGAACTGAAAATTCAAAGAGCAGAGGAAAATATTCTTATAACAGAATGTATTTGTGAGAATTGCCTTTCATGGTTGTGCTGGTGGAAGAACTGTGTGTTCAGAAAATCTTCTCATTATTGGTCTTATTTTTAAATTAAGAATAAACAGACTAAAACAAATAAATCCACCATGGTTTTCTGTGAGTGTTTTAGCACTTACACTTGATCCAGCTTTGAATTATCCACCCATTTCATGATGCCCTCGTTCTCTCTGTCAGACAAACCAATCCACACACTCTCACTGATGAATGAAGATATGTGTCTCTGTGTGAATAGTTATAACAAGGAATAAGTGTGATTCCTCTCATTCAATAACAGACACTCACACAAACTCACCTGCTTCTCTTCAGTGTTGATAATGACCAGATCAGCACCACGCTCCCTGCAGTACTGTCTGCTGTCAGACCAGCTCTTCAACTCACTGGACATGAACAAGCCATCTGGACCCCACAGATATCCTGAGAGAAACACAGAGTTTTAAAGCTGGACCAGGCAGTTTCTGCACTACTAGTGTAACATGGCGGAAATACAAAAATACATAATTTTTTTTTCAAACACCTTTGCAAATGCCTCTTTTGGCCATCATGCCTCCCAAAACTGTGAACATCTGTGAGTCATCATGGACTCTCTGATTGGTCTGTGGCTACACAGAGCCATCGAGACTTTCAACCAGTAAAATAAAATGATTATGGAAAATGCTGCCTACCCTATAGCTTTAAAATTGTATATATAGGATTAACAACAACAACAAAAAACAGTTTGAACCTCGCTTAGTAGTGGCCAGAAAGTGCTGCAGTATGATGGCAACAATCAGAAGACAAATGATCCCTAGACTCACAGTGATTGGCACCAAAAACCGCCTTCCTCCTGTCAGACAGGAAGAAAACACAAACAATTGATCAATATTTACTTTACAGCAAAACTGACAAACAAGAAATTATGCTGCTTAAGGAAATAAAACGCATTGTTCTTAGAAAATGACTGAAATACTACAGTTCTCACTTCCTGAAATCATCTCTGATTCAAACTAAAGGTTCTACTTACTGTGATTTCGAGCTCTTCCTTCATCTTGGCAGTATGTTTGAGGTCTAATTGTGTCAATACAATTTCTGTGATTAGCATTTACATTAAAGTACTCTCCAGTAAATTCCATTTCTTTTGTTTTTGTGTCTTGCAGTACGTCTTCACAGATGAGCTGTGGTCTTTCAAGTGATGATTATGATATGATTCATTTTAACACTGCTAATTTTACACAGGAAGTGATTTCATTGGACCCTGTCCTTCAGTGTAAATATAGACTTCTGGTCTGACACTCTCCTCAGACTCTGAAGCTGCATCACTGTGGCATCGTGACCTTACCTTAAACTCTGATCTGAAATCTGGCTGAAGGAAGTTGCCACATTCGTTCCAGATCAGAAAAAAAAACAAACAACCCATAAGTCAAAACATCTTTACTGGGCCAGCATTTGTCGTAGTTGTGGTTAGTCTACTGGATCTGAAATATCTTCATTATAAATATCTTGAAAATGGGAAACAGAAAAAAAAAAAAAGAATACTGTTTTGAGTATCACTCTCTACATATTACATTTAGAAGCAAAATGAGAGATAAACAAGATTTATGTTGAAATATCATGCCTGCCAAGTTCTTTAATCAATAGAATGTTCCTGCACAATCGGAGGCTGCAGTTTTAGGACCCGGTTATAGGACCCTAGTTTTTTGTGACAGCGCCACCTACCGAACTGGATGATATGGCAAAGGTTACAGTTTGTAAAAATGCATCAGAGGTTAAATTTAAACAAATTAAAAATGTATATCAATCTTTAAACAACTGAAAAAGTGGAGTAAGTCTTAGTTTCTTGAATTATACTGTATATTGATTAACCTCCTTAAGTTTAACTAATTTGCTCATTATCAGGTAAAATAAAGATGGAATCAGCATATGCAGTCACTTAATGATATAGCCAGATATTGTAACGGCTGTAGAGAGGCAAGACAAAACTTGGGAATGTTTAAAGAATTAATTTATATATCTATATATAACAACAAAAGCACCAAAAAGACCCCCTTTTCCATCAGTTGCTGCACAGACAGAATGGCTGTAGGCTTCAACTCTGAGAGAGAGAGAGAAAGAGAGAGAGAGAGAGTTAAATAAGAAACATTTGTTTAACATGTTCAACTGAAATATATATCTCTGATTTAACACTTATGAAATGTTGGAGTTGTAGAGAGAGAAAGTCAAATAGAATAATCATGTTACTGAGGTCTAATTCCAAACTCCAAATGTGTAAATATATAAGAGGTATTTTATACTTAACTAATAAGGTAAAACAATGATTAAGCAAGTTTTCACACTAATACAGTGAGCTACAGGTAAATCTTACACATTTAACATCAGCATGCTTTCATGCTCATCTTTTAAGTTAAATTAATGTGCTGGCTAGATTTACTTATTATAAAACTCAACAAGGATTTATTAAATCATGGCCACGAATTAAGAACTTCGTAGTAATTAATAAATCTAGAACACAAATTCTAAATTTGTGGGAATTAGTTATTAATTCATAGTTAGGAGCTCTCACTTTGGCTATGTAAACTTTGCTTCGTTTAAACATAATATAATAAAAGTTAATTGAATATCGGTACTCACAGTCTGATTGTCCATGTCGTCCATCTCAAATTAGTGTTTTTGGTGATCCAGTTCGGTACCTTGCACCTTCACAAAAAATGCTATTTTACTAAAAACAGAGTCGGTCCGTGTACCTTCGTATAATTAGTTTTTTGATTTAATATTGAAATCTGAAAAATGAAAAAAGAAAAAAAAAACGGCACATTTTTCGTTTTCCATTCATTCAAACAAAACGAAAAATCAAGAATTTGGCTTAATTTTTTCGTTTTTATGTTCAGGGACAGAAAACGAATAAACAACTTGAATATTCGATCTCTACATGTGTGCAGGAATGAAACGCCCCTCTCTGCTGATTGGTCGACCAAACATTACAACATAGAGGCCTAAAAACATAAGAGTCCTACGCTTCTACGGATTCTTAACGTGTTTATTTCTTCTTTTGGCGTGTTTTTTTTACATATCTTGGTGAACTCATTTTCTACTAGATTTTTGTATGTAATAATAGAATGGTTCAGATTAGAATAAGGAACAAAAATAGATTTCTTTCTGAAAGGTGTAATCTCTCTACTTATATATGTGTGTGTGTGTGTGTGTGTGTGTGTGTGTGTGTGTGTGTGTGTGTGTGTTTGGGGGTGGGGGGTGAGATGAGTGTTTTTATGTTGGGGGGGTCTATCTATCCACACATGTATGTATATATGTATGTATTCGTGGCATTCATGCGTACACACACACACACACACACACACACACACACACACATACATACATATATACATACATACATGAGATAGATAGATAGATAGATAGATAGAGAGACAGATAGATAGATAGATAGATAGATAGATAGATAGATAGATAGATAGATAGATAGATAGATAGAAGGCACAAGTCTTACAACATAAAATCAATTATGAATCAATGTGCAATATTTTTTTATACCCTACCCCCCACACATAACACTCACCCAAACAACAAAAACACACACACTAAATCAACCCCACACATATTAAATTTGAGACCACACTCACCACACAGCAAAAAATCCAGAGTGAAATCAACTCTGCTGGGAGTACATGTGAGACCACACTCAAGAGTGTGAAAGTGTTAAAATAGGAGTGTTAAATTAACACTGAAGTGGAGTTAAAGTTAATGAGATAATTAAGTGATTAACTGAGTGATGACTGACCATTATTGACGAGACCTGATGTTAACGAGCAGAATCAACAAAGACGAAAATCACAAATGTTTATGTCACCATTATAGTGGTCAGTGTTTGCTTTAGTTGGGCTCTTGTCCCTTACGTTTTTAAAGTTAGATTTGGTTTGGCTGTTATAACTCATTTGTAATAGAGAGACGAACAAAAATAAAAACATGATTATGTGATATTAGTTATGTTTTTACATAATAATTATTTGACCTGAATCACCGAACTTATTTAAAGCCTAAAACATTAGGTCTGAACATTAGAAAACAAACTACTAAAAGTAGCATTGAAAACACAAATAGAGTAGTAAGAATAAAGGAAATTACTAAGACAATTAAGGTAATAATTTATTCATGCCACAGTGCATCATGGGAGCCATGGATGAATTTTGATAGGTGGCACCCAGAATGCACTGCAACACAAGTCTCCTGCAACATGCTTTTTTGATTGTCACCGTCGTTGAGGTTCACAGGTTGATTCTTGATGTTTGCATGTCTAAATGAAAGACTCTTTTGAAAGATTTTTGAACAAACAACTTTTAAGAAATTCCACAGATTGTATTTAAAATGCCAGCAATCCTATGCTGAAGAATCATTCTGGCGCAATAATCAACAATGAAAGTTTAACTCAATTTAAACCAATTTTTTTGTTTGCCCGTCTGTTTTATAACTCCATTACAACAGCCAAACAAAATCTGACTTTAAAATATTAAGGGTCAAGAGCCAAACTAAAGCAAACATTGGCCACTATAACGGTGACATTAAAATAGTGATTTTCGTCTTTGTTGATTTTGCTCGTTAACATAAGGTCTCGTCAATAATGGTCAATCATCACTCAATTAATCACTTAATTATCTCATTAACTTTAACTCTGATTCAGTGTTAAATTAACACTCCTATTTTAACACTTTCACACTCATGAGTGTGGTCTCACATGTACTCCCAGCAGAGTTAATTTCACTCTGGATTTTTTGTTGTGCACACACACACACACACACACACACACACACACACACACACACACACACACACACACACACACACACACACACACACACACACACACACACACACACACACACACACACACACACACATGACATCTTTAATGATATACTCTGATCACAGTACCCATGCACAGTAACTTGGTTGGGCAGCCGCATCATTTCACAATGTCTTGCTGGATAACTCTGTGTATGTACGAAAAGATCACATAATGTTTGTTTGTCATGTTTTACAGCATTCTACACATTTTCAGTCCAAGCCTGATGCAGGGCAGTTCTCCCGGGTTAAGGGGTCCCTGCTGCAGTTTCACCAGTAAAGAAAATTACTTGTTACAATTCACTTGAAGGACCACATAAGCCATGCAGTGGTGCATGGAGGTATGGTGAGAGCATTTCTTTAGATATTGATTGATTTTTGTGGTTTAAAAATCATAAATATGTTTATGTAGAATGATGAGGTAAATAACTTTTAGTGGACACATATACCCCCAACACGTATGTATTCTCTATTTTTAACAGGAGCGCCAAGAGGACATAAAGTGGAAGTTTGTAAGGGACATTGGTCCAGCGTGGTACAGAGTCATCGTGGGTTATTTTGTGGGAAGGTGACAGGGCCTGCCTTTCTCCAGATGGACAGTAAAAATCAACAGAATGCCATCAAAGACTACCTGGAGGGAGAATCGGAGGATATATTAAAACAAGGAATCTCTCTGTGTAGTCTATGTATGTATGTGTGTGTACTGCATGTCAAGAACTGTTTATCTGATCATTCAGCTGTTCATTCAGCTGCTCAGACTTTATAATATTTGGAGCATATCTTTTGTTAAACACAACCAGTCAAAAGTTTTTGAACTGAGATTTTTTTTATGTTTTTAAAGAAATATCTTCTGCTCATCAAGCCTGCGTTTATTTAATCCGAAGAACAGCAAAAACAGTCCAATTGTAAAATATTTGTATAATATTTTTGCTATTTAAAATAACAATTTTCTATATTTCTATTAAAATGAAATTTATTCCTGTGATTTCAAAGGTGACTTACTCCAGTCACATGATCCTTCAGAAATCATTCTAATATGCTGATTTGATGCTCAAAAAACATTTTATTATTATTATTATTATTATTATTATTATTATTATGGTAATACACTGAAGACTGGAGTAATGATGCAGAAAATTCAGCTTTGATCACAGGAATAAACTGCATTTTAAAATACATTCAAATAGGAAGCAGTTCTTTTAAATTGTAAAAATATTTAACATTACTGTTTTTGCTGTATTTTGGATCAAATAAATGCTGGCTGGGTGAGCAGAAGAGACTTTAAAAAATAATAAAAATCTGACTGTTCAAAAACTTTTGACTGGTGGTGTATATTATTATTTTTTTTTTGTAAAACTGTACATGTAATTATTTTTGTAAAATAATAAATATAAAAATACCCAATGAAACAATGGATGCCTTTCTCATTCATCTTTAAGTATGTGGAGGACCTGGACATGTTTCATATCAAGTTGTGATGAACAAGGCCTGAAGGTCAATGTCATGTTTCTTATATAATCTATAAATGCAATCTTTATTCAGCCTAAGTATGTGTAGCCTACTGCATATGGGGAACTGTTGATTCTATCATTCAAATGTTAACACTTTATGATAAGTGGAATAAATCTTTAGAAAATTAAATGACAATTATACAATACCAACTTTTACTATAATTTTGCATACTTTTACAATACCAAAATCTAATTGTCCCCTTTAAATTTGATGCATTTCAATTTTGCCTTGGGTAGGTCAAAATCGATCTTAATAAATGTGAATTTATCTCATTACATAAATGAACAAGGTAAGGTTTAAAAGATTTAATTGACAATTAGCCTACTTTAGGAGCTGTTATGATGACGAAATCAGCTCCGTATATTAGACATATTAAATATATATTAGATTTAAGTTGTGCCATTTTAGCCTAGACATCCTTTACAAAAATAAGAAAACGTGGATTAGTAAAACGAAAGACAATATTATTTTATTTAGATCCCATTAACTTCCATAAATTGCTTCAACATACTTCCGGGTTTCCAGGTACGGGGATGGGGAAATCACATGAGGTGATGTATTTGATATGGGCGTGGTTTTCGTTTACGTCACACTTGGACGTGGGTGGGGTTGTGTCGGGGATGAGTGTGCCTTCTGACGTCACAACAATGGTGACATGCTTTATGCATTCTGGTAGCCATTGATGAGTTTTGTATGATACACACATAATCCATTGCAGCATGTCACCATTGCTGAGATTCATAGACTGTTTCTTGATGTCTGTGTTATAAGATTATTATTTCTTTTAATAATCTGGTTAAAATTATGCCGGTTTTCAGTCTGTTGAACCGTTTGAATTTGCATTAAAAAAAATTATGTGCAACTGTTACTACTGATTTGACTTTAGAAAATCAGACCACTAGTGATGACATTCTAAGCATCAGCAAGCAACCAGCAGCATCTGAAAAAGTGTTCTCCTGCTGTTTTTACTAAAACATACATACTGTAGCTACAGGAGCTAAAACAAAGCATTAAAACCTCAAGTGTAAAATTGCACCACTAAAGCAAACACGTATCACCATAATGGTGTCATCAAACCAAATTATTACTTTTAAATAGACATCTAAACCTCTGTTAATGAGAGGTGGGTAGTCCAGGGGCCAAAGAGTAAAGATCCTGCCATATTTTTGCTCCACTCATGAACTCAGCAGCCGATTTCACCAGAGGAATCAAGTCATTCCTTCCAAGTCACAAACGACTCTCAAGTTAAATCCCAAGTCCTCAAAGAGTTAAAGTTAATTAGATAATTAAGTGATTAATTAAATGATGATTGTGCATTAGTGATTAACACCTACTGTTATTGAGAATTACAGAGGATCAGATGTTGATGTTTTATTGGTTAAAATGACGCCACCATCATGGAGATCAGTGTTTGATTTAGTTGCGCTCTTGACCCTTGACTTGTTGTGCCAGATCTCTCTCTGTAGCTCTTCATGTGGTGTTGTGGAGGAGAGAGAACTGTGATATATGAAGAACATATAGTCACAATGAGCTGGTGTATATCTTGTATAATGTTTTTTTTCTACTTCATGTGTTTAGGTTTTGAATAATCCCAGTGAAACTATAACATACACAAAAAAGCATTGATCTAAAATTAACACGGAATAAATTTAAATTTGTGTAACACATAGAAATTTGAACTCCAGTGCTTTTTAGACACACACAGATATCAAGAACCAGCATATGAATCTCTACAATGGTGACAATCAACAAAATGCTTCATGTTGCAATACATGAGAGACTCCCATAATGCACTGCAGTATGAATAATTATTTTCACCATTGTTAAGGATCACATGATAAATGTTCATGGCTAAATGCCTAATCCCAAACTGTTTTTTTCCCCTCTTAATATAGAAGCATTATGGTGTCATTTGCGTAATGACATTTCTCTCTTTTTTGTGAAAGTGACATACAGTTAAGTATGGTGACCCATACTCAGAATTAGTACTCTGCATTTAACCCATCCAAAGTAAACACACAGCAGTCCTCTAACCACTAATGCACAATTTTTTTCTTCTCTTTAAAAGTATAATCAAGAAATTTAAGTCAAGATCATTCAGTCACCAAAAGCATAAGTTATCTGCTAGTGCAAGATTTGTATCAGCATTGCACAAACGTTTGCTATTAAACAGTAATGCAATTGCTTTAAAGCAAATTTAACAAAATAAAAAAAGGCTTAAAGGTTCAAGAGCTCAACTGAAGTAAATACTCACCACAATTATGGTGGCAAAGTTTTTTTTTTTTCTTTCAATTGATTTCATCCAAGGCTGTGCTTAAAGTCAGTTGTAGTTCTTGTGTTTCTCTTGTCTTCAGTGATGTTGATTGTTAACAGCAGGTGTTCATCACTAATGCACAATCTTCATTTAATTAGTCACTTAATTATCTCATTAACTTTAACTCTTTGAGGACTTGGATTTCACTCAAGACTTGTTTGTGACTTGGACGGAATTACTTGGTTCCTCCTCTGATGATCAGCTGCTGAGTTCATGGGTGGAGCAAAAATATGGCAGGACTTTTACTCTTTGGCCCCTGGACTTCCCACCTCTGCTGTTAATCTCAATAAGGCCTTTTGTAAATGTGTGACAGAAATAAAGTCAATCTGGTTTATAATAAGTGAAGCTGGAAATACTGTTGTTGGAGTTTGTGAAGATGGCAAAGGTTGGGTTTTTACATTCAAACATAATTTGACATCTAAGTCAATATTTGAGTACACATCCAATGTCCAATGGGACACTTCCTGTTTATATCTTAATTCGAATGTTAGGTGATAATGTTCTAATAATGCTATCAATAAATTTTAGAATGTTTTTAGAGGATTTTATCCTACCTTTTAGCAGAACATTCTGGAAACTAAAATACAACTTGCCACTGAAAATATTCACAGAACTTGTAATGTTCTCGGAACAGTCTTAGAACAATAGCATTCCTAGCTGGGAAGTTGTACACACACTAGTGGTCCTCATGCTCACTTGAACACATGGGCCAAATACAGGAAATACATCATATAAGTAGTCAAGTGATCAAGTGCAAAGAATGTAAGTGTGGGTATTTGGATGATCACTTCAGTCTAATTAACCTGCTCTCTGCTGCGTCCTGCTGGACTGGACTGGCAATAAACCAGATATACAAGAAAGTATAAAATGAAAATAAAATCCTAGGTTTACTATGGTAATGATAATAACTGAACATTTAATTCAAACAGAAAGCAATTCAACTCAAAAGCAGTTTTACAGACACTCAGTATACACTCAATACATTTTAGACTTTTACTGTGATTGTCTCCTCAACACTTCAGAGCAACAAATGAGACTCATGATAACAGCTAGAAAATATATTATTATAATATAGAGCTGCTTGTGATGGAGCAAAACATGAACACATCAGAGGTTTGGATTCTCAGATCACCCTGATACACGCCACAAGAAACAGAAGACTATTAAAGCATTAAGAAAATAATATTAATTTAGCATTTTCCTTCAGTGACAGTTTTTTAAAGACAGGGACCTCAATCAAAAATTATGAATTTGCAATAAGAATGACTATATTGTATAAAAAAGCAAAACCACAACAAGATGGGATAAACCCTATTTCTCACAAATGAATTTTCTCATCTCTGAACATGGCAGATCATTCCAGTTGTTCAAGACCGGATTTGAAGGCATCAGTTCAATACAGTCCTCATTTCCATTTTCGTCATTCGGCTCACCTTTGAGCCAAAACCTGAATAACACATACCACGTTCAGTTTTTCAGGACCAAAAATGTACACTGTAAAAAATTGTGCTGTAAAATAACGGTAATCTGCTGGCAGCTGCACTGTTAAAAATCGCTGTAAAAAAACATGCTGTTTTTCTTTAAAACAATGCATTCTGGGTAATATTCATCATTTTTGAGAAAGCAGACTGCTGCTATATATCTTAAATTAACAGCATTCGATGCTGACACTCACAGGCAGTGTTTTAAATCATACTCTATACCCTCATTCACTATTCCCTACATGAGTTTATTGATATAGTATGTTTGCGTTAAGTAATTATTGATGTTTTTATTAACCATAATCTGCTAGATTAACTTAAAGTATTGCTGGAATCATTTGGCCTTATGTTACATGAGTGTATTATACGTATTATAAATTTTTTGCACGACTTCATAAAATAAACAGTAATGTGATAATCAGGACATAAGGTATTAAGAATAATTTCAGTCGCAAATATTTTTTGCTACAGAGTTATCAACACTCATAGAGAGAGATCAACAATCAGCATATGAACCTCAACAATGGTGACAATCAAAAGGTTCATGATGCAATGCATGCTGGGTACCATCACAGGACAAAACTCATCCATGACTCCCAGCATGCATTGCAGCATGAATAAATTATGCCCCTGAATTGTCCACTTATTTTCTTGAATTCGTATGTGCTTGTATTTTTGCTTTTAGTTTTAGTAGCATGTTTTGTGATGTTCAGAACTTTTCGGTTTATTTATTCTAAACATTCTCACCAATATCTTGATTCAAACACTAATTCTCAATCTTTCAATTTCTTTTTTTTTTTTTTTTTTTTTTTTTATTATGAGTAGGGTTTTCTTAACAGTCTTTCTAATAGCTGGTGTTTATTAGTAATGCTCAGTCATCAATTAATCACAGAATTATCTCATTAACTTCACTGATTCAGTGTTACTCTAATACTCTGTGTTACTCTAATACTCTGTAGTGTGCGCACATTATATGTATTCATTTAACACTGAGGATTTTGTTGTGGGGTTTAAAGGGTTAAAGATTTAAGATGAAGAAAAACGTAATTTAACAGTAATAAACTGTAATTAATTTACAGGAAAAAAACTGTAGAAAACAATAGTAAATACTGAACTCAACTGTATTAATGTGTTTTTGCACAAGAGAGATCTGTTAGTTTAATGTAGTTTTGTGGTTCACCATTGTGCTGGTTAGTAGAGTCCGTGCTTCAGTCAATGATGAGCCACAAACACTGATGTTCTGCTGCTTTATATAAAGACAGTAAATGTTTAGTCACTGATACAGTGATGATCTCTGTGTTAGGTACTTCAGCACATACATGTGTGCTATAGCTGACAATGAACTACAGTGATTTAAATAAAAATCATGTTTTTAGTTACTTTACTATTAAACATTAAGTGTTTCCAGTTTTATATTAAGAAATATTCCTTCTCAGTGGACTCAAATGATATAAGATGACAGTACTTACATCGTATGAATGAAATAAACAAAACCCTAACTGTACCACTCCGTGGGAGCAGAGTTAATTTCCATGGTAGAATTACGGTAAAACACTGTAAAAAAAAATTAGGAGTTATAAATTAACAGTTGAGAGCTGTAAATTAACAGTACCTTACTGGCACCCCTGCTGCCAGTAAATTACTGTTATTTAACAGCACAATTTTTTACAGTGATAGCAGCAGGCTACTTTCTCAAAAATGATGAATATTACCCAGAATGCACTGTTTTAATGAAAAACAGCATGTTACTGTCAAAATTTGGCCATTTTTATGGCAATTTTTAACAGTGTGTGTATCAACAATACTCACAGTATAACAGGATATTTTGACGGTAAACTAAAGTAATACAGAAGCTTTAGCAGAAGTGTAAATGCAGAAAATAATAAGACAGGAAAAGTTTTCCTAGAATTTACAGTATTTAAAGTGGTTTTAGTTGTGGTGTTTTGGAAGTTTTGTTCAGCTATTTTCTGGAGGTTTATTTTTAACTCTTACCCTTGTTTCAGGGGTGAATTATCCACCCATTTCATGTTCGCCTCGTTCTCTCTGTCAGACAAACCAATCCACACTCTCTCCTTGGTGAATGAAGATATGTGTCTCTGTGTGAATAGGAATAACAAGGAATAAGTGTGATTGCTCTCATTCATTAACAGACACTCACACAAACACACCTGCTTCTCTTCACTCTTGATAATGATCAGATCAGCTCCATGATCCCTGCAGTACTGTCTGCTGTCAGACCAGCTCTTCAACTCAGTGGACACGAAAAACCAACCTGAACCACACAAAAGCATGTATTTTATAAAACTGTGCACATGAAACAAAAATTAACATTATAAAAATGTCTAAACTGACCTCTTTTAGATGCTTCTTTCTTCAGTTCCTCACTCAGAGACGTGACTCTGCGTTCTAACTCCAGTTTCTTCTCATTCAGAGAGTTAAAATCTCTCTGTAACTGGCTTTTCTCAGCAGTGAGATCATTGACTCTGGTCTCAAGCTCCAGTTTCTTCTGATTCAAAGATCCAATGTTTCCCTGTAACTGTGTTTTCTCAGCGGTGAGATCTTTGACTCTGGTTTCCAGCTCCAGTTTCTTCTGACTCCAAGAGTTGAAGTTGCTCTGTAACTGTGTTTTCTCTGTAGTGAGATCTTTGACTCTGGTCTCCAGCTCCAGTTTCTTCTGATTCAAAGATCCAATGTTTCCCTGTAACTGTGTTTTCTCAGTGGTGAGATCTTTGACTCTGGTCTCCAGCTCCAGTTTCTTCTGACTCAAAGAGCTGAAGCTGCTCTGTAACTGGCTTTTCTCAGCGGTTAGATCTTTGACTCTGGTCTCCAGCTCCAGTTTCTTCTGACTCAAAGAGCTGAAGCTGCTCTGTAACTGGCTTTTCTCAGCGGTTAGATCTTTGACTCTGGTCTCCAGCTCCAGTTTCTTCTGACTCAAAGAGCTGAAGTTGCTCTGTAACTGGTCTTTCTCAGTGGTGAGATCTTTGACTCTGGTCTCCAGCTCCAGTTTCTTCTGACTCAAAGAGCTGAAGCTGCTCTGTAACTGGCTTTTCTCAGCGGTTAGATCTTTGACTTTGGTCTCCAGCTCCAGTTTCTTCTGACTCAAAGAGCTGGAGATGCTCTGTAACTGGTCTTTCTCAGCGGTGAGACCTTTGACTCTGGTCTCCAGCTCCAGTTTCTTCTGACTCAAAGAGCTGAAGCTGCTCTGTAACTGGCTTTTCTCAGCGGTTAGTCTTTGACTTTGTCTCCAGCTCCAGTTTCTTCTGACTCAAAGAGCTGGAGATGCTCTGTAACTGGTCTTTCTCAGCGGTGAGACCTTTGACTCTGGTCTCCAGCTCCAGCTTCTCCTGACTCATAGAGCTGAAGTTGCTCTGTAACTGGTCTTTCTCAGCGGTGAGATCTTTGACTCTGGTCTCCAGCTCCAACTTCTTCTGACTCAAAGAGCTGAAGCTGTTCTGTAACAGGTCTTTCTCTTTTTGATCTCTTGAACTGGACTGTAACATGTGTGTTGCTTGTACCTCTCTCTCTGCCGTGAGCTTTATATGCAGAACTACAATGGCAGCCACCAGGAAAATGCACATGAGGCTAAAACACACTGTGCTCAACACAACACACTTATTTCCTATTGACAAACCTCCTGCCAAACAGGAAAACATCGAAATTCAAAAAAATGTTTTAATAATTGTCTTGTTGAAATAGATAGGCCTTTAAGAAACATGTTCGCTATAACAAAGATCTTAAAGTGCACTTCTGAACATATGCATATGACTTGTGCATCGCACTACATGTCTTACTTTGGTTTCGAGCTCTTTCTTCAGTGTAGCTGAGTTTTCGGTCCTTGTTTGCATAAGTATCTCCATCTCTGTTAAGTCCCATCTTATTGTACTTGCTGCAGGTCTCATGGTTGTCACTTTCATAAACATTTACTAGTTCCATGATCACTTCACTTCAGCTGTGGACTTTGGGAGGACGAGTGCAGGGTTAAATATAGAGAACTTCCCCTAGAATTTACATAATGCTGATTGACAAAAATGCAAACTTTGATGAACTGTACATCTTCACAACAAAAATGTAGGGTTCCAGGAGTCCCTTTTCCTTTATTTTGAAGAAACTTCATTTTAGCCAGGGTCCAAACTCAACTGCTAAATTAACTGTTAAAGTTATAAAGTTATATTAACTGCATCTATTTTAATACAATATTTTTTTTTTTTCTGTAAAAACTGATACAGAGGTTTTTTTTTATTAATTAATTAATTAATTAATTTATTTATTTTTTGCGGAGTGACGTACAAAAAAAAAAAAAGCTTATTATGGCACTTTCTTTACACACTGGTGAATATCAGTAAAATAATTCGTCTTTATTGTGGATTTTTTTGTGAATTTGCTTTCAAATCTTTCAAAACAACTACATAAGTCTTTAATATAATGCACCTTTTTTAACAGCACAGAGAAGCATAAAAAATTAACTTGTTACTACATGTGCACTTATTCCACAAAGTCCATTCTGACCTTTCTACATCTGTATTATTTGCGCTCAGTGTCACTATGAGGTGATGAACTACAGACTGATGTGCTGTGCTATACACAAATGAACATTTCTATCCAAAAATACGGATGCTATTTTGCTTACATTTATTTGATTTTAATCCTACATCCTGCTGAGCTTGAATAACTGGAAAGCTGAACTTGCACAACATAAGGTTACTCTGAAGTAAACATTATAATCAAGCATCTGAGTTAAAACAAAAACAAAAAAATTTAAAATTGTATATCGCCATCCATCATAAATTTCAATTTTTTTTTTTTGGAATAGTGAATAAGGGGATGATCAGAACAGAGGATCTTGCTTAACCATATTTATTATGGAAATTTGCTTAGACATACATGTGTCTCAACACCTTAAGAATAGTGGTGTAAGCAAGTCATGCTTAAGTATACATTAATTCATTGATGAATAACAGGATAATTGCGGGAAAAAAGCAACAGTCAAAATGAACTCACAACTCATATTTAACATACATTTAAAGTTGAAAATGAAGCTATACTGATTCTCTGTTTTATAATGTTTAATTTAGTCACTGAGCATCTCAAAGCTATAGTCTGGCATTTGACTCATTAGCTGCAGCCGAAGCGCAGATCCTGCTGGAGACTCAACATGCCGTTGTATTTTTCTTTCAGTTCAGCGCTAGTCTTGCTCTCCTCCAAACTGGGCCAGAACTCCAACCATGTCCTCTCGCCCAGAGCATACTGACCGCTGGGAGACATCAGAGGAAGAGCATGTTAAAGAAGGGCTTACATCAAAATGGCCAAAAAAGGTTTATTGTAGAATGTGGAATTCGCAAAAGTCAGTTTTATCCTCTTTGCAGCACTGGTAAGAATGATTCAAGTTGTAAAATAATAAATAGGTTGA
Source organism: Cyprinus carpio (assembly GCF_018340385.1). NCBI lineage: Eukaryota > Metazoa > Chordata > Actinopteri > Cypriniformes > Cyprinidae > Cyprinus > Cyprinus carpio. The sequence continues at coordinate 35,181,087 of NC_056597.1, forward strand.
TGGTGTATGTTTTACAAGAAAATACTACTTCTGACTTTCTACTTAAAAAAAATATGTTTAATTCAATGTCCTTGTAAAATTTCTGAAAATTTCCATACCAGCATGTATACAATTTTACTTAAAAGAAATGGTTTGTATACATTTGACCATTCGAAAAGTATTTCATATTTCAAGCTCTGTTATTAATACAGATGCACATTCATAGGTCAGGGCACACACACTTTGGATCAGAGGTCAAATGTACTTACATTCTGCCCTCTAGTTGGACATCATCAGCCTGGCCCATGATCAGATAGCTCTCACCTGGCTTCAGATTCAAAGCTTCTTTGCAAGAGATCTGTAACGCGAAGGTACGCTGCTCCCCCTCCACGTTGATTTCTGGACCTACACAAATTCACGTTTATGACATGTGACATGTTTGATTTTCTCTCTCTTCCTCTGAGTTATCACTGACACAACATGGCAAAAAAATCACCAGTGTCTGGTAAAATAAAGACCATTAAGACCAGACGTGAGTAGCTTGATTTGTACGGATTAAACTTATATATTTATCAGAAGAACATCTGTAAATCACTTTGCATCTTACTGCTGAACATTAAAATGACAGAATTCACAAATGTTTACACACTGTGGTTGGAGTGAGGAGTTATACCTGTTTTGAGGGCAAGTTCAATCCTCACATCGTAATAGAGTGTTAATGCATCCTCACGTTCTCTCAAAACAACAGCTTTATAAACTGTAAAAAAGATTTAGATTGATGTAAGTTCTTACTGATCACCACATTAACTATATATATATATATATATATATATATATATATATATATATATATATATATATATATATATAAAACTCACTCACTGCACTGAAACATGCACACACAAAATAAATTACCGTAATTTATTTTAGGATCACAGGCTTTCTTATTACGGTGAGCCTCAAGAATTTTCTCCTTCTTTTGAAGGCTGCAGTTTTCTGTTTCAGCAATGGAAAGAACAATTAACATGTTGTAGATTAACAGTATTACTTTGAATTTTGTAATTATTATTACACTGAAACACGCTACCTTCAGCACACTGACAGACATCGTTCTTACAGATTTTCTGAAAAGCTCCTTCCTTCCTGGTTGGATGATAAAACCTCACACAGCGATTTTCTAAACATGAAAGAATGACATGGGTCACATAAATGTTCATTGTCCTGCAGCATCAGCAATATTAGTCAGCTGTGAAAATAATGTCAAAACAAGTCAAATATAATTGTGTCAGTGGCTCATTGAATTTTTTTTTTTTTTTTTTTTAGAATGTGTTATAAATTTGTTTACATTTTTTTTTTAAACAATGATCCAGTAGCTATGTTTGTTTTAATAGATTTACTCTGGAATACTTTTTGCAACAACTTTATTGGATGATAATACCATAGCGAATGGGGAAAACGTGTAAATAAGGGCGCTCTGTGAAGAGCACAGTGAAGAAAGAAATGTTTAGTGACATGGTGGTTTCAAATGGCAAAACAAGACAATTTTAAATGTAATTCTACTCGCATAAGAAGAGTACCAAACAAACAGACACAAGGGTGACCTCCACAATGACGATTTAAACGGTAATGGTTTTTCCATTTCATTATAACTGAAACCAAAAGTGTGATCTGCATGTAGGTTATTATTTTCTTTACTTGCCCAAATCAAAAAGAAGCCACTCCCAGATCTCATGTTCCTCATTCAATGTAAGTCTATAGTATCTCTTTTTTAAAAAATATGCTTTGCCTGTCACATTGTCAGACCAAAAACGCAAGTGTTATTGCTTAACCAGTATCACATGTTTGCATGCACATCAGCTTCATACCTAAAGAGTAGTATTCATATACAGTGACTGCTGCTGGTTGAAGGAAGCCTCCATTCATTATTCTGTGCAGCCGGAATGAAATCCTATCTTGCCTGGTATGAGAAATCTGCAGAGAGTGGAAGTGCAGAAAGCAGAAACCTTATAGTAAGCATGCAGGTGTGTGTGTGTGTGTGTGTGTGTGTGTGTGTGTGTGTGCGTGTGTGTGCACTTGCAGATGTACTTGTGTTACCCCAAATCATTTTAATATTAACATATAATATTAATAGAATTCGTGTAGTCATTCTCACAGTAATGACTAATTGTAGTAGTTAGGACTATAAGTCCTGTGCTCTTGATGATAGCCTCACTAAGCCTTTGGTAATGATGACATCATGGCACCATTTTTTATTCTTATTTTTTTTACATTACAACTCTTTTATATTAGTGTTTTCAATATAAAACTGACACAGAGACCTTGTCCAGGTAGAGGATGAGGGATCCTCGCTCTGAAAGCTGCTTGTTCATCTCAAATTTCTGAATCATCCTGTCATGTCCAGTTGACAGCTACAAAAAGAAACAATAAGTTAGTATTGGAAATTTTGACAATGTGGCCACTGTAACATCCAGTGGAGCACAGAGTATGGAATTTGTGAGAAAATCAAGCAAAAAATTACACCCAGAATGTCAGAAAAAAAAGCAATATTAATACAACCCACCTTCGCACTAATGGTATGTTCTAATATACTAAAATGTTGTTCTTGCTATAGTTATAATATACAGTATTATAATAGAACATAGTTATTATAATACAACATAGTTGTGATTGAAAGTTATTTAATAACAAAAAGAGTTTGCTACTACCACAGTTTGCACAGTTGGCGTTCATAGAGTCTGTGTTTCTACACTTTTTTGTAGTGGAAAAAAAATGCAGTTTGTTGGGACTAACACTATATGCACATAACAATTAAAAGCCCCTGAAGTTCTTAACTTCATTTTGTCAAAAGCAAATGTGAATAATAGAAATGTGATATATACCGCCTTAAGATCATTCTCATCCACAACAAATCCTGTCAGTAATGATATGTCCAATATAGACATGGTGGCGTCTCTGTCAGCAGACAGATATCTGTGGAGTCATCAAAGCAAATGTGAGCTTTCTTTCCATTTGATCATACTGGTGCAGGTGAGAATACTTTTATAATGTATATATATATATATATATATATATATATATATATATATATATATATATATATATATATATATATATATATATATATAGCAGATGCAACAGAACAGAGTAAAGATCTTAAAAGTACTGTAACTCTTGATAAAACCTTGGAGAGGGCACAATGTTGGTTAAACTAAACATACTAATACATGTCATAATTTTCAAGGATTATTCACTGTACCAAGATACCATTTTGTAGAACTGAAATTTGAAAGTTTTAACTTTGATATTCAGTTGATTAGGGCAGAAACATGATGAAAATGGCACGTATTTGCACACCTGGTATTGATAATGAGTTTGTAACTCTCCGTTGCTCCTTGATATTTTACTAAAAAAAAAGAAAGGCACATTTTCTGTTACTTTCCGTAATTTTTATAATTCATGTGCCAAATGAACAAATGTGAATGTACACAAGATATTAATGGGTAATTATTACAAAACATGTAATGCATTTTCAACCCTTTCAACCCAAACTTTTGTTTCATTACACACACACACACACACACACACACACACACACACACACACACACACACACACACACACACACACACAGTAGATAGATAGATAGATAGATAGATAGATAGATAGATAGATAGATAGATAGATAGATAGATATTATATTTTGTTTTGCATCAAGAAAATGAAGCCAATTTCCCCCTTCCCTGTTTGGTTTGTTTGAATGGATGTTGTTTGTTGAATAAAAAACAATAAAACATTAAATATAAAAGAATATTGCAACATTTTGCACTGTAAGCAAAAGGGCTTCATTTTACTTTTTATGCAAAACATAAACACCAAATGACAACAGTGACAGAGCAGCATGAAATTATTAACCTTCATTAGCCCTTTCAAAAGTCAAAGCAAGCTCAAAGTTCTTGCAAGTAGTTTTGCTTTCTTTTGGTTTTACATAGTACTCAGTCACAACCTGCAGAGGAGAAGACAACACAAAACACAATTAAAGACAGTATCTACGGTCTGATGTAAGGTCAGATTTATCTCTGATTATTGCTTTCTTCAGTCACTCACAGTTACAGAGGCCTCTCCAGAACCCTTGGCACTGATAGTGATTTGCCTGTTGGATGGAATCTGTTGATAAAATAAATAATAATAACAATTGTAGCGTCTGCTTAGGATCACTGATGATCGTTTAGGCTTTATGTCATAGAGACTCTTTTAGCCTTTTGACATTTGCACATTCAACAAATATGTGGGTGCAAAATTCCTTGTTTGATTTACTAATGAAACAGACAGAAGCAGGTATATTAGGCTGTGGTCACTTTAAGACCTAATACACCAATCCACTGTAATTAAACACATTCGTGCTTATCAACTGTTGATATTCTCTTTAGGGATGTCGAAATTAATAATTTCTACGATGCATCGCGATGCAGACATGGACGATTCGCTATTGGTTCAGTAATATACCATAACCGATTATAACGTACTAATGCTTTTCTGATGTCATTTGTCACATACATGATTTCTCACGGTAGCATACAATGGTGGAGGGAGGCGAGTGCGAGTAATTAAAAATGCTCCAACTACTTTAAAGCCGACATCTGTGCACATTTTGGCTTTTATGAACAACTTGGTAAGCACGACCTGGAAAAGACACGCTAATTATTTACAAAATCGTGTACGTATGAAGTAAAATTAAAAATTGGGGATGCAGTGCATCATCAATGCATCATGATATCGAATTGAACTGAATCGATGACATGATAATCGTAATTGAACCGAACCGTGAGACCAGTGTAGGTTCACACCCCTAGTTCTCTTAAGACATAACCAACTGTACTTATTAACTGTTGATGTTCACTTAAGAGATAACTGACCATGTTTAAGTGAATACTTACTTTCGGCACAAACTCACCTTTTCTGTTTGTGCGAGATAAGAGTTGTCTTTGTTGAAGTTCCACACAATCGGCTGCCGACTGCCGTCCACTCGGATCGTCATCTCCAGGTCTAACTGCCTTTTGTCTTTCACTTGAATCCTGTACTCTGCTACGGCCTGAAACACCATGATGGTGGCCTGGGATGGAGGAGACAAGTTTGAATGGATGTGTAGGCTTCCCCTGTTTGATCTTAAATTGTTTATCATCTTTTCTTAAATGTTGCATATTGAACATGTGGACAGATATGCAATGTAGATGTGCATGCTGGATGTAGAATACAAACCTGAGTTGTGCCATATCCTCCATTATACTGCCTCTGGTTGTTGAGCCAGTTTACGATGGGAGCTGCATTCTGAAAGTCTTGAGCTTTTATGAGAGCCAAAAGTGCATAGGCCGAAGCCTCTAAAGTAAAGCTGCTGCTTCCAGGGACAGGCCAATGACTTCCATCTGTTTGGGAATAATTCAATTAAATTTTATTTGTAAAGCGCTTTTCAACATACAGATTGTTTCAAAGCATATAACCTTTTTGTTTATGGAGAGCAAATGTGAATCAGATTTTATACTTTTTGACTTTTAGTTTTATATTGTGTCGTCATTGTTGATTTTTTTTCTTTTTTTTGCCAGTCATCATTCATTCCATTATAAGATTGTATCTTTGTCTTTATTGCTTTGAACATAATGTACTGTAAATGTTATGTTGTTATGCATCTTAATCAATTAGGCAAGTACAACAAGAAATACTAATGCTGTAATGGTGAAATGGGTGCAGCACTGACATTTGAAAGAATGAATGAATGAATGATGCATTTATATAGCACTTTATTGTGTATTGTTGTAAATCCAAAGCGCTTTACAATCATGTGGGGGCAATTAAGCATAAATAAATTGTTTTCAGAACAGGTTAAATTAACTGTTCACATGAATTCAACAGAAATGGCTTTATCTTTACCTCCAGAGGCTTTTCTCAATAGGATTTGTTTGTCAAGTGCATTTCCATTTGCAAGAGCATAAGATGTCATTGCCACTGCGTAAGGATTTGTCAGACCATGAAACTGAGATCTGAGGTACATGGTGGCTTTATTTATGCTACTGTCAAGACTCTAAAGAAAAAAAAAAAGTTGATTGGAGGTAACAAATTACATGAAGTGGCATAAAGAAAAAATAAACAAATTGAGAAATATGTTAGCTTTATCAAGGGTTGCATTTTAACTCAAAGACTAACAAGACCTACTGAGATTAGGCCGGCACAAATGCCTCTCCCCTCCTGCAGGGCAATGAGCACAAAAGCCGTCATGGATGCTTGTGAATTTTGCCCATGTACGTTCCCCTGTGCACAGTGATAAATTGTGATATTAGAAACAATTAAAGGTGCAAGTAAAGATATGGTCACATTTACCATTGCTCTGTAAAATTTTGAGAGTGAAATCCAGTCATGTCAATGAGAAATGGAGCAATATAGAATTTCACCAACTAAACACCCCAACACCAAAATCCAAAACTGAACACCTAAAAGCTAACAAGCTTACTTTCTAATGTTCGGCAGAGACTTCTGTGTGTGTGGAGACTCAAAACTTATGGAGTAACTGTTTTGTTACTTGTGGAGTAACAAAACAGTTGGACAAGTGGCATCTACTCATGACAGCCAGTTTCAGTACAACTCTTCAATTCAATTCAATCCTAAAATAAGCCATAAAAAGAGGCTGTTTGGACAGGACTTACTTAGTTTGGTCTGTTTGCTAGCTGGTTCAATAGCACTGCATGTTTATTTAATCATCTTAATTACAATATTTCATTCATGCTATTTTGTCACATTCAGCGCTGTTTTTTTAATGCTTTCTTCATATTCTAACTTAATCTGCTAAGAAAACACTCATTCTGTTTGTCTGAACCACGCAAACGCATAACATAACATTAACATCAACATAACATCAGATTAACGATGGACAGACATTGCATTTTAGTTGAGAAAAAAACAAAAAATAAATTGACCAGTATTTGACGCCAATTTGATGTTGATTTAACATTGGATTTTGGTTACACAACCTAAAAACAGCAAATATCAGCTGATGTCGGTACTGGACATCAAATTGAAGGGGTCATGTGATTTCAAGTTTTCCTTTGCCTTTGGAGTGTTACAAGCTGTTCATGAACAGATAAGATCCCTAAAGTTGCAAAGACTACAGTCTCAAACCCAAAGAGATATTCTATTTAAAAGTTAAGACTCGTCCACACCCTCCTAAAATGCCTTGTTTAAACACACCCCACATGTCTATGTCACTGTTTGGGAAGATTTGCATAATGGCGCCCAAATGAAAACAAAAATAAATTAACTAGCAAACTTTGATTTTCTCTGTAGTATTGTTGTCGTGAAGACATTTTGTGTTTCTTTGTGAAAGTGAAAATACTTTGTTTGGCCTTCCAAAAGAGGACACAACTAGAAATCAGTGGTTAAGTTGTATTTACAACACTGTTCCAGAACAGTTCAAACCAAATATTCAGATGTGTGCAGTGCATTTTACAGAAGACCTGGGAGAGAAGCCTACAATGCCAGCTTTTATGACTCACAGCCATGTTTTCATAAGAATTTGCCACTGATGATTCAAACGCGAGCTTTGAGCAATTTTACGGAATATCAACGTCTTATGACATTGTATGCCTGCTGGGAAGGGTTCAAAAAATGAATATTTTGTGGTGGGATTATTTGGTCATTGGCAATAGCAATGTAGGGACATGTTTGATGGTCATTGGCAATAGCAATGTAGGGACATGTTTGAGCAAAAAAAAAAAATTGCTTGTTTATTAATGTTCCCCACATATATAAGAGTAGCTTATAGGTTCAAAGTTGCTTCATCAAAATGCCATGATGTTCTGACATTTACAGTTGTTCCTTAAATCTCTTATTGGATTAAGAGGACTTGGAACATACAGCAATGCATAAGCTGTACAGACTACGTTTTTGACATGAATTTTTCCATTAATGCTCCAATGCAGAAGGAAAGTTGTACAGGTTAAGAACGACATGAAGGTGAGTAAAAGATGAGCAAATTTCATTTTGGGGTGAACTATCACTTGTGTTATAGTCTTTTAAAACAGTTCTCACTTACAGTCATCCATCCAGAAATTACTGGGGCATCTTCTCTGAAAACACCGTCAGGTAACTGCTTGTTCATTATGAGCCACTTGAGAGCAGAGCAGATCACATTGCGGTCTATGTTTACAATGTTACTGGCCATGGCAAATATTTTAGCAACATATGCTGTCAACCTTTAGGAGAAAGAAAACCAAACTTGAGTCTTAATTATGGTGAGATTCTTGAGTAACAGTTTTTATTGACCAAGCAGAAATATTGAGAAATATATTAGTTACCAGGTGCTGCTTGGACGGCTAATATATGCAGCATAGGACCCGTCACTTTTACGATATGCCAGCTGTTGATTGTAACCTGTTCATCAAGACAAGGGGCATACTATATGAAACAAATGTTTAGGAGCAGGAAAGTTGACTTTGGAGTGTTTAGTTTACCTCTCGTGATGTACATAGCAGCTGTCTGCCTAAGACCAGCCTTCACGGTGTGCCACTGATTAGTTTTGTCCAAGTAATGCGTTGCAATGACAGGCATCGTTAGGCTAGCCATGTTCTGCTCCCCACAGCCACCAGGCAGGATAATCAAGGAACCCATGGCCTGACCGCTAATGGCCTTCTCTATTGTTATACTGATTGTATCTCCTGTGCACAAGAGATTGACATATTGGTAAAAACAAGGCCTATTTTTATTTTACAAACTTACAGCAGTTGTTAGAGGAGTCACCTATTGCGGATACATATGTGTTCGCAGGTGTGTTGGGCGCCTGGTCCCTCAGTATAAGGCTCTTGATAACCTCCACATGTTCACCACCTGTTCCAGAAAGACAAGAACTGTACAGTCACACTTCACTCTTATTTGTGCATGCAGGACATACATTTCAATGACTGGTGTGGCTTTTATTTAGTATCTGATTGAGGCCAGGAGAGACAATGAGGTTCACCCAAAAATGCAAATTCTGTCATTAATTACTCACTCTCATGTCCTTCCAAACCTGTAAGACCTTCATTCATCTTCAGAACACAAATTAAGATATTTTTGATGAAATCCGAGAGCTCTCTGACCCTCCCACAGACAGCAAGGTTACTGCCACGGTCAAGGCCCAGAAATGTAGTAAGGACATAGATTAAATAGTTCATGTCACATCAGTGGTTCAACCTTAATTTTTATGAAGCTATGATAATACTTTTTGTGCATATGAAAAGAAAAATACCAACTTTATTCACCAAATCTTCTCTTAAATAATGACAGACTTTGCATTTTTGAGTGAACTAACCCTTTAACAGCAGGGTCAGAAATTTACCAGGGCTCAAGACAAAAATCATAAAACTTGCAATATTCATAAAACACTGAATGATAAGAAAACACTTCTAACAACTCCAAAATATTAAGTAAAATGCCCATGCAGAGGTTTTGTTGGAATCCCCTTACCTTTCTTAGAAGGACTGAATTGTAGATTTTCATTAAGTTTGGTCAAAACGCCTTCAGACTAAAGAAATGAAGTGAAGAATGAGTGAGAGAGAGAACAAAGGGTGTGTGCTATATAATTCAGATTCATATGTGAATTCTTAGAAATTAGCACGGTTGCATGGTTTGCTGTCTTTAAACTTTGAGGAAAGCTGAAGGTTAATTTCTTTATGTCATCTTTTGGGAACTGTTTACATTATGCTAAACCTACACTCTGCAATGAACTGTCTTGTTATTTGATCAAAAAGGCCTCATTTTCTTACCACCACTAGGAGATCTTTCTTCACGCCATCACTGCCACGTCCTGCAGCGGCTGCCTTCACTACAATGGCGTGGCGTCCCAAAGCTAATGGGACGATGACAAAAGGTACAGAATATGATGATTTAGCATCTACTGTCACAATGGTATTGAACTTTCCTCTCTTGCTAGCTGGGCTGCAGATGTCTTTGGTTTCCATCAGTTCCACACGTACCTACAAGAAGAAATGAAACTCACATATTCCTTATGAACAATTGAAGCCTGATACTGGCCAAAGCTAATTCTGTCATCATGCTGAGGGCCTGTGTGATGGTAAATCATTCTTCCAATCTGACCTTTACTTTTCTGCTGTACAAGTTGTGGATAATGGCCTTGATTTCAATTTGCTCGTTGCGCACGGCTGAATATGGCAGCTTTAGGTCAATAAAGAAGTTCTTCACCACTGTCATCTCATGGACATCTGCCACACAGATACCTTTGTAGAAAAAAGAAAGCAACTTCTTATAGAAAGCAAGTATTGCGGTCCAGTGAGACCGAAGAGTATAAAGAAAACACACAATTAAATTATTGTCTGGGGTAATCAACAGCATGCCACAAATGCAATACACAAGATTGGAAATGGCTGTGAATATTCCATTTGTGCACAAATTGTGTTTACAACAAGAGTCTGTACCATGAGTGCTGGACAAGCTGATGGCTGTGATTTCCCAGGTTGTTATGGAGTCTTTCAGCTTGAGTCCATCCCTGGGTAAGGTGGTTGTTTGACTAATAAAGAGATCATCTTTTACTAAAACAGGAACATCACTGGCTGAGCAATGACTGTTGGAAACTGCAGGTCAAACTCACCACTGGCGGTTCATTGAGGAACATTTTGGCAACTTCAGTTCCTCCCAAAGCCAACTTTCAGGGAAGAGTGAACGTGTCACAATGTCATCGGAGTTGACAAACTCCTCGCTTTCACCTGAGGGTGAAAGAGTGGTTGATATATTTACGCAAAACACAACCAACACTTTTTACAAAGTATTTTCTGCAATTGTAGAACCAAAACTTGTGAAATCTCTGGGGTAAATTATCCTGCTCAAGAAACACCTGAAGCACGATCTGACTTCAAGCAGATTTGCAAGAGCTAGTTTAAATTGAAATTTATAGACTATTATTGGAAAATGCTCTTACTGCGGGCTAGAATCTGTTCTTCAGCTGATTTTTCGCGATTGTCGGCCATCACATTGCAGCAGTGCAGGAAAGCCTGTCTGCACTCCTCTCCATCCACAATGAAAGATGCCCGATACTGACAGGTGATGCTCAAATCCTCCATATTCTTCAGTCCATCCAAACAGCATTCTCTCTCAATGCCAGAGTATTTGTTCGCTGGAAGTAGATTACATAAAAGATTACAGTCTCTTGCTGCACCCACTGTACTGACTGACAGTCTGAATAGATATTATCACCATATAGTCAGTGGCATAAAATGGTCTTAAAATGACAATAATATTGTTCATCACGGTTATTTCAGGGGCAATATATAAGCCAACATAAAGTAGCTATTAGGACAGGCCTGTGGACAGGTGGCTTCAATAACTGGTTGGGCATCTACTAGTGGACCTGACAAAATCCAAGAAAAATCCAGCCCTGCAGAAAAGCTAAGAAAACAAAAAGGTTTTTTTTCTTCACATTTTTATATCGGTGTTAATGTGCATGTGAATACTTCAGAAGCAATACACCTATTGCCTCTGTTAGTTTTCTTGGCATTTTCTTTGGCTGGTAGGCCATGAATCATAAACCTTTAGAACTGTAAGTGAGAAAGTAGTGAAATTGTACACTAATTGCACACTAATTGTAGGTGGGTCCAACATCTATCAGGCCAAAATTAAGGTCTCTATCTCAAATGCTCAGCAGTGCCATCAGCAGCTCAGAGTTGCACTTGCATCCCTCGACATGCCAAGTTCCTCAAACTCATCCTAAATCTTTCTTCGGGCCATCCTCAAATTTGTGTCAAATTATCTTAATACAGTGCTGATCAAATGATACCCACATTTTCCTGTTATACCAAACAGCTCATCTGTGATTCATCAGAGGTGTTTATCAGAGATATTTATCATATATATATATATATATATATATATATATATATATATATATATATATATATATATATATATACACTGCCATTCATATTTTGGGATCAGTAAGTTTTTTTTATGATTTTTAAAGAAGTTTCTTTAATCAAGGCTGAATTTATTTAATCAAAAATACAGAAAAAATATTTTTTTTGTGAAATATTATTGCAATTACAAATAACAGTTTTATATTTTAATATAATTTAAAATATAATTTATTCATGTGAAACAAAGGTGAATTTTCAGCATTATTACTCCAGTCTCCCTTTAGAAATCATTCTAATATGCTAGTTTACAATTAATGTTGGAAACAGTTGTGCTGCTTCATATTTTTGTTTGGGACTTGTGATACTTTTTTTTTTTTCAGGATTCATTGATAAAAAGAAGAGTAATAATTCAAAACAGAAGTTTTGTGTTACAATATACACTACTATTCAAAAGTTTGGGGTCAGTAAATTGTTTCTTTCTTCTTTTTTTTATTTAGCAATGTTGTGTTAAATGGATTAAAATCTATATAAATACGTATATTGTTAGAAAAGATTATTATTTTGAATAAATGCTATTCTTTTTACCCCGTTATTCATCAAAGAATATATATAAAAAATAAAAAAAAAAATTAAGCAGCATGACATTTTCAGTATTGTTAATAAATCAGCATATTAGAATGATTTCTGAAGGATCTTGTGACACTGAAGACTGAAGTATTATGCTGAAAATTCAGCACTGCATCAGAAATAAATTGTATTTTAAAATATATTTACAAAGGAAACCAAAATTTAATATTTCACAATATTACTTATTTTTTTCTGTATTTTTGATCAAATAAATACAGCCTTGAGGAGCATAAGAGACTCCAGTAAAAAAAAAAAAAAAAACTGATTTTGAATGGCAGTGTATATATAAAAAGCTATATTAATCAGTGGTTGGCCTTCTCTGCTTGCCCTATAAAAAATAAATTGTGTAAAATTGTATTATTATTATTATTATTATTATTATTATTATTATTATTATTATTATTATTATTATTTAGGTATCATTTTTAATTTGTGTAATGTCCACAAAATGGCCTATGATTAGTTTCATTGAGGTTGAACTGGAATATGCTACATAAAAAAAAGTCTGTGGTCAGCACATAGACTGTATAAAAACAGGGCCAGTACTACAGATAGTGCTTCCCTTTTGTTTAAAGACGTCGCATCTGATTTGTACGGAGCCCCGCACATGACATGCAAGAAAAAATAAATAAATTGTGCGCACGATTTACTAATTCGTTCCCTCAATGTACTAAAACGTGCACATGATTACTATTGCGTCCCCTCGATTTACTATTGTGTGCACGATTTAGCAAATCGAGTGAACAAATTAGTAAATCGTCCACACAATTTATAAATTGAGTGAACAAAATAGTAAATCGAGGGAACACAATAGTAATCGTGTGCACGTTTTAGTACATTGAGGGAACGAATTAGTAAATCGTGCACACGATTTAGCCTGTTATTTTTCCTGCATGCCATGTGCGGGGCTCCGTAGATTTGTAACGAGCATAAGCGACAGAATCATCAGCCAATAAAATTTTGACATTTCATGACAGCACGCCCTCTGGGTCCAGCGACGTGCCCAGTGCTTCCCCCAGCCAGGGTTGCCAAGTTTTCTTGATAAAACCCACTCAATCGCGTTTCGAGGTGTCCCACATTAAAAATCGTGTTCCAGGAGTTAAATACACATTTTGGCGGGGTTCTCCTGGTAAAATTCACATTCCAGGGGATAAATATCACATCACTGAGGTCGCTTCAACCAGCAGACATGAAAAATAACCCGCGGCAACACTGTTAAAGTAGCCCAATTTGGCAACACTGCGCCAAGCATTTAGTTGGGAATTTCCAAGCCGCTGTCGCCGACCCCTCTACACCAGACCTTGTTGCCAATTGTTGCAGACAAAAGAGGAATAACTGAAGAATAAACTACTTAAATTGAATTCGCTAACAACGGTTTTGTGCACCATTTCAAAGATTATGCTGTGGCGTGGTGTGTGGATGTCCAACATTTGTACAGTTTTGCTGCTGTGGACGCGTCGTCATTTTAGAGTGACGTGAATGTTCATAGTGACCGTCTATTGGTGGATTACTTTTACTGATCCATGTAGGGAAATTTACTGTGAATTTAACCCACCCCCATTTAGTCTACTGCTGAAATTGGTGATCAGCTGTCATTGTCGTTGAGAGCCTGTGTGCGGCATAATATGCAAATGGCTGCGTTAGCTGTTACAGAGATGTGTAAGATAGATGTGTAAAGGTATGTAGTTTACAGTTGCTTACTGAAGGCCCATGAAGACACATGCACACACACACTCACACACAAAGACTTCTGTTAATACAATATCTTTGATACTGGAACGCCACATTACATTACTCCACAAAAAAGAGGTAAAATTTTTGTTTTTAAGTAACTAAACTCACAGCTTAATTTTTTGTAGAAAGAGATGCATGGATGCAGGTAATTCACACAGCAACTTTCATCTCTCTCTTGATTGGCCAGCTCAATTATTGTGACATTGACGAGCGCTGTTAGACCACAGAGGCAGGCTGAAGATATAACTTTTAAAAGTTTTTGTCAACCTAACAGGAGCGCTGCCTAACGGAGTGCAACAGATCAGTGCAAGAATTTCAAATATTGGGAGGAACAGTTTGGCCACTTATAATTATTGGGGGGACTTGTCAATGTCATTGGTGTTTACAGCCCTGCTATAACTGCTTTTTAGATATACCTTGATTGATCAATCGAACAATTGTTTAAAAATGGCTTGCATCTTTCTTACATAGAGAACGCAGGAGATCCCATGAGGTTATATCTCGTCTTTTTCTTCGTGATGAAGATTGGCATTCAGCATCTGGAAAAGAACAACATCAATAGTGGAGATTAATTACTTGACAGGTTATAAAAATCAGGTTATTAAAGTCTGTATATGGATCTTTTTGAACATGTCAGAAAAAAAATAAAATAAAAATTGCAAGTACTTGTCCTGACATCAGTGCCTCCAGCAGAGCTGGACTCAAACAGCAGGCCGGCATCACTGAAGACTTGCATACTGTCTTTTCCACTTCCTGCTGTGCAGCCAATGTCATGTGACTCAACAACATCCCAGATCTGTTGGGGAAAGACACAAGTCAAAGAGAAAAAGGCAATATATTCAGGTAAGAAAATTTTACCACTTTTCAGTTACAATGGTAAGATTCAATTCTGATCTACAAACCTTTGTTTGAGTTATCCTGTTCTTGTTGTTCAGAACATAGACGCCTTTATCCACAGCCACCAACCCAACTTTAGCCCCAGGATCTCCTGTTATTCTCAGGCTAAAGTCTTCACCGGGCTCATAAACATTGACTGGATCTTGAACTTCCACTTTAAGCTGAGAGATCAAAGAACATCGATCAACATTACAAACTAAGATTCATTCACAGAGTTTTGTCACCAGGGATGAATTACCGTTCCCATGCATGTATCCTTCACGTCAACCCAGACTGAATCAGACACCACCTCAGACGAGCCCACATGATAATAAGCCACAAAGCGGAAGGACGGCAACATGTCTTTAGTTACAGGCAGAGACAGAGACACTAGAGATTGTCCTCTTCGCTTAAACCTGTCTGCTTGAATGATCTGACCTTTACTTAAGATCTGAAAATGAGGCAGATGAAAAAACACTGAATACCACATAAGAACAGACTGCATACTTAAAGGGTTAGCTCACCCAAAAATGAAAATGATACACCTAGGATATATACACCTAGGATGCCTTGAGGGTGAGTAAAACATTGGCTAATTTTCATTTTGGGGTGAACTAATCCTTTAATAACTTCTCCTCTTGAATCATGGTATGACTGTCACTCACCATGTAGGTGAAATCTTGATCTATCACTCTTGGACTTCTTCCCAAGTTCAGACTGACTTTCATTTGATCACCGATCTGAAGCTCTGCAGCATTAATGCCGATGTGCAGGTAGTTGTTGGAGCCGCCTTTGGGCTTGTAGGCCTGAGCTGTCATCTTTTTCACTGCCTGCTGTTCGTCACTTAATTGTGGATCTTTGGTCTTTACCTGGAAAGAATAAACATATTGTTTTCTAATGTGATGTGAACAATAAGCGTCAATGCTTGTTTATCATCTGTTAACTGATCTAGTTTCTACTAGATCACCAGTGCAACTGACTGAACATTAGAGCAGTGTAGATGGCAGGTCTTACAGTAATCTCCAGTGTAGAAGATCCTCCCGGAGTGTTGACAGTAACTTTCGCAATTCCGTTGTCTCTTGTTTGACTTTTGACCCCTCCAGGATTAACCTCCACTTCCACATTTTTAGCAGGTGTTTGGTCAGGATTTGTTATGTAGACCTTTTTGCAAAACCCAGACCAAACAATATGGAATGCAGTAAGCATTTTTTTTTTTGTTACTCCCAATAAGTTTCCAGTAAGTAATGTTTTTTGTTCCTGGTTAAAATTTCATACCGAGACATCGAAGGGCATTCCGGGTTTGAAGAAGTGTGGTGTTTTTTTGAAGTGGATGGTGTACGGTGACGTCACAATCTGAATGCCTTTCTTTTGTGCTTCCACCATTTCACTGCCTGAAACATATGATAATAATCAGAAATGCAATCATGCGAATTACATGTTTTGACGCCTAAAAGTATTAATTTTGTTGTCCTACAAAAAGGTTCACCAGACTCTGTGTAGTTCTTACCAGACTCGGTTAACACACTCACTGCAATGTACAGTGACTTGCGGACAAGCTGCATGATGTTTGGGAAGGTCTGCAGGATGTGTTTTCTTTTCAGCTCTGCTGTTCCACTTCCATCTAAGATCTGACATTCAACATAAAATGAACACATAAAATCGTGGGTTTACGGTGTTCATGAGGGCCAAATTGCACTTCCTTTTGCATTTTTAAAAATGTGTTTCAAAAAATGGTTCATACAGTAAGTGGGGCAATTAATTGTAAAATCTGATATCACTCTGGTGTTTTCACAGATACATATAGCTATGTGTGTGTATGTATAGTACCTGCACTCTCTGTAAGGAGCCTGGTATACTTATCTTCCCTTTATCTTCAGTCACCACACCAAATACAACAAATCCATGACCCCTGACTGTCTCCCCAAACAGATACCTTCAGGATATACACACTCACATATAAAAGCGTGTTGTTTTACACTACCATTGAGTAGTTTTAACCAAAGTATGCTATAGACTTTTCATTAAGATAGAATGATATCAACTTATGGAAAATGGGCATCTGATGACCCTTTTAAGCTATTAGAAACATGCATATAGCAATAATACAACAAATGTACTGTACTTGGCTTTAATATCAACTGATAGACTGTCATCGTTCACGTAGAAGAAGGCTTTCTGTGGACTCAAAGTGACCTCGAAGCTGGGCAGGACTGCAGGAGGAACAGGAAGAATCTGACTTGATATCAGCGTATTGCAGATGTCACAGGTTTATCTTTGTGTAATGTTATTTCGTAACAGCTCGCAGAGACACCTACCGTATTCTTTGACCTCAAACTCACTGGAGAAGTTCTTCTGTGGGCTGTTCTGGTGCCACGCCACAAGTTTCCACAAGCCTGGGCTATTTGGACACCAGATGAAAAGATCTGTCATTTCACAGTCTTATTGAAAGATCTTTGTATTCTATCTTTGCTTTCCTAATTTTTTTAATTTCTTAATTTTCTAGCAAAGAAAGTATACATTCAATACATATTTTATTTATTTTTTATTGGTAAAACAACAGACATTTGGCATTTCACAGTCTTAATGAAAGCTAACGAGTATGATATTATTTTATATTATATTATATTCTAAACACATTTTACATATTTTATTTTGTTAAACAAAAAGACATTTGGTGTGATTAAAATTAGCTTCTTCTAATGGTAAAATATGTTAATCTGAATAATTTTTCATACTTTATTTCATGTTAACTCAAGTTAACTAAAGTGTATGTTAGTTTAAATAATATGTTTCATTAAAAAGTAACACATTTTAAATAAAAGCACACAGGCACTCGTCCTCACCTAGCTGGATCCGTCAGGCTGAAGGTTCCTGACACTATTCCTTCACCGGGATAAACAGATTTGCTCTCAAGGCTGATGCCATCAGGTGTCTGCCAACATTAAAGATGTTAAATCATTTATAAATATGGATTAAAATGTGAACAAAAACAGCTAAACACATTCACATTCATAAAGTATAATACTATGGAGTACAAAAGTCTCAAGAAAGAGAAAAAAATCGGGCATCTTGCGGTCTCATGTTTTACACCTTGTTGTACTTTATCACACAGCTGGAGGACATATTTACCAAGATCTCCACTCTGACTCTATTTTCCGCAGGCTGTGTCATGCCTGGACTCAGTGAAAACACCCGGTAATAAACTACAGGGAGAAGACAAGTATTAGGATATCATCTTGGTGCGAGAACTATGATGGAAACAAATGCAGAGCAGCAAATACTAGCACACCTGTGCTGTCTGGAGTGTAGATGGTCTTGTCGGTCTGTAAAACTATGTTTCCAGACTGAAAGATCACCATGACCTTTTTCTCAAGCAGCTTCTGTGGAAACTGGGCTTGCAAGATGGCATATTGCTGCACTCCTTTCTCAAAGGAAAACTCACTTCCGGATATCTACAGACACGCCATACACAGACAACTGAGAAAAACGTGCTGAAACACAGCAAACTAGCACTCATTGTGCTAACATAGTCAAATTTCACAGTAAAACATTCAAACATTTTTGACAGCCTCCTCCCAAAACATTGGTGTGAGTGGAGCGCCTCACCTCTATCTCGACCAGATCCTGGTAGTTCTTGGTGGGTGTCAGAGTAACCGACGCACTCGTCACTTCACGGCTGTTATCTTTAGGGCTTCTTACTGAGATTTTAACATTCAGACTGGCTCCAGAATAGTCCTGCGCCTCCACAAACACTTTCTCTGGGGACCCTACCTTCAGTATATTGGGCGCTGAGAGAATGTAGCTGAGCAAAACACATTCATTTAGGAGGAACGGGTCTTGGCCTCATTTCACAGACAGCACTTTTACAAAGGATACAGCACTACATTTAGGAGAGAACTTATGAGATTTGATTGTGTTTTGAGTGATTTGGTTGGAAGAGCACACCGGGCTCTAAAGGAAAGACCTTAGTAGCAAATTTCTTTTTTAAACTCCAGTAAATGATCATTATCGGTAAATTATCATACAAGCAATATAAATGATATATATATATATATGGCAATAAACTGAGGTTAAAATTAGATAATACATTGTAGCATAACAGTAACATTGGTATTAATATTACAATATTGATTTAAATAAAAAATAAAATAAATAATTAAATATCAAAAAATAATAACAATTAAAATACTTTATTTAAACTCTACAAAAATAATTGAATTAAAACATAAAAATATATTTCACATCAAATATCTAAATCAGTGTCCACAGATAAGGGTTCAATCATTCATATGCTTTAAAATGTATAAAAAATGTTTTATAATGATGAAATTACACGTAATAATATATTTCACATCAAAGCAAGGTTGTTTTTCAATGACACATGCGTTTCATAAGGTTTCAAATTTGTGTCCCCACTTTGAAATATTTAGATAATTTTATTCTCCTGAAACAGGTTCTGTTAGCATCTAGCATCAACAGAAAAACAAAATGGCTACTACATGAACTCTTCACATTTGTTTTGTGAAAGAAATGCCAAATTTGTCAAAAACGCCAGAAGTCCCCACTGCAAAATTTTCTGTCTGACGGTGGTGATGGGCCATTGACGGAGTTTACAGTCAACGTTAAGTCATCATATTTTTGTGGTTTTCAAGTCATTCTTAATTACATTAAATAGAAAATAGTGTTTAATTTGTCAGTTAATGTATAAATACTAAATATGTGACCTGACATGTTGCTTTTGTGTATTGATATACAGTAATTGATTTTTTTTAAATAGTTAAAATGACTACCAATTCAGGTTTTCATCACCACCATCAGATGTCAGATGAATATTTTGATAATATCTGATTATGATATTTTAGATTTGGTGAGGAATTGGTGGTCACATGTAAAAGTAAGTCTGCTAACATGAAACTGTTTTGAAATGTTAAAAACATCTCGTTTTCTGTTAAAGATATGGTTAAAAATATATTACATAGTCCAAGCTAAAAAGCACATTTTGATAAAAAAAAGAAAAAAAAAAGAAAAAAGTTGGGACGTTGCATCAAAGCATAGCTCAGTAGCTTAGTACACATAAGACACATAAATGTAGTTTCATTTGTCTGAGTACAAGTAATTTTTTATTTTCTTCCACTTTTGCACCCTGTTTTGTCCCACTTCTCAAGAATCAGTGATATAATTTATTATTTGTTATTATTTATTATTCAGAAAGTTTCGCCAGAACTTTTCCCTATAAAGTTGAGATCTGTAATCATATGGAGTGCACATGCATATTTAAAATATAAAGTTTGGCTAAGAAATACATCCGTTTTATATTTAAATTAAAAAAAAAATAACGAAGCATTAGGTCAGAGAAGGTTATACATTACATGTTAAATTACAGTATGTGTTACAGGGTGCAGTCCTGATGTGTGTGTTGTTATACTCACAGTGGAGTGCAGAGAGAGAGGATCGGTAATGAAACGACAACAGCCGCCAGCCACAGCGAGTCCACGCGCATCGTGCCTGTCTGTCCCTGACGGGCTCTTAACTAAAGTACCAGATGCTAATTCACAATATATTAATCCTCCCTCGTCATCACCATCATCTTCCTCCTTCTCCTCCTCTTCCTCGCAGTCAGTTATTGGGTAAGATGGGTGGAGGGACCTGCGCTATGATTCAGCGGAGGACTATACTGTTAGATAAAGTTGTGACATCTTCTCTTTCCTCTTTTTTCTGTCTGGGTCAGAGCGTCACAGCAGCATCACATTGGCATGGAATCATGTGCTTCTAAATAAATTAATCAGTTATTTACATTTTATATTGTGAAAAAAAGTTTTGTGCCCATCCCAGATAGCAACATATTGTCGGCTCAGATCTGGCCCACATCTGGCACATAGGGAATGATGATCTAGCCCACATGTAACGTGGAATGATGGCACTTGGGCGGACCGCTCCTGTTCGCCAGATTTGGGCCACAAGCAGCCCATAGCAATGCCACATGTCAGCCAAGAGCAAAGAAATAAACCACACTGGATCTTATCCGAGTCACAAAATATGTGTATATTAAATATGGAGTCATCTCAGCCTTAATAAGCCCATTAACAAGCAGAATCACTGAAGAAAAGAAAAGAACAGAAAATAAGAGACAAACAGAAACTCAGAAAAACATCTGACTGCAGCCACAGCTTTAGATGAAATCAACTGAAGATAAAAAACTTTAAATCTCTGAAGATCTTGGCAGAGGACGATTAAACAACACAAACAGCATCACCAGCTTCACTTATTACTAACCAGACTGACTTTATTTCTGTTAGAGGTCTACAGAAGTTTTTATTGAGAATTAACAGAGATTTTAAGATAATTTGTTTTACATTTTTACATAATTTCAAAACACCTGCTTAGTGGAAGATTGTGAAAGACAGAACGACTGCATCAACTTTCACTCTTGCAACAATGCACAACTGTTTATTGTGAAACAACATTACAATTGCTTAAAAGCAAGTTACTTTGAATTACTAAAATGGTCAAGAGACCAGCTAAAGCAAACCTTGACCACAAATATGGTGGCATCGTGTGTGTGTTTTTAGTTTATTTATTTTATTTTTTTTAGTTGATTTCATCTAAGGCTGTGCTTAAAGTCAGTTGTAGTTCTTGTGTTTCTCTGGTCTTCAGTGATGTTGATTGTTAACAGCAGCTGTTCATCACTAATGCACAATCATAATTTAATCAGTCACTTAATTATCTGATTAACTTTAACTCTTTGACGACTTGGGATGTGACTTGAAGACTTGATTGTGACTTGAAAGTCCCACATGTGCATGCTGGGTACCAGCACAGGACAAAACTCATCCATGACTCCCAGCATGCATTGTGGCATGAATAAATAATGACGCTGACCCGTCCAC
This sequence comes from Cyprinus carpio, assembly GCF_018340385.1. Taxonomy (NCBI): domain Eukaryota; kingdom Metazoa; phylum Chordata; class Actinopteri; order Cypriniformes; family Cyprinidae; genus Cyprinus; species Cyprinus carpio. The sequence continues at coordinate 35,203,075 of NC_056597.1, forward strand.
TTCTTTTCTTGAATTCTTACTATGTGCTTTTATTTTTGTTTTTGTGTTGAGTTTTAGTAGCGTGTTTTGTGATGTTCAGAGTTGATCTGTTGATTTATTTTGTCATTTGTTGAAAAAAAACTTTTTTAATGTATTTTAAGAGTCTTTCATAACTGATGGCTCAGCAGTGCTTGCTTGTTTGTTTTGCTCTAGTATCAATATTCAGTAAGAAAAAAAGACTCTGGATACGATCAGTGAATCAGGAGTGATACAGTGATTATTTTTATCAATCTGCAAACAACAATACCAATTTTTTATATATATATATTACACAGTACAGCAGTAACAAAAAGTAAAGGTTCAGGAACCCAACTAAAGTAAACACTGATCTCCATCACCCCCCCCCCCCCCAAAAAAAAAAAGAAAAAAAAAAATTCACTATCTCAATAAGCACTTCTGTAGACATCTGACAGAAATAAAGTCAGTCTGGTTATTAATAAGTGGAGCTGGTGATGCTGTTTGTGGGGTTGTTTAATCAGATCTTGAGATTTAATGAGATTTAATGTTGTATTTTATTTCATTTGATGTCATCTAAGGCTTGTATTTTTCCTTCATTCAGTGATCCTGCTTGTTAACAGCAGCTGTTCATCATTAATACTCAATCAGCACTTAATTAATCACAGAATTATTTCATTAACCTCAGCACTGCTTCACTCTGTAGTGTGCACACATTATAAAGCTGTGTGCACACTTTGAAGGCCAAGCAAAACAAACAGCCACCACAATTAAATGAATGAACAAAACTCCCCAATCAGAAGTTAGCGCTCTGTCACATAGCAACGGTGTGAGAGGAGAGCTGACTAGTGGACAATCCTGCCAGGATAGGTGGAGCCAGAATTGCTCATTTGTGTTTTTATGTTTTATGTCATAATGGAGGAGACGGTGATGTACTGTACCTCAGGCTTAGCCAAGACCGAGGCCAGGTAAGTTACACTTGTTTGCTGTGTCCTTTGTCCTTTGGAATTAGCTTGGAGCTTGAATAATATAATAAAACATATGAAAAACTACAAAATACACACACACACACACACACACACACAGATAGCAGTTCAAATGTTGACTGATTTCTTACAAAGGTGCGATTTTATATAGTTTATTGTCTTGACCATGGTGATCATATGTAGACAGGTTAGCAAAAATAAAACTGTGAATAAAAAGAGCGTAGTACAGCTCAATGTTCAGCGGATATGAAGTACTAAGTTTTCTCTTTTTCTCACAGACAGCAACACTACAAAAATATGGTCTTTTACAACATGATGCATTGTTGTTTTCAGAAGTAAAATGCAACATACACAGTAGTGCAGCAGTAATATTCATGCAAAACCATCCTAACAAATAAATTTTTTCTGAACAATACTGTATACCTTTACTTTTACTCTTCATACCTTAAGTATATTAGAGTATGCAAGATAATACTTTTGAGTAAAGGATAGTTCAGCCAAAAATTAAAATCCTGTAATCATTTACTCACCCTTAAGTTGTTCCAGGTTTGGAATTTTCATTTTTGGAAAATTTTCATTGACCTCCTGATGACTCCAGAACACATGGAGGCAGGGCTGTGCTCAAAACTGATGTTGTTTTCCTGATGTTAAACCTAAGCTATGTTTTAAATAGTTGTAAAAAGTACCTCAAGTAATGTACAGAACAATTTGTTTTAATTTATAAAAAAAAATTTACAGGACAAAAAATAAACGTAGATAATGTCTTGTGAAGAAATTATAAGCTGCATTAACAAAAATTAACAATGTGCATAATTACTTCTCTTTTATTGACACATGTGAATATGCAAAACCAAAATACAAAATGTACAGAAAGTACTTGGACTCATTCACAAATAAATTACACTAAAAAAATGAATAATGTATGTAACTTATTCATTTCATTTTTAACTTGCACCACAAAAATAAACTACAGAAATTAGGTTGTGTCATTGACAATGTGACATTAAAAAAAGAGGTTGGAAAAACTGTAATGTACCCATTTTTTTCCACTGCTTTCTCTTGCCTAATAGAGAATGGCTAATAAATAATGGATTTGTTAAGCATTCTCTCAAGAAGATAAAACAGTCTCTCCATTCTCTCCTCTCTTTCTCTTGACGTCCTCCCTGAGCAGCTCTACAAGCTTCCACTCACTCCCTCACCTGTCCCAGGACACTTGGAGACCTAAGGCAGAGCAAATAAACCATGCCTGTTAACAACAACAGCACAATGAATTTAAGCAAAAAACTTGCCTACATTAACTTGCTTACTTTGTATTTTTTTAAGTCTTTCCCCAGCAGGCTCATTTTCTCCAGAACAGTACTAAAACAAGACAAAATGGAAACACATATGAAAAATATAAAGACAGGTTTGCAATCTTAACATTAGAAAATAAATATGACAGCAGGACGTGCAGGTTAAAACATTTGTAGACATATCTTGAATGACAGCACTACAAAAACACAACAAAGGGAAAGACTATTGCCTTATATAGTGGTTGTCTTATTGTTTGTGGGCTTTGTGTAAAAAAAACAATAAAAAAAAAAGGCTTTTAGCACTTTCGCTAGGTATTTGAGTAAATGAGAACACAATACTTACATTTCAATGTGAATTCCCCCACAGAACTCTCACCTGTCCTGTTCTTTGAATATAAACACTGTCGTCATCTGTGCACAAGTGATTCTGGGATATGGTAGGGTGCGACGTGTCCATCAGATGTACACTTAATTTTCCTGGGAAACGGAGGGCGCGTTTGACGTCGCTTTCTAAATACGTCAGCCTTCGTCGAAGCCTTCTTCGGAGGACGCATTCTGAATCGGGACAGCTTATGTCGTGATGCTGTGATGCAATCACACTTCAAATGCACACTTCAGAATTCCATCCACTTCAGTTTGGGACACAGCTTAAGTGTTTACTTAAAACTGAGGATTTTGTTGTGGGGTTTAAAGGGTTAAAGGTGTAAGATGGAAAAAAAACCCACCATGAAACATAATTTAACAGTACTAAACTGTAATTAATTTGTGGCAACATACTGTAGAAAAACATTATCATGCTGGCAACCAGAGCTGCCAGTGGATTACAGTTACTTCAAGGAAAATACAGCAATATACTGTAAAACATAACAGTCAGATATTTTGCACAAGAGAGATCTGTTAGTTTAATGTAGTTTTGTGGTTCACCATTGTGCTGGAGAGTAGAGCCTGTGCTTCACTCAATGAAGAGCCACAAACACTGATGTTCTGCAGCTTTATTTAAAGACAGTAAATGTGGAGTTGCTGATGCAGTGATGATCTCTTTACTAAGTACTTTAGTACATAAATGTGTGCTATGCTCATTTGGACATAAAAGTCAAGTGTTTGCGAATGGTTTGAAGCAATAGGTTTCCAAAATAAAATAAGTTACCACATGGTATAATAACGGTAACATACTTTAAAAATGAAGAGCTGTAAATTAACAGTGCTGGCAACCCCAGCCGGCAGTAGATTACTGTTATTTTACAGTGCAATTTTTTTTTTACATTGTGAGGTTTACCATTTTATGAAACTTTTTCAAAGCTTTATTTGAGCACTTTGTACATGCTATTAGACAAAGTGTTGTCAGTCATTTTGTCATTTAAAACCTGGACATCACTGGTAATCTTATCGTTTTAGTGTTTTGCAAAGAAAAAGTCATTTTACTTTGTTGATTTTAAATACAATACTTGTTGAAACAATTTGTGTCACTACTTTTTGAACATTCCAAGCATATTTTGACAATTCTTTGATGATACTGATAACTGTGATAATTTAGGTTACTATAATCACATGTAATCACATTGTCATACTGTAACATCACATTTCACATTTCTGTCCCCTCACTTCTGAAATAATGGCTATGCTTCTGCTGTCAATTGACCATTTTATCGAAATGGAAAGCAATTAAGATCAGAAGCGTTTCATAACAGAAAATATATGGTCATATTAAAAGAGCTGCTTGTGATGGAGCTAAACATGAACAGATCATAAACTGTCCATTGCATATTAATATAAAGTGTGAGAATGATTTTTAGCGCCATCTAGTGCCATTGCCCCCCATCTAGTGCCCCCCCCCACAAAATAGTGGATTACTTGGTAAATAACCATCCATGACATGTAATATTTTGGATTTCATCACTATACCTGTTTATCTTTCTTCAGAAAAAAATATTAGCAAAACCTAAAATTTGAGCCAGGGACCTCTGGTTGATTTGTCACAGAATGACACTATAATGTATAATGGGACTCAATATTGGTACTAGCAAAGAAAAAAAAAAAACACAATAAAAAATGCTTTTCATTGCATTCATTTGTATGAAATTTATCAGCAAAACTCTTCTCCTAAATTGAGAGAAATAAAAAATACAGTCTTAAACAGAAAATATATAGGATATAAATATGCTGATTATTGATGTCTGTGTGTGACTAAGTGACACCACAGAAAACCAAACTGTTTAGAAAGTTCTTTATATTAACTGATTATGAAAGAACCACTGGCTCTTAGAATCAATTTTACTGTAATCAATCCAACTAATTACACAACACCTATTTCATCAGAGATTAGACTCCAAACAGTTCAATAATCAGTGATTATCATCACCAATATACAGTATAACAACCAACATCTAGGTACAGGTTAGATAAAAAAAAAAATGCTAACCTGAATGCACTGTAAGTTGCTTTGGATAAAAGCAGCTTTTAAGAGTGTGAGTGTGTGTATAACACCTGATGATATTTTCTCTGGGCTTTTGAGTTACAACAAACAGTTACAACAGCCAAAGAAAAAACTAAGACAGAAATCAAGGGTCAAGAGCCCAACTAAAGCAAACATTGATCTCTAACATGGTTACTTCAAATGAAAACATAAATCAACATCTAAACCTTAGTTAATTCTCAATCAGATCTTCTGTAGACGTCTGACAGAAATAAAGTCAGTCTGGTTATTAATAAGTGGAGCTGGTGATGCTGTTTGTGGGGTTGTTTAATCAGATCTTGAGAGATTTAATGTATTTTTATTTCAGTTTATTTTATCTAAGTCTGTGTCTGAAGTCAGCTGTAGTTCTTGTGTTTTTCTTTTCTTCAGTAATTCTGTTTGTTAACAGCAGCTGTTCATCACTAATTCACAATTATCACTCAATTAATCACTTAATTATTTAATTGCAATGTATATCTTCTTTCAGTGAACTCAACTGAATTAAGTTCAGAGTACTCACAACTATTAGTTTTAAAACTTAAATGGTTTAAGGCAATCGGTTTCCTCAAACGGTTTGAGTTAACATAACTTGTCAGGTTTTTAAGAATATCTGTTTACTCAAACGGTTTGAGTTAAGTTACTTGTCAGGTTTTACAGTGGTTTATATGCAATGAAAGTAGAAGACAGGAACCACACATGATTCCATAAAAGAATAAAATCATAAAAGAGCAGTTGATCCACAGCACAGACACTTTTTTTTTCAGAAAAATAAATAAATAAATAAAGAAAGAAAGAAACAGAATGCTTCTCAGGATGTTTTCACATATTTATTTCTGCATGAGGAAAACAACATTTTTTCTTCTAACGTGTTTTATCTTAGACACTCTTTATCAGAAGGCACATGAAATAAATAAGTAATACTATGTAAAAAAATAAAATAATAATCTATGTATATATCTATAACAAACATAAAATCAGTTAATGAGTTTTCCTCACTAAAAAAAAAAAAAAAAAAAAAAAAAAAAAAACAGGTGAAGAAACAGATGGATGCTAAATCTCGCAAACCCATTTTAGTGTAACTGAGCATGGCAGATCATTCCAATTGCTCACACTGTCTCTTGTAGGAATCAGTTCAGTACAGTCCTCATTTGTACCCTGAAAGCTGTTCGGCTCACCTGGGCTCCAATACCTGAATAAAAAGAGTCAGATTCAGTCCCTGTACAGCTAAAAAGAAGTACTCAGGAAGCAGATATGAGAAGAAAGATGCACCTACAAACAAATGCCCAAAATAACACGTGTTTTTTTTTTATGTCTTACCCTTGATTCAGTGGTGAATTATCCACCCATTTCATGTTGCCCTCGTTCTCGGAGTCAGACAAACCAATCCACACACTCTCCTTAATGAATGAAGATATGTGTCTCTGTGTGTGAATAAAACAAACAAACAACAACAAAAACAAAAACAAGTTGATTCCACCCGCTCTCCTTTAACACACACAGAGTGCAGTGCTTCCTAAAATGATAGCTATGCTGCAATCTCGTAATAAAAGACCCGATGCGTGGTGCGAATGTGAGGGTCAAAAGAGGAATACAGGTAAAAATCACAAGATCAGAGGCAATGTATTGAATGACTGCCACTGAACTCACCTGCTTCTCTTCAGTGTTGATAATGACCAGATCACCACCATGATCCCTGCAGTACTGTCTGCTGTCAGACCAGCTCTTCAACTCACTGGAAGTGGAAAAAAAATCTGGACCATACAGACAAACACATCTTTTAAAAATGTGTACATAAAAGACAGCGAAGAAAAACAGATTTGTACTAACATCGTTTAGATGCTTTTTTGCCTAGTTCATCATTCAGAGACGTGACTCTGCTTTCTAACTCCAGTTTCTTCTGAGTCAAAGATTCAACACTTATTTGTAACTGGTCTTTCTCAGTAGTGAGATTGCTGACTTTGGTCTCCAGCTCCAGTTTCTTCTGGATCACAAAGTTGAAAATATTCTGCAGTTGGTGTTTTTCAATCATTAGATCAGTGTAATTGTCCTGTAAGCTGTTGATGGTTTGATTGAACTCTTCAACTGTGTTCTTGTAACTCTTGATCAGGTCTCTCTCTGCTGTGATGGTGATGTGCTGCAGTATGATGAAGACCAGCAGAAGAACACGAATGAGCAAGAGACCCACTGTGATCAACACCAAACATCTACTTCCTCCTGACAAACAGGAAAAAACAATATTAATTAATAACAGTTCACTTCATTTTAATCACCTATTGCAAGCATTTAGATAACACTGGGCTTTGCCAAATAACTGGAATTGCTATAGCAAAAGGGAACATATGCTTAAAAAGTAAATAGGAAATTAATTGCACGGTAATACATTCAATATAAAAAAAGAAACATTGTTGTTAAAAATAATGATTGAAATTTTATGTTTCAGTTTCTCAAACATTATTGCACCATTATTGACACCATCTCTACTTCAGAATAACATTTTTGCTTACCGCACATTTGCGCTTTTCCTTCATCTTGGTGGCGACTCTGCCTTATAGGTCTGGTTGTGCCCTCATTTTCTCTGTTTTCAAAATTCACATCATAGATGCCTGAATTCATTATGTGCTCTTACTCCGTCTTATAGTACAGTTTTTTTTACAGATGAGCTGTAGTCTCCACAGTACAGTACTAAGTGCCTTTTTTATATAAAGATCTTCCTGTTTTCAGTCGTTTAACATAAACAAGTGACAACAGGATATTTGCATAAATATTTGCTTCTGTCCAAAATGCAGCTGAAAAAAGCACAAGGGAGGCTAAAGGAAATTCCCCTCTATATCCATAACTAATCTTTATCAGAGGTAACCATTTAAAGCCAATCAGTGTCATGTTATACAGTGCATCATCAAACCTGCTTGTCAACTAGTGAAGAGAAACAAAATAAGAATGATTCCATAAAATACTGTATCTAAAAGCACTGTTATCAAAACAAAATCTATTTTCTTGTATCTTAGCATGAGATATCATATATCATGTCAATACAGGGGCAGTTGTGGCCTAATGATTAGAGATTTGGACTTGTAACCAGAAGGTCGCAGGTTCGAGTCTCGGTGCTAGCAGGAGTTGTAGATGGGAGGGAGTGAATGAACAGCGCTCTCTTCCACCCCCAATACCCATGGCTGAAGTGCCCTTGAGCAAGGCACTGAACACCCAGTTGCTCCCCGGGCGCAGGATATAGCTGCCCACTGCTCCGGGTGTGTGTTCACGGTGTGTTCACTTCTCACTGCTGTGTGTGTGCACTTGGATGGGTTAAATGCAGAGCACCAATTTCGAGTATGGGTTACCATACTTGACAAATGTCACGACTTTCACTTTTTCTTTTTTTTTTACAGTCCTTATTTGCATCTCCGTCATTTGGCTCACAGTTCATGAATTAACAGTAACCACAGTGCCAAAGGTAAAATCCAGAAGGGGCTTTCCTGCTGATCTGTAAACAGTCTTTATTAATGATCAGTGTGCGTCAGTTCGCTAAAGGTCAAAGAGACGCATCCACTACTGGAGTGTTCACATCGTTGAACCTGGCCCCCTTTAAAAAAAAAGTTTGGACACCCCTACCATGGAGTCATAATAATGTATGAAATACACTTTAGACTTCTACTGTGATTGTCTCCTCAACACTTCAGAGAAACAAATGAGACTCATGATAACAGCTAGAATAAGATTATATTAATACAGAGCTGCTTGTGATGGAGCAAAACATGAACACATCAGAGGTCTGGTGTCTCAGATCACCCTGATACACACCATGAGAAACAGAAGATTATTAAAGCATCAGGAAAATTATGACAATTTCACATTTTATTTCTAAATAAAATCATATTGACAGGTTTTTTTTTTTTTTTAATTTATTTTTAAAGAATGATTATATTATATAAAGAAGCAAAACCATAACAAGATGGGATGAACCCTATTTCTCACAAAAAACGTTTCTCTTCTCTGAACATGGCAGATCATTCCAGTTGTTCAGGACCGGATGTGAAGGCATCAGTTCAATACAGTCACCTTTGAGTCAAAACCTGAATAACATGTATTACATTCAGTTTTTAAAGATCACAAATTTATGAATCAACAATACTCATAGTATAACAGCCTGCTTTGAGAATAAACAAAAGTTATATAGATGCTTGAGCAGAAGTGAAAATGCAGAAGAGAATAAGAGAGAGAGAGAGTAAAAGAGAATGAGATTCTTAATAGAATTTACAGTATTTAAAGTGGTTTTAATTGTGGTGTTTGTGGAAGAGTTTTGTGGAAGAGGTTGATTTTTAGCCCTTATCCTCTATTCAGTAGTAAATTATCCACCCATTTCATGTTGCACTCCTGCTCTGTGTAAGACAAACCAATCCACACTTTCTCTGTGGTGAATGAAGATATGTGTCTCTGCATGAAAAGGAATAACAAGGAATAAGTGTGATTCCTCTCATTCATTAACAGACACTCATTCTTGATAATAATCAGATCAGCACTATGATCCCTGCAGTACTCCTTTCTAACTCCAGTTTCTTCTGAGTCAAAGAGCTGAAGTTGTTCTGGAGTTGGTGTTTTTCAATCATTAGATCAGTGTAATTGTCCTGTGAGCGGTTGATGGTTTGATTGAACTCTTCAGATGTGTTCTTGTAACTCTTGATCAGGTCTCTCTCTGTTTAAATTTCGTAGTAACAAGTACAAAACTTGAAAGCTGAGACTGTCTCATATCGCAAGTGGGGAGTCAATTTGGCGTGAGATTTACATGGGCAGCACGTGTCTCACACCAAATGCATAGATGTTGGCAACACTGAATAAATAGTGCACATGATTTACTAATTCGTTCTGTTGATGTACTTAAACGTGCACAAGATTGCTATTTCATTCCCTGGATTTGCTAAATGGTGCACACAATTTACTAATTCGTTCTCCCAATTTATAAATTGTGTGCATGATTTAGCAAATTGAGGGAATGAATTAGTAATTTGTGCGCACAATTTATAAATCGAGGGAACGACTGCATAAAACGTGCACAAGTTCGCTAAAACACCATATAGCCTCCTATTTTTTTCCTGCATGACATGTGCAGGGCTCCATACAAATGGACTCAAGCAGCCTTAAACAGGCAAAACTGGACCTGGACTGAGCCAAGTTTTTAGAGGTTAAACTGACCACACTTTCCCCCAAGTGGACAGACAAATGATCCCGATTCCAAACAGATTAGAGAGAGAAAGGCATTGTAATACGATCAACAATTCCACCACACACCAAGGAAATTGATGTTCGGCCAGAAGATGGCACAATCCAGTCCCGCACAGAATGAGATCTCCTTAAATTAACTCTATATGCCAAACCACCCGAGTGCGCAATCCTTTTAAAATTCTAAAATATTAATGTATTTTGTATAAAATAAAAGTAGCACAAAAAAGGAACGACAAAAAACTTTGAACAAGAACCAAAACAGACCTCACATTACCGAGAATATGGGTCTGCCTAAAAAAATTTGGATACGTGACCGATCCACTCCAACGCAAATTATGTCCCCAAAAAGCCCACAGTGTCAAGAACTAGTAATCACACCTTCTCTCCACTAGCTCCAAGAAAAGATTTCAAAGCTTATCAGTCACTAGACAAGTTTACAGGATAGAAGATCACAGCAGAAACTTAAGTGTCCATGTCCACCTTGTTATTCTCCTCTACTGGGCAGTTAAAATGACTTCTTCTGTGGCAGTGAGCTGATAAAATCCTCTGCTTTCTAAAAAGAGTTGAACATCATCTGCTCACCGTGGTGTCGTAGTTTAATTATCACCGGATAGATGAGAAACGGCTGCAGATGCAGTGCTGTCATCCTCCTAAGGACTGGGTTTACAACCCCTCCCCTTACATACTTTAAAGAACTGAAATCAGCAAAAAAACAGCACCTTCACAAAAAACAATAATATTTCTACAAAAACAGAATTGTTAGTCGCTTGTATACAGGTCCTTCTCAAAAAATTAGCATATTGTGATAAAAGTTCATTATTTTCCATAATGTAATGATAAAAATTTAACTTTCATATATTTTAGATTCATTACACACCAACTGAAATATTTCAGGTCTTTTATTGTTTTTAATACTGATGATTTTGGCATACAGCTCATGAAAACCCAAAATTCCTATCTCAAAAAATTAGCATATTTCATCCGACCAATAAAAGAAAAGTGTTTTTAATACAAAAAAAAGTCAACCTTCAAATAATTATGTTCAGTTATGCACTCAATACTTGGTCGGGAATCCTTTTGCAGAAATGACTGCTTCAATGCGGCGTGGCATGGAGGCAATCAGCCTGTGGCACTGCTGAGGTGTTATGGAGGCCCAGGATGCTTCGATAGCGATAGCATCCAGAGTGTTGGGTCTTGCGTCTCTCAACTTTCTCTTCACAATATCCCACAGATTTTCTATGGGGTTCAGGTCAGGAGAGTTGGCAGGCCAATTGAGCACAGTAATACCATGGTCAGTAAACCATTTACCAGTGGTTTTGGCACTGTGAGCAGGTGCCAGGTCGTGCTGAAAAACGAAATCTTCATCTCCATAAAGCTTTTCAGCAGATGGAAGCATGAAGTGCTCCAAAATCTCCTGATAGCTAGCTGCATTGACCCTGCCCTTGATAAAACACAGTGGACCAACACCAGCAGCTGACATGGCACCCCCAGACCATCACTGACTGTGGGTACTTGACACTGGACTTCAGGCATTTTGGCATTTCCTTCTCCCCAGTCTTCCTCAGGACTCTGGCACCTTGATTCTCGAATGACATGCAAAATTTGCTTTCATCCGAAAAAAGTACTTTGGACCACTGAGCAACAGTCCAGTGCTGCTTCTCTGTAGCCCAGGTCAGGCGCTTCTGCCGCTGTTTCTGGTTCAGAAGCACACGCCTGTGCACGGTGGCTCTGGATGTTTCTACTCCAGACTCAGTCCACTGCTTCCACAGGTCCCCCAAGGTCTGGAATCGGTCCTTCTCCACAATCTTCCTCAGGGTCTGATCACCTCTTCTCGTTGTGTAGCGTTTTTTGCCACACTTTTTCCTTCCCACAGACTTCCCACTGAGGTGCCTTGATACAGTACTCTGGGAACAGCCTATTCGTTCAGAAATTTATTTCTGTGTCTTACCCTCTCGCTTGAGGGTGTCAATGATGGCCTTCTGGACAGCCGTCAGGTCGGCAGTCTTACCCATGATTGCGGTTTTGAGTAATGAACCAGGCTGGGAGTTTTTAAAAGCCTCGGGAATCTTTTGCAGGTGTTTAGAGTTAATTAGTTGATTCAGATGATTAGGTTAATAGCTCGTTTAAAAACTTTTTCATGATATGCTAATTTTTTGAGATAGGAATTGTGGGTTTTCATGAGCTGTATGCCAAAATCATCAGTATTAAAACAATAAAAGACCTGAAATATTTCAGTTGGTGTGATAATACTGTCAATTGACAATTTTATTAAAACAGAAAGCAATTAACCCTTTAAGCCCTGAGGGCATTTTTGCCTCACTGAAGTTGTTGTTTTTTTCTGAGTGCCATACACAAAAATAATGACTCATAACTTGAAGACTGTAGCAAAGAGAGTTAAAAGGTTGGTATCGTTTGATAGAAAACTTTCTGTACTTTTAGGGAAAAAATTAATTCATTTGGATATTCTCCTGCTGGGAAATAGCTGATAAAATGTAAGAAAAAATTGAGTGTTTAAGATAAATTTTTCATATCTGTCTTATTTGACATTCAATACCTCAGGACAGAAATAAGGTAGGAGGAAAGTTCTTTTTTGATGATGTTCCCCAGAATGTTAGCTATATTTGTTTCAAATGTTGTGGTGATAGCATAAAGTATCCAAAAGTTACAGTATTTTATATCAAAATAGGCCTTTTTGTTTAGCTCTTGACTCCCTGAAGGCATTTTAAAAACTGTTGTTTTCTGAGTGCCATACACAAAAATAATGACTCATAACTCCAAGACCATAGCAAGGAGAGTTTGATAAAAAAAAAAACATTCAATATGTTTAGGAGGAAAAAACTTTGTATTATTATATTTAATAATATATATTGCTAACTATAATGCTTAAATCAGATTGGTTACAAATCATTTTGAACTACTGAACACTCAGACACACACACAGACATCAAGAATCAGTGTATGAATGAGGAAAGTTATTTTGTAAATCCTTGAAATGATTAAAACTTCTCTGGATCTCAGTCTGTTGAATCATTGATAAAACCTTGAATAAACATAGCTACAGCTTAACAAATGAAACTCATGATAACCGCTAGAATGTGATTACATTAATATAGAGCTGCTTTTGATGAAGCAAAACATGAACACCTCTGATGTTTGGTATCTCAGTCACATTAATGCACACCCTGAGAAACAAAAGTTTATTTTTGCCCTGTTCGTCAAGGAATTCACTGACAGTATGTGCATCAAGGAACCTCCTGAGGAAAATACTTTCAGGAAAAAACAAACTTCCAAGATATCAAAATGTCATCTAATGATCAAGAACAAATCCAATTGAGCTTTAGATAAAACCAAGTAAATATTTAGTAACTACATTGTAAGCTGAAATAATAAATGAAAGCACTTTAACGTCTTTGAACATCAATCAAATGAAAGCAGAAAACATTTTGCTCTCAGATGCATGTTAAGCGATCATAAGAGGTATCTCTCTGTCACCTCGCTTTTTGGCATTTGTTGGCACTTACCTTAATCCATCTACTCCTTATTATAGTGCACATTTAACCTGTTAAATACATTCACAGTCTATTGTCTAATTAAAGTGTCATACTGTACAGTAACCCTGCAGTAATCTGCTTTGGTTTCCTTGCTTTTCCACATCCTCTGGTAGGGTTGTGAAAATTGACTTTTTCATTGGTATCGGTTTGGTATTTCTTTACTAAGTAGTCATAAAATTAAATTAATAAATCAATAAATCTTAAAAGAAATCTGCAAATGCCACATTCAGCACAGAATTTTATAAAACTGGAATTGAATCTCTCATAAAAGTGATTGTGAAGATTTAAGAATAAGACTCTTTTATGTTTGCAAATTTTATTTGACAAATGGCTTCAAGTGATTATATTTCACTTGACTCACAAGCAAACTGAGCATGAACTTTAAAACAAAAAGACTGCAACTGTTAATAAATCTGACAATTTACTAGAATCAAAAGCAAAGTTGTGGCTGTAAGGCTGTTAGATCAGTAAAAAAAACTTTAAGTGGAGCATCCAAATCGGCTGAGCTTGTTGGCAAGCGAGGTGATACCAATGTATTTTGCTCGATATTTTGGTGTCTGGCCCTCCTCGTTTGTTGGCCAGTATTCAATCCAGGTGTCCTCACCAAAGTTGTACCTCAACCTAAGATGATTGAGAAAAGTGGGAACGTTTTTCATTAGGAGCATCCATACCGCAGATATATATTAAGACTTCTACACGAAATGCACTAACTACAAAATAAGCCAATTTCCACATAAACCAAACTCAATGTCATACTTTCCGCCAATCCTTGGAAGGGTTTTGGTTTGGCCCATGATCAGGTATGTCTTGCCTTTTTCAAATTTCAAAAAATCTCTACAGAAAGGATGAGCCAAAAATGACCTCATATTTCCCTCTACACCTGGATCAGAGCCTGAAAACAAACACAGACACAAACCGTTGAAGATAAAGCCAGTGCAATGGAGCTGTCACGATCCAGAGTCGTAGAAAATGGCAACCCATACCTTCCTTCAGCACTTGCTCAACTGTCATGTTATAGATGTCTGCATACAATGAGAAGTCCATTTCCAACACCCTGGTTTTATAAACTACAAGACAATTGTGTGACACGATCAGCTACTGTACATAACCGCTCCACTGGCAAAAATTTACCCATACTGGGTCTTCGTTAGGAAAATAAGACAGTCCTGAGAGGGAAAGCTGTTGCACAAGACATGATCTAACATTCTCTATTGCTACAGTAATTTACTCAAACACACACAAAAAGCATTCAGGATGTTTACCGTATTCCACTTCACGTTCACAGGCCTTGTCTTCCCGTTTGTCCTCATCAATGCGTTCATTCTTTTGCAAACTGCAGTTCTCTGTCAGGATATTTCATTCATTTACCATGCTTTGTCTCTCTTTCTTTCTCATGGAGACTTTATGAAATTATATTTTTTAAGCATGCTGTATGTTCATCTTGCGTTTAAAGTGTACAAACCTTCAGCACACTGGCATAGGTCCTCATGACAGAGTCTGTTCAGTGATCCGTCTTTCTTATAAGGATGATAGAACCTCACACAACGCTTATCTATCAAAATATGCAGGTTAGATTGAATATGTCAGCAGTGTTTGTCCTACACAATGTGCCAAAATGGTCAATCGTATGGAATTGTGTGCTTTAATAATAAGTGTTGCCATATGCATACGGGAATAGCTCCGATGTCAACTTTCTATCTGTGTCATTTTACTTTTATTTCAGTGGAATTCAAGCTCAATTTTGTTTTTCATTCTCTATTCTTGAGTTGCTTTAGGTGACTGTTTATACAGAAGAACTGAGAAGAGAATACTTGATTTATCACACAATCTACTGCTAAAATGTGTATACTTTTGTATACTATCAAATTTGCTGAAGAAATAGTTATATGCATTTCTTTTCTAGTTCTCCAGATAAACATTTGTTGGTGACTGTAACGTCGCACACCTGGAGCGTTGTACTCGTACACAGTGACTCCGGCGGGCTGCAGCATTCCCACTTCATTGATCTTGTGCATTCTGAAGACAAGCCTTTCCTTCTCTTTATTAGAAACCTTAAAAGACATTAAGTAAAAAGTGTATTATTATGAGCAATCACTACACCAAACAGCAATTCACCAAATTGCTTTTAGCAAAAGAGAGAAAAAAAATCAGTTGCAGTCACCTGCATGTCCACTACATGGAAAAAGATAAATAAAAACCCAACACATATGGGAACAGTGGCAGTGTACCTTATCTATGTAGATGATAAGAGATCCTCGCTCTGAAAGCTCCTTGTTCAGCTCAAAGCTCTGAATGTACTTATCCTTACCACTGGATAACTGGTGGCAAAATCATAAGAGAAAAACAGGCGCGAGTTGCAGTTTTAATGTCCAGAAGTTATGAAGTGTGTTAGACTCAAATATTTAATGATTTAATGAAATTTCCCAATCATTGACGCTGTTTATTCACCTTTGAAAGATCACGTTCATCCACTTTGAACCCCGTCAGCAGACCAATGTCCAAAATAGACATGGTTGAACTTCTTAACTGGTCTTTGAAACTGCAAAGGAGGATTAATATGATGGAATAACTTATTAATAATCTATTTGTTGGTTGGGTTAAGGTTTACCAACATACCTCGCAGCTTCCTCTTGTGCAAAATGATCACATGTAAAGCATCATTTAACATCACTTTGCCTGTTTTTCTCAAAAGTATTACAAAGCTTGATGCCATGACACATTCTTTATAAATTAATAAACCGTTATCGGAACTTTCTGGACATTTCAGAAAAGACAAATTAAAGGGACAAATGCACCAGATGAATGGGTTACTGTGAATCCTGTTTAAAGTTAGAGTAGTTCATATATACTCACATGTATTCAATGGTGATCTGGTAACTTTCAGAGGCTCCATCATAGGATACTACATACAGAACGATACCATCTTAATTCAACCTTATTTTGCAATTAAACAGTTTACACTGATGTCTCGTCTACTGATGAATTCTACCTGCAGACTCTTTCTCCATCTGCACACTGAGCTCATACGCATTACAGACGTAGTCTTTCTCTTCAGGCAGAGCATAATAGACAGAAAAGACCTGACAGGGAAGGACAGGAATTCTTGAACACATAACAACATGCTGGTGAAGACATCATGAGTGTGCTAATGAATACTCACCAAGAGCATGGCAACCCCCGTCCCTTGAGCTGTGATATTGAAACTCTTTGTAATGTCGAACTGTCGTATTCAGTCCATGAAGCAGACAGATAAGAAAACACACTTTTAGGGTGAATCAGTTATTGCAAACAATGCGTGAATCATTCTGTGTATGGTGTAAATGTGCATCGGACAACATTTGAATTCTATTTCTCAGCATTAAGGGTGCAATTATTTATTCATGTTGCCAGACCTTGTCTGAACGTGCAAGTGCAACGTTTGACACTCTTATAGCAATTCTGCTTTTCTCTTTTCTCTCCTGCACAGCCAGCTCCAGGTCCAATTTAATGTCTGCCTTCTTAACCTGAACGCGGTACTCAGCCACGGCTTGGAAGACCATGATTGTTGCCTAAACAGACAGGTAATAGGATGAGAACAAAATGTTTTTGGGTGTGTGTGTGTGTGTGTGTGTGTGTATATATATAGTTCCCAAGTAGTCTCACTGTTGCTATATTCAGCTCTCATTACTTTTACAAAGAACATTAAGCTTCTGAAAATTTGAAACCCATTCTATTTCCTGGCATGGAACACACACACACACACACACACACACACACACACACACACAAAACACAAATCATTTGCATTTCACACTTATTCAGACATTCAAAACTTGGAGGATTTCTTTTTGGTATTTTTGATAGTGGTATATCAATAAAACACAGTATTCCCTTAAATTAAAATAATCCCAAGAGTTGCATGAAATGATGAGGACAACATAAATTGTAAACTATATAAGTCAATCAATCCACAAAATTATTCATTTGTCACTTAAAATACCTGTGTTGTGCCGTAACCCCCGTAGCGGGATTGTTGCCTTCCCAGCCAACGTACTGCTAGTCCAGCGCTCTCGAAATCCTTTGCCATCACCAGGGCAAGCACTGCATAACCTGTGGCTTCTAGAGAGTGATAGTGCTGCCCAGGAACTTGCCAAAATATTCCATCTAAAAGTGGGTATAAACACAACATGACATCACAGTTTTGATTTCAATACACATTTTTGTTTTGAAAAGTAATAAAAGTTTTGAAATTTTGAAACAACATCAAACATAAATTCAAAACATACCCTTGCAATAGAGAGAGAGAGAGAGAGAGAGAAAGAGAGAGAGAGAGGGAGAGGGAGAGACAGAGAGATTGATTTATTGATTTAAAACATACTTTTATTAACAATTTATAAACATCATCGTTATTCAATAGTCTTTACACAATCTTCAAATTATTAAAAAGATAAAACCAACTTTCCATCACTATCAATAACACAAAGAACATTTCCAACAGACCTTTTTTTAATGAAAGCCTGTAAATTGTTGGTTAATTTATAATAAACATACTGTACCATAGAGAGGAGAGAGTTAGTTAGTTTATTTCACTTAGCATTTATTTTAAGTAACAAAAATGTTTTTGTTTTATGGTTTCAGTTTTAGTTAACTATAACTACGGAGCCCCACACATGACATTCAAGAAAAAAATAAATAAATAGTGTGCACGATTTACTATTTCGTTCCCTCGATTTCTGAATTGTGCGCACAATTTACTTATTTGTTCTCTTGATTTATAAATTGTGTGAATCAAGGCAAATAATTAGTAAATTGTGTGCACAATTTATAAATCGGGGGAGCGAAATAGTAAATCGTGCACACTATTGAGCCTACTATTTTTTTCCCTGCATGCCATGTGCGGGGCTCTGTATATAACAGCGATTATCTGGGAGAGCACAAGCTTTTGCCATGGAGAAGTGACCTCAACTTTATTCAAGAGTCAGAGTTTTGACAGACTATAATGTTACTGACCTTTGCTTTGAGTGGAAAAACTCTTCAAGATGTCTTTATTGAGTTTTCCAGCATGGGCCAAAGCGTAAGAAGTCATAGCAACAGCATAAGTGCTGGTCAGACTGTGAACTCTCAGCAGCAGGTAATCAATGGCTCTTTTCATACTGTTCTGAAGATTCTAGTATTGAGAGAGAGACTGAGTGAGACGTGTTCGAGGCGAAGGTGGCGTATCACTGCACATCTGATTTCCAGGAATCAGACTTACAGATCCAGCACAGATCTTGCTTCCTTCTTGCATGGCAATCAGGATGAATGCAGTCAGAGAGGCATCGGCGTCTTTCCCACGTACGTTACCCTGAAATTGACATATACTCAAATAATAAGATGTTATATAATGACATAACAAGACTGCTGGGATGCTTCTGAAAAATATGCAGAGCAGTAGGTGCTACACACAGCCAGAAACAGCTCACGGTTTGGCACACTTTCACATATTGCAACACGTTCTCACTCCCAACTTGTCACATATTTACGATTGGTCAGGACCCCTTGGCGTCGCTTTCTGACGCTCATGGTACCCCTTTAGCATCACTTTTCGACATGCAGGGTCCTCCATTGTTTTCAGCTGTTTGTCTTATTAAAAAAAAGCAATATAAAAGCATTACAAACAAGTCGTGTTGCATTCCAAGTCTTCTAAAGCCATACGGTATCTTTATGCGAAGAAGAGAGTAAAACATATGGTTTTAATCGCTGAAAATAAATGCACTCACATCTCATTCAAAAAGATAATCCCGTCCCGTAGCATGACGCAATCAGTCATGAGACATACAACAGCCAATAGCTTTTTCACCATTATTTTGGTAGGATGGAAGGAAATAATGGGAGAAGATAGAGGGAGACCACAAGCTGGGAATCGCCAGAGCGCAACGTATCTGACAGTTGTGCATGATTTTTGAAGTGGAATTTTGCAGAAAAAAATATAACTTACAACCATCTCGCTGTGATACGCAGGCGCATCTTCTTTAAACGTGCCGTCTGGCAGTTGTTTTTTAGTGGCCAGCCAGTTGAGGGCACTGCAAATCACATTCTCCTCTATGACAATCAGATCACTGGCCATCGCGAACACTTTAGCCACATATGCTGTCAGCCTGTAAATGGACAAAAGAGAGAAAGCAACTTAGGCATAGTACAAGAAACATGCAAGAAAAACAATCATTATCTCTAAATAAGATGCATTATTTCACCATGTGCTACTCGGCACGGTTAACCAGGCACCGTACGACCCATCAGTTTTACGGAAGGCCAACTCCTGCTGATAACCTTGACCGGAAGAACAAGTTAATGTCATAGTGGGGGACACTCGGCACTCCATTTAACAACCAGAAGAACATTAAAAAGTGATGTTTAGGGTGGTCAGCTGACCTGTTCTGATATGGTTAACAGCTTCATTACGGCGCTCCATGCCAACAGCCTCCCACTGCTTTGTGCTGTCCAGATAATGAGTGGCAATGAGAGGTAGTGTCACATAGATCATGTTCTGCTCTCCACATCCACTGGGCTGAACAATGAGCTGACCCATAAAATTTCCACTGATGGCCTGCTCGATCGTGAGCGTCATCTCCTCACCTGCAAACATGGAAGGTAACTGACTGTGACTGGGTTTTGTAAGTCATACTGACACCAGTCCTGTTGGTGCATGCCCTGTATGAACTGATATACCAAGGGGCCTATGAGTTCCATTTCCATTGTGGAATGAAGACGTATTTTGCCGTATAATGTGGAATGTCACAGAAATTTTGGATGAGTAAATCAAAAGTAGTGCTGTACAATTAATCAAACGTGATACGGAAGTGAAAATAATAATAATAATAATAATAATAATAATAATAATAATAATAATAATAATAATAATAATAAAATCTATCTTCAGTTCACACAGAAACTCAAAGATCTTAAAAGAAAAGAAAGAAAGAAAGAAAGAAAGAAAGAAAGAAACAGACAAAAATGCATTACTATTGAACAGTAATGTACATTTCAGATTAATAATAATTATAAATATTGAAACTGTTTTTAAGGACAACAATACATTTTTTTCTTCCATGGTTTTTCTAGCTGTTGTGCAGAACTATGTTTGCCAAAAAGGAATTTTTACATTTTTGTTTGATTACATTTTAAAAGGTTAATTACATTGTTAATATTTTACGCCTCCTTTGTTTAACACAATTTTCAATAATACATTTTTTAGAATTTGAATTCAGAAAAAAAAATCTGTTGTATACATTATTAAATTGTTTGTTTTATAACTTCAAAGTTTTATAAATTCAGTTGATTAGACATTAGCAATAATTAAATTAATCAGAATTTAGAGAAAAAAAGAAACAAACAAACAACAACAACAACGAAAAAAAAAAACCTGGAGGTTGGGGAAAAAATAGACTTCATAGGGCACCCTAAAATGTAATTTTCGTAAAACGTATCATAATATAATTAAGTAGACATGCTTTTTGATTACTAAAATGTAACCATTCAAACATAACCCAGAAAATTTCAAACGAGAAAAAAAATTTAAAAAAATGGAAAAAATAAAATGGATTTCATATAGCCCTATATGCTTCAGAGAAGGACAGTGCAATGAGATTATTACCTATCACTGTGATCACTGTGCTAGCAGGTGTGTTTGGAACCTTTCGGCGTGGGATGTCGCTCCTCATAGACACGACCTGCGAGCCGCCTGTTCAGTCAAAAGGACAGGTGTTTAAAGAGGATTTAAGCTGTGGTTTCCAAACATTTTGACTGCATATTCAGTGTCTGTAAAGAAGCTCCACCTGGATGCTCGGATGGGTTGATCTGCACAATTTTCTCCCGGACTTCAGTTAGCACACCTTGAGGCTGAAAGAAAGACAGACACAAATGCAACTTGGTGGAGGCATCGAAAAATCTTAAAAAGAATAAATAGACTGAAGGCCATTCATGATTTATTCCTGCAGAAATCCCCAGAGCCCTCCTCTAAATGTTGACATGGCAGACTCACCACCACCTTCAGATTCTTTCTAATTGCGTCATTGCGATTCGAGCTGTATGCTTCCGCTTCGATCCACTGCTCTTTTAGCTCCATGGGGATGATGATGAGAGGGATGGCTATGGAGGACATGGGGCCAACAGAAACGGTTATCCTGCCTTTCTGTTTTTTGCTGGCACTGCTGCAAATACCCTCCGACGTCTTAAATCTAATATATGTCTGGTACAAGACAAAACAAGATCTTCAACACATGGAGACACCGTCCAGTTCACTGCTGTACAGTTAAAACTTGTAAAAGTACAACATATTATATAATAATAAAACCCCTCTAACACAGTGCATATATGCACTTTGGTGCAGCTGCTGATATTTATTTGAGTAAAAAGTAAGATGAAATTCTGCTGCTTGTAATGTAAATCAATGAGATAATATGTCAGATATGCCAAATAATAGTTTTCTGATCAAAGCTCCGTAGTTTCGAAACATATAATGCAGTGCATTACATTGATGGTTGACATGAACAAACAAACATTCCTCAAAAATATTTGTAATTTTTCTAAAGAATGATGTCAGGATTATCAAGTAAACCTAAGTTGCTTCAGTCCACTAAATGCTCATCTTAAAATATCAAAGATATTCTTACATTCTTACATCATACACATTTTTACAATTATGCTAAAGGCCTATTACTTACTAAAAAATAAAAAAAAGTCTAAATGATCAATCAGGCAACAGCAGGCATGTGTAGAACAGCAGTCGATTAGAGGCCTTAGAAATGTGCGTATCAAATATGATACAGTAGGTTGTATAATATTAATATCATGTCAGCAAAACCGCACATACTTTCAGCTTCTGATTGCTGTAATTGTGAAGAACAGCCTTTATTTCCAGTTGTTCATTGCGCACCACTGAATAAGGCATCTTCAGGTCGATGAAAAAATCTTTTCTAACAGTGATCTCATAAGGATCAGCCACACATATTCCTGCAGGGAAACAAAGGTATCGTCAAAGAACAACAATTAATAATAAATGACAAACGCACAAGAGCATATTTTTACCAAGGGTCTTGGACAGGCTGATGGCTGTGATCTGCCAGGTTGTGATGGAGTCTTTCAGGAATATTCCAGTTCTTAAGGTAGATGTTTCAGCACTAGGCGCACACACACACACACACACACACACACACACACACACACACACACACACACACACACACACACACACACACACACAAACAAAGAAAACACTGTCATGATCAAACTCCTTCAACATTCACAGCCAGTCCCTCCAAGATTTTGCAAACAAATATTAATGCAAACACTATCCTACATTATTTTGCTCACTGCCTCTTTAGTTTTCATTTGAGGATCTGCATTAAAATTAATAATGGATCATCTGATAAAACTGTGTCCGATATTGCCATCTTCTTGAAAGAACAGCATCTTGGTTCCCACAAAAGGTTTTTGTTTTATTTATTTGTAAACAACAATATCATAAAAAATGTTCTCACCACAACTTGTTTGCTGGGCAAGGAGGAAGATCAATCTCCTCCCAAAGCCAGCTTTCAGGAAACTGTGTGCGTATCATCACATCACCTAGTTCTTCATCAAAATCATCTTCTTCACCTGAACAACAAACAAACTATTATACACTACTATTCAAAAGTTTGGGGTCAGTAGGTTTTTTTTTTTTTTTTTTTGCAGCAAGGGCACATTAAATTGATGAAAAGTAACAGTAAAAACATTTACAATGTTACAAAAGATTTCTATTTCAAGTAAATGCTGAACTTTTGAACTGTTTATTAAAGAATTCTTAAAAATAAAATGTATCACATTAATAATCAGAAATGTTTCTCAAGCAGCATATTAGAATGATTTCTGAAGGACCATGTGACACTGAAGACTGGAGTAATGATGCTGAAAATTCAGCTTTGCATCAGAAATAACATTGTAATAACATGTTACATTGTAACATATTTACACGAAAAATAGTTATTTAACGTATATATAATTCAAATTTAAGCTACAGTGAAGTATTATATGCAAGTACAATGCAAGTGATATTATTAAAGCAATTCATCTGTAGACTGATAATACGTTTATTCTCTGGTGAGATGTAATAAAGCACTTGCAAACTTTACAACTGTTTATATATTATCATAATGCAAAAATGCAATTTAGCATTAAAAAGCATGCAACAAAGAAGCATTTGAGAGTTATGTAGGTAGCTAATTCTCTTTCCGAAATCACTTTTTTAAAAATCTGTGAGAATATATTTTGCAAATATATTTTGCATCATCCAAGTGGATGCCGCACACTGGTGGTGGTTGAGGAGAGACACACACAGAGGTGTACAACAATACACAATAAAGTGCAATATAAATGCATCATTCATTCATTCATTGAAAATGAGGCTAAAATCTCACTGCGGGCCAGAATAAACTCTTTCTCTCCGAAGTCATCCGAGCGGCGTTTCATCTCGTTGCAGCAGTGCAAGAAGGCCTTAACACATTCATCTCCATCTACGATAAATGAAGCCCGCCGTTCACAGGAGTAGCCGAGTTTATTCTCTTGGAATCCGTCCACACAGCACATCTTCTGTTCGCCAGAGTACTGACCAGCTGAGAAGATAATGTTAGTGTAGAAACAAGGAGGACAGAAGAAGAAATGCATATAAAGGGCTTCCTTACCCAGCGTAGTGGTGACCTGCAAAAGACTCTCTGCTCTGCGTTTTCTCTTAGATGGGACAGGGCACTCATTATCTACAAGAACATGACAGATCTGTGTGGGAATATAGAGCATGACAACACTGACACTTCAATTTCAGCTAAATTAACAAGTACTTGTTCTGGTGTTGGTTCCTCCTGCAGTGTTGGACTCAAACATCAGACCTGCATCAGTGAAAACCCCCATATTGTCCCTCCCACCTCCTGCTGTACAGCCGGTGTCATGCTTCTCTATGACATCCCAGATCTAAGAAAACAACAAGACCAGGTCATTTTAAGTCTGAAACTACTGAGGTTATTGTACATGAGGTTAATTACTTTTGTCTGAGTGAGTCTGTTCTTGTTGTTAAGGACATAGACACCCTTATCTACAGCGACCAGCCCGACTTTAGCTCCAGGGTCTCCAGTGATTTTCAAGCTGAGCTGATCTCCTGGGCCATATTGTGTCGGGTCCTTCACCTCGACTTTCAGCTGTGATTAACAACAGTAAGAACATGCTTATAAATGATGATGGTTACTACAGGCACTCATCATGCTCATGGTTTCTGGGTTCACTCACCGTTCCCATGCAGGTGTCCTTCATGTCGATCCAGACTGAATCAGACACCACCTCAGATGAGCCCACATGGTAATAAGCCACAAAGCGGAAGGACGGCAACATGTCTTTGGTTACAGGCAGAGACAGAGACACTAGAGATTGTCCTTTCATCTTAAACCTGTCCACTTGAACAATCTGACCTTTACTTAAGATCTGTGGAAAAATTACAAATACAGGCAGCATGAATTACATTAAAAAATTCTTATATTCACTATATTAAAAATTTTATAAATTTTCTCATCTATGCTCACCTAATTTGTACTTAAAATAACTAAAATAACTCAAACTAAAATTAAAACAGAGTAAACTAAATGAAAATTGCTGGGAACTAGTTAAAGTTTTATGTTGTTTTTTATGGTTTATTTGGAGTTAACTGTAACGACTTTGGATTGAGTATGGCAGGGAGCATCAGACCAACTGCATTAATGCAAAACGAAGCAAAACGAAGACAAAATTAGATTGAGTATGGCAGGGAGCATCAGACCGACTGCAGCAATGAGTAATTAAAGATATTTTAGGATGATTTTAGTAAAAAAGACTGAACAATCATGAATGCAATCACTAGTAAAATGATTTAATGGTTTATAATTTTGACCAATAGGTGGCGCTGTTACCAAATTGATGTGCTGTGCACAGTGTTATGTGACAATAGCCCTATTCGCACTGGATTAGTATTATCTGGGGGCCTTGTGTGATTTTGAAATTACCCCCCTACATCTGAATTTCATGTGGTGCATATGATTTTACACAAATTTACTGACTTATCTCCCGGATACCCGGATGTCAAGGCTTTGAGAGTCCCTTTCTATGGTCCGGTTAGATAGATTAAACAAAAAAAAAAAACGAATATAGTTTCGTACCTTGTGTCATTTACATTTCACCAGGTTAACATAATGTCTCAAGCTTTATGCCAAAATACTATCAAACACTCCAACGCAGCTCCATTCTTCACGAAAAGGTGCACAGGAAACAAAAACTTTGAAAAATAATATACAATCCGCAAAATGTTGCCCAAATCACAGAGATGCCGATTCGCACATGACTAATATTATCACAGGACCTCGGTGTTTGGCGAAATATGGTAGGTCATTTGCAGGAGAATTTTTACTTTACAAATCACAGAAATGGCCGATTCGCACAGGATTATGTTCACAGATAATCTCCGCAATTATTACAAATGACTGGAGGTCACCAGGTAATACTAATCCCGTGCGAATAGGGCTAATGTCACAAAATAAAGTTTGGTGTCAATGAAATCTTTTAGTTTTCATATAGCAGGTTTTCAAAGAAAATCAAAATGGCGAACGGTAAATTCAGCCGATTATGGCTTGAAGTCCATGTAAAGCTAAATTAAATGTGTTTTCACCCAGCAAATTTGAATGAAAAAAAAAAAACAAAAGTAAGTGAAATAAGTTAGCGAAATCTTGAAAAATAAGCAATTGGATTTATTGGATTTACATAGCTGACTGTTCTGTAAATTACCACAACCAGGTAATTTGCATTACGTGAGGAAGGCATAACTAGCTAGCAAACTGTGGGCTGTAGTAACTAACGGCAATGAGAGTAACACGCAATTAAGCGGGTTACCCACTGATGCTAATGTGCTCTTGTAATTATGTGTTGGGGAGGGACCGTGCTAAGTGGCTCCAGTGTATCATCAAGACATGATTTCAGGCCAGAAAATGCAAAAAAAATAAAATAAATAAATAAATTAAACAAAAAGCCTACACAATTCAGTACTACATACTGTAGTTCAGTCATTTGTGTCAAACAACTAGGACACAAACAAAGCAGCACATGAGCGATAATTGTCATGTGTTTCTCACCATATAGGTGAAATCCTGGTTTTTCACTCCAGGGCTGTTTCCTAGATTCAGACTGACTTTCATTTGATCACCGATCTGAAGCTCTGCAGCATCAATGCCGATGTGCAGGTAGTTGTTGGAGCCGCCTTTGGGCTTGTAGGCCTGAGCCGTCATCTTCTTCACTGCCTGCTGTTCGTCACTTAATTGTGGATCTTTAGTCTTTGCCTGGACATAATCACATTGATTTTGTTAGTTTGCAAAATTTTTGAAAAGCCAGCAAGACTTTAAAATTTTTCATTTAAGCTCAGGTCTTACAGTTATCTCCAGTGTGGAAGTTCCTCCCGGAGTGTTGACAGTAACTTTTGCAATGCCATTGTCTCTTGTTCGACCTTTGACCCCTCCAGGATTGACTTCCACTTCCACATTTTTAGCAGGTGTTTGGTCAGGATTTGTTACATAGACCTTAATAAGAAATTCAAAAGAAACATTTACCAATAGCATTATGCAATGTAGCTCAGCGGAGGTGAGTAGAATCCCATTCTTAAATTTCTAGTGATTTTTTCATACCGAGACATCGAAGGGCATCCCAGGTTTAAAGAAGTGTGGTGTTTTTTTAAAGTGAATGGTGTATGGTGACGTCACAATCTGAATGCCTTTCTTATCTGCTTCTACCATTTCACTGCCTGAAACACACACACACACACACACACACACACAAACATAGTCATCAGTTGATTATCTGTGGTGAAATAAACTTTTTGTCTCATCTCCTTTTGTGCTGGTAGAATATAAAACCCTTCCAGCAACTCTCAACTCTCAAATCCAGCTCTCAATCCACCACACAGACTCTAAGTTCGGTCTGGTTCTTACCAGTTTCTGTTAAAACACTGGCTGAAATGTAGAGGGATTTCCCAACTAGCTGCTGGATGTCTGGGAAGTTCCCCATGATCATTTGTCTTGTCAGCTCTGCCACTCCTTCTCCATCAATTATCTACAGAGAGACAAACGGCGACATCAACTCCCTGTACAGTAGTTTTTGCTATTTTATAAAATTTATATTTGAAATAATTTAACTATTTTATAAAACATATTTTTTATAAAGTTACTTTTATATAAAAAGTTTATTATTATTATTATTATTATTATTATTATTTGTATTTTGCACTAGTAAAATTATGATCATAAACCCCCTAATGCAATTGGATTAGAAATTTTTACTATTTTATAAAATTATCTTTTTATACATTTTTCTATTTTATGAAATTTGAGTTTAGTTTTTTTAGTATTTTACAGTAGTACTGTAAAATAATGGTCATGCAGCTTCCATTGCAATCGCTTCAGAAATATTTTTATACTTTTTTATTTATAAGATGATATTTTTAAAACAGTTATTTTATTTTATTTTTTTGCAAGGGGTTACATTAAGGTTGCAATATGAATTGCACATCTCATGTCTGTTTCTTAATCAAAACAAAAAGGCATACAATTCACAATGAAACAGCAGTTACAGTGTATCCGGAAAAAAATTCACAGCGCTTCACTTTTTCCACATTATGTTATCTTACAGCCTTATTCCAAAATGGATTAATTTCATTATTTTCCTCAAAATTCTACAAACAATACCCCATAATGACAATGTAAAAAGGAATTTGTTTGAAATCTTTACAAATTTATTAAAAAAAGAGGTCCCGCAGTTAACAGTGCATGTCAAAGCACAAACCAAGCCATGAAGTCCAATTAATTGTCTGTAGACCTCCGAGACAGGATTGTATCGAGGCACAGATCTGGTGAAGGGTTCAGAAAAATTTCTGCAGTATTGAAGGTCCCAATGAGCACCGTGGCCTCCATCATCCATAAATGGAAGAAGTTTAGAACCACTAGGACTCTTCCTAAAGCGGGCCACCCAGCCAAACTGAGCGATCGGGGAGCAGGGCCTTAGTCAGAGAGATGACCAAAATCCAATGGTCACGCTGACAAAGCTCCAGCATTTCTCTGTGGAGAGAGGAGAACCTTCCAGAAGAACAGCCATCTCTCCAGCACTCCACCAATCAGGTCTGCATGTTGGAGTGGCCAGACGGAAGCCACTCCTCAGTGAAAGGCACATGACAGCCCACCTGGAGTCTGCCAAAAGGCACCTGAAGGAATCTCAGACCATGAGAAACAAAGATTGAACTCTTTGGCCTGAATGGCAAGGATCATGTCTGGAGGAAACCAGGCACCACTCATCACCTGCCCAATACCAGCGCTACAGTGAAGCATGGTGGTGGCAGCATCATGCTGTGGGGATGTTTTTAACGGCAGGAACTGGGAGACTAGTCAGGATCGAGGGAAAGATGAATGCAGCAATGTACAGAGACATTCTTGATGAAAACCTGCTCCAGAGCGCTTTGGACCTCAGACTGGGCCGAAGGTTCATCTTCCAACAGGACAACGACCCTAAGCACACAGCCAAGATAACAAAGGAGTGGCTATGGGACAACTCTGTGAATGTCCTTGAGTCGCCCGGCCAGAACCCAGACTTGAATGGTTAGAGAGTTTGACTCCTAACCCTAAGGTTGTGGGTTTGAGTCTCAGGCCGGCATTACCAAGAATGAGGTGCCCTTGAGCAAGGCACCGAACCCCCAACTGCTCCCCAGGCACCGCAGCATAAATAGCTGCCCACTGCTCCGGGTGTGTGTTCACGGTGTATGTGTGTTCACTGCTGTGTGTGTGCACTTTGGATGGGTCACCATACTTGGCTGTATGTCACGTCACTTGAACCCAATTGAACATCTCTGGAGAGATCTAAAAATGGCTGTGCACCGACTCTCCCCATCCAACCTGATGGAGCTTGAGAGGTCCTGCAAAGAAGAATGGGTGGAACTGCCCAAAAGTAGGTGTGCCAAGCTTGTAGCATCATACTCAAAAAGACTCGAGGCTGTAATTGGTGCCAAAGGTGCTTCAACAAAGTACTGAACAAAGGCTGTGAATACTTTTGTACATGTGATTTTTTTCATATATATCTTATTTTATTTTTATTTTGAATACATTTGCAAAGATTTCAAACAAACTTCTTTTACGTTGTCATCATGAGGTATTGCTTGTAGAATTTTGAGGAAAATAATGAATTGAATCCATTTTGGAATAAGGCTGTAACATGTAAGCAATGCCTTTGGCTCCAAGTTTTGCATTATGTGGGACTATAATTAATAAAGTTATAAAGCAGCTCTATCTGAACTCACCTGAATCTTTTGCAAAGAGGCAGCAATGCTGATCTTCTTCTCATTGTCTATCACACCAAACACCACAAATGCAGTTCCTCTCACCTTATTACCAAACAAGTACCTAACAAAACAAATATACACATCAAACATTTGAGAACATCCCTTGTGATAAATCTTTAAATAACCGGTGTGGTCACAGAATAAAGTACATATAAGATATGCAATGAATCTAGACTAGAGTACTATGGACAGTGTGCACAGTAAAACAGTTACATAAAAAAATTGTCATACTTAGCTGATATGTCTACTGTCAGCGAGCGCTCATCCACATAGAAAAATGGTTTGCGTGGATTTAAAGTCACTTCAAAGCTCGGCAGCACTACAAAATTACAACACAATTTCAGCCATTCTTCAGTATTTCCTACAGCCATACCAACATAATTGGTTCTCCAGAGGACACAGTAAACATACCATATTCCATAACTTCAAATTCAGTGGTGAAGTTCTTTTGCGGTGTGTTTGTGTACTTTGCGATCAACTTCCAAATCCCAAAGCTTCAAAACAGAATGGGCAGAAAACACAAGAGTCTGACTAACAGAGAGTGCCTGCATTATGACAGTCTGTAGTTCACTGATCAGTCTTTACTGAATGGTGCACTTTAACAGAAAACAAACCTGGTAAGTTCAGGTAAAGCAAAGGTTTCGGTCCTGATGCCTCGCCTTGGCTGGAATTGATCTCTGTCCAGTGTGATGCCTTGGGGATTTTGTTAAACATTAAAACATCAGTTGTTGTTGCTTTTGTGCAGGAATCAATGATGGGACAATTTCGGTGGTTGTTATGGCACACAAGATGGGGTTTGGTTATTTAACGTAGTGATGCACCGAAAATTTGCCAACTAAAAATATTTGACCAAAAATAAATTTTCAGTTTGGTCTGAAGCAGTTTTGGAGGGCCGAAATCATTGACCTAAGTGATGTGTAATTAGTGCTTCTCTAATGCTGCTTTTAGTTTTCGCTTACGAAAAAAAAAAACTTTCAGTGCTTCACTAATTTCATCTATGCTTGTATATACTGAACAGCATTTATTTGCATACCATGATATCGACCGAGATGGAAACTCCATCAAATGGCTGTTGATCAGGAGTTAAGGAGAAGATCCTGTAATTAACTGGAAAATAAATTGTTTTATCAAATATTACTATGTGTGCTAAAGCTTTATTTTATGTAAAACTTTATGCATATGGTGACGACAAAAGCCTTCTTTAAAAATCATGTTTACACAACTGAGAAATATATCAAGTTTTCTGCAAGTTTCCTCTGTATATTTAAAAGGATGTACATATATATGTGATTCTCTGTTGTTTTTATTGTTACAGAAATTATTATAAATTATAATAATAAAAAAATATATATCATGAGAATATCCAGTATTACCGTACTAATTGCAACAAGATTTTTAAAAACCATTTTAAAGACTTTCATGTTATAAGCCAATTAAAAAGCATTGTGACCCATGCCTAAAATAAAGCTTGATCGTACCTGTGCTAGCAGGTGTGTAGATGGGCTTGTCTGTTTGTACAAATATATATCCCATCTGGAATGAGACCATGACCACTTTCTCCAGAGTGACGGATGGAAACTGAGCTTGCAGATACACATACTGCTTCTCCAGAGGATCGTCAGAGAAGAACTTCTGATCATCAGGAATCTGCAGAACAGAGAATCCGTCAGCTTAAATTATATCTGACAATAAAATAATGAGAAGTAGACATCACTGCACTCTCACCTTTATATCTGTGAGGATCTGGAAATTATTGTCTGCGGTCAGTGTCACTGATTTAGACAGTATCTCCAGATTCTTCTTCGGGTGGTTCTTTACTGTGATCCTCACATTCAGGTTTCCTCCAGAGTAATCCTGAGCCTCCACAAACACGTTCTCTGGGGAACCCACCCTCAGCAAATTAGGAGCTGACAGAACATACCTGACAAATTGATACTTAAGATTTACATTTGTCTATATCACAAGGAGCATTTTCATGAATTTTAGAAACATTGGCCATTTTTGAGCTGTACTTACAGTGGGTCACATAATGTAAGCAAAGGGAAGCAAAGAATGACGGCAGTCAGCGTCACTACATCCACATGCATGGTGTTCATCTTCTGGCTGCATTAGTAACTAGAAGCAGAGCACTATTTTGACTTTTATCATTTATCTACCTTTCAAGATATCATCAATGTTCTCAGAACTGTTGAGTAACTCGGGTGGAGAAACTGTGTCCTCCACCCAGTTTCACAACACACTTTGTCTATTCTAGTTTTTGAAACTAAGGGTGACATAGCAAAACAAACCCACCAGTGCAAGACAATGGGGTGCTTCAGTTGCTTATTTCCACATTCTTCTTTCCTTTTAAAGGATGAAGGTGCGAAGAAGCATCAGTTAGGATATTGAGAAGCACCCAACTGTCTGAAAGTCAGTTTGAGAAAAATGTGCTCAAACACACTTGCATAGCAGTTAATTTGAGTGCTAAAAATGTGTCACTCAAAATAATCACCTATTAACCTAAAACCATTACGTCCATTATAGAGATGACATGAAAAGCAGTCAGATGACTTCTTGAGCTTCTTGTGAAGTGCAAATCAATTATATAATTGTCTGCTCTCGTTGTGCAATTAGAGAATGTCTATGCATTCAAATATGCAACTACAAGCTGTTACTAATTTTTCCAAAACGTACAAGTTGATAAACGTTTTGCAGCTTAGAATTCGCTGACTTCCTGTTAAAAAGTTATTTCACAAAATAGCCAAAGGGTCAATAAAAGTGCATGTTAGACTCTATCACTTATTGGAGCTCTGCAAGATAACAGAAAAGTACATTTTCATCTTGATTGTCTTGTTGGCATAAAAAATTAAATTAGAAACATCAATCCATCCTCCACATTGAAGGTTTTTTTTTTTTTTTTTTTTTTTTTGCTTGGAATATCCAGTTTCAAAATAATTCTGATGATACACTGACTTCTAAAAAAAAAAAATGGTTTCTGTTTCTTTCCCACACTACTGATCTAAACTTAGACGCATGAGAATTGAAAGCAAATTTCTGATTTACTGAATTTAAGGCAATTATAGATTACTAAATTAAGCTCTTGAAAACATATGGATGGTGTTCATCCCAGCGAGTATCTTGATGGTGATATCTTGAACTGTTATCATGCCTAAATGTCCTCATCCAACTGATAACCTTCATCAGTGAACAGCATACGAATAGTGTTGAACATTGTTCATTAACAGCTTTTACACAAGTAGTAACAATTACAGTTTAGCAATTAGTTTTACTAATACTAAAATACATATTGGACTTATATGAGTTTGGGACCACTTTTACAAAAGCCTGAAAACAACAGATTCATGCTTCAGAAAAAAAAAAAAACTAAAACAAACAAACAAACAAACAAACAAAAAAACCTTCAGATTTTTGAAAGATTTCACTCTGTTTTTCATTTGAAGTCCATACTGGCGTGAAGCCACACCACTGTCCTTTCTTGGAGGCATTTCAACCTAGTCATATATTGCTATATTTCTATAATATCCCATTTTCAATATTCAGTTTACAGTACAAATTGTAACAGAGATGACAGTGAAGATCACCTCCTGCTGATAAACAACAAAAATATAATAATCTTATATAGGAAAAGGATGGTAACAACTTTTATCTGTAGTCTTATGTCCACTAAAATTTATTAATAGAAAATAAGTTTAAAATACTCAAATTTATCAAAATATGTAACTTCTATTAAGTTTTATAAAAATGTGTATATATTACACTGTAAACAGTTTTAATATTAGTTCAATTTAAAGTACAAGAGATTTAAAATAAAGTTATTTAATTTGCCTGCTTTTCTTACTATTTCAACACTGGAGTCAAATATTGCACAAAAACAGTACATATTTTGAGTGAAAACTGAAAAAAAGAAGAAAAAAAAAACACCTCACCAGTTGACCCTTCACAGGGAGTTTGATTGACAGGTGCTTTGACCAATCATAACGCATAATCTGACTTTTTTTTTTTTTCTGACATTTTTTACATTTTGATTAACGTCCGTGTACGTGAACTTGAAAAATTCCATGTATTGACATCTTTCCGCTGTTGAAACAATAATCTTCTGATGTTCATTCATGTTTATTTCATGAACAGTAGAAAACAGGAAGAGATGATCGGTTCATGGGCTGCTTGAACTGAGGCATTATACAGCGATCTGTCATGAAACATTAAAGAGCCACAAAATTATATTTATTGTTTGAATTCTTTAAAAAAATGACTTTTCACTGCGTGAGAACATAATGTGTGACGTGAGAGCGCCATGGCTTGTCGGACATAGCACATACCAACAGCAACTAATGGGGGCAGGTCTTTGAGAATGTGAAGGGTCCCTGTTGTATTACTGTATGGAGTTTTTTGTGTCTTTATTATTCAATCAAACATACTGTGTTTGATAGTAAAACTAATTTTTAAGTAATTAAAAAATAAAAGTTTTCAAAAAAAGTCTTCTTAAGGCTCAAAAATAAAGAAATTGATCACAAAATTATTTGAAGTGCATATAAATCTTTGTGCACTTCAAACACTTTTCCTCGTGAAACCACAAATGCTGCTCTCTTTTCTGCCTTTCTGTCTTTTTTGCGGGTCTAAAACTTTTGTTTGCGAGTTGAAAAGTTTTGCTTGCGGGTGAAGCTATATCTCAGTGGGCCGTCTCTACCCACCAAGATGAAAGGCCTTTTTCTATTGGTCACTCTCTATTGAAGTCACAGGTTGACCACGCCCACTACGTTTCCCACCACTGCCACCGCCAGTCTGACAGAAGCACGAGCAAGATTGTAGCAGTGATCTTAATTTTTTAACTCAGTGACAGCTCTCCCATCTAAATACATAACGTTAGCTAAGCCCGCCTGTAGTTGGTGATAGCACTGAATAGATTTGATTAGCCATCAGTATGGCCAGAGCCCCCAATAGAAGAACATCAGGCCAATATTTACAGAGATTATAGATTATAGCTCCAGTGAAGTCAGGTGGGTAATGCACATCAAATCGCTAGCCCATTTGGCTGATTATGATTCATAAATTATAACCATATGTGCACACTCAAGTCTATTCACAGCACACAACAGCTGTTCAAAATCATGCCACAGTTTGCCATTCAAAGTTTTCTAAAATACAATGATTTGGGATGGATAAATGTACACTTTGACTTCAGCCTAGTCTGCACATATGAACTGAGCTGGAGGATGACATCACTGAATCAATGATGAACTGACTTTAACTGAGAACTGTTTACTATTGTCTTCTTTTTAGAGCTACTTTACAGCAGATTTGAATTCAGTATTGACATATTTAACACCATGAATCTGCTTTGATACAATCTGTATTGTATAAAGTGCTATATAAATAAAGGAGACCTTACATGGCTTGACAGACCTCTATTATAAAACTGTACATTTCTGCAATATGGACATTACATTGACAGTCATTTCTGCAATGGTGGGCCACCAGGGCCAGCAAAGGCTTTGTCAGAATCACTGACTTAGTTTATTTTTTTTTTATTATTATTTTTTTTCCTCATGAATTTGTATTAAATTATTTCCAATAGTCTATTATCTTAATTTCATAGATTTTCTCTTGGTTGCACTGCTTTCAGTAGTGTATGTTTTTATTAGAGCTTTTATCCAATCATATTTCAGCAAAAGTGTTGCCAGGGTCAACGAAATCTGCCTAAGGCCTTCAGAATCAAAAGTGCAGGCACCTGTAGCTTAAAATCAATGGCAATGAAACCGTTGCTTTAACCAATCAGATTTCGAGTTGGCAGCAACAGGGCCATCTAGCAGGCTTACGATAACATCAGCATTTTCTCGTCCTTTGATTGGATGTAAATCTAAATACAATAGTACTAAATGACTGCAAAAAACAACCTCACACCTCCTTGGCAACGGTGTACTGACGAAACATGCTACCTATCATATTGGGCTACCAAAAATATATTTGCATTGTTGTAAGGGTAAGTTTAGGGTAAGGGTAGGTGTGGACGGGTAGGTTTAGGTTAGGGGTAGGTATGGAGATTAAAAAAGCCTCAAACCACCTGAATAAGATGCTGGTACTATCAATGCGATCGATTTGTGCTACCTATCTTTTAAATAAGAGGTAGCACAATCTGAGCGGGTAGCACAAATCGTCAGAACGCAGGCTCTGTGAAAGACTCATGGAAATTAAAAACCACTAGAGTGTGGTAGGTTCAGTTTAATTTTAGTGTGTGTGTGTGTGTGTGTGTGTGTGTGTGTGTGTGTGTGTGTGTGTGTGTGATTTTGCTTTAACACCTATTAACTATGTATATATGTTTGTTGAATGTTCCCTTAAATAATTCTGGATAATTCACTGCATCCTATCTGTGTGTCACTAATTCGAAATTACATGCATAATGCAAAACTATAGCTTGTTTTTCACTCATTCTTTAGCAATATTAAAAACAAAGAAATAAATAA
This sequence comes from Cyprinus carpio, assembly GCF_018340385.1. Taxonomy (NCBI): domain Eukaryota; kingdom Metazoa; phylum Chordata; class Actinopteri; order Cypriniformes; family Cyprinidae; genus Cyprinus; species Cyprinus carpio. Next base: position 35,239,403 of record NC_056597.1, read on the forward strand.
AATGAAATGCTTGACATGTTCCTTTAACCACAGCAATTGCTGCTCAAATTACATTAATGGATATTTTTGAACAACTGCATATACACATGCATTGCAAAGTAACAAAGTAAATACCTTATTTAATGCACTTACAATTGTTATAAAAAAATAAAATAAAATCAATTGAAACGAATGTAGCCTAAACAAAATAATCTGGACGTGGTCTGTGAGACCCGACATGAAAACACATTAAAAGTTTCCTTAAATGGCATTTGATACACTGGAGCAGTGACAGGGGAAACAACAAAGTCCAATAATGATACAAATAACGTAGAAAGCTTTGAAATCTGTTCCGCTGAAAATTCCATGTGATGAATCTGTGGAGGTCCAACATCTGCTGAAAAACTATTTGCGTGCACACAAACATCCCCAATTAACACGATCCCCAGTTAATCCACAACAGTGGGTCTGTTCAGCGCTATCACCAGCTACAGATGGGCTTAGCTAAAGTTATGTATTTAGATGGGAGAGCATGAGAAGAGAGAGTAATTAAGTTCACTTGTCACTGAGTTTAAGATTAAGATCATTGCTACAACCTCGCTTCTGTCAGACTGGGCGGGAAACGTAGTGGGTGTGGTCATCCTGTGACTTCAATCGAGAGTGACCAATAGAAAAAGGCCTTTCATCCTGGTGGGTAGAGCCAGCCCACTGAGATACAGCTTCACTCACAAGCAAAACTTTTCAACTCGCAAACAAACGTTTTAGATTTTTGATAGTTTTATGATTATTAAACAGATATACAGTTTCAAAGTATTGCACAAAAATGATAATGTTGAATTTGTAATCCAGAATGACAAATAATTAAATTAATGATTTTACCAGGCACTCCAAAATAAACATTTTCGATTTTAATTCAGTCAGTATTTTTTATATATATAAAATTACAACAAAGTATCTTGGATCAAACAATACTATGATGATTCATGAAAAGTTTGCAAGAGATGAAAGTTAACTTTCTGTAATCAACACATTTTTATGTAGCACATCCTTCTTTGCGAAGGCTATTCTCGAGATCAGAGATGCCGATGTATCGATCCCTGTGTTCTCGAGTTTGGCTTTCCTCTCTTGTAGGCCAGTATTCAACCCAGGTCTGCTCTCCCATGATGTACTGCAGACTAAAAACAACAGAAAAGTGAAAACAAAACATACACAATTACAAACTTGACTACACGTGCATCATGTCCAGTATAAGGGTCAAATTAAAATTTGTTTCATACATTTTTGAAATTGTTTACACCACTTTTCAACAAATATGTTTGTTCAAAATAAAAGTCCAGCATATCGGCCAAACAGAAGAGAGAAAAAAAAAATAAATGAATAAAAATATCTTTTAATAACATAAAACAGAATTTTGCACAAGTTTCAACTAAAAATATTGTCACGTCATTGAGCCATGCACAACACTCTACAGACTTCAGACGCATAAACCTCAGGCAAATCCTGCTATTGTGAAGACAACAGTGGACACATACCTTCCCCCGAGATCTGGCAGGTCAACAGATCTGCCCATGATGAGGTACGACTTGCCTTTTACCAATCCCAAATGTTCTCTGCAACTGGGACGAGCCAAAAATGTTCTCACTGTCCCTTCAACATCCTCATCAGTGCCTGCAGGACAGAACAGCATTTAGGAAACAATTCCACTGCAGTGCAATATTTACTTCAGTAGAGCATGTATTGGAGAAGAACAACTGCATTTAACAGGAATCAGACACATTTCAAATCAATTTCATGATCAGCGGAGGAAATAATGAACCGTACCTTCTTTTAGTACCTGTTCTACCTTCATTTCATAGATGTCAGAGTCCTTTTTCAGATCCATCCCCACCACCTTGACTTTATAAACTGTAAAGCATATTAAATCATTATCTACATGTACAACTATAAGGCTCAGGCCAAACATTTTTATCGCATTTGTTCAAAGGTTAAAGGAATAGTGTTCATATGTTTGCAATTATTGTTGATTATGTTAAATTAACAGACATAGTCACTATGAAGAGAGCAGTGTATAACACTTTTACATTGCATCCCATCAGGAACAAACAACTGGAGCATTAAGGTAGAACAAAATGAGTAAATAGTGATTTCTGGAAGTATGAAATCATGAATTAACACACAGAACTGAATGCGTTTACCATAATCCATGCCAGCTTCACAGGCTTTATTGAAACGCTCATCATCTTTAACTTGGTTTTTCTTCTGGTAGCTGCAGTTTTCTGTGTTTAGAGAAGTTAATAATGTTCATACACGCACATACACACTTCTCCTCATTCACATTTCAGATTAAAATAAATCACAACTTCTCCAAGGCTTAAATCTGGTAATATAGATGATTTCAGTTCAACCTCGGCAGTCTTACAGGCTGGTCTGTTTAACTACTACATTTAGGACAGATTTAGCAGGCTAACATTATAAGTGTACTGCAAGGAACCAAATAAAAGTATTATTTTGGGCTGATACCTTCTGCGCACTGGCACATGTCTCCCTTACACAGTCTGTATAGAGCGCCATCTTCCCTTTCCGGGTGGAAGAACTTTGTACAGCGTGCATCTGAAAATCACACACAAAATAGATATGGATCAAACAGACATGATTCATCAAATGCAAATTAGTTCATCAAATGACCATATAACCATATTTTCTGGAATATATAAGTTACGTGAGCACAAGGTTATTTGTATAGTGCATTTCACACAAACAAATTTAGGCATGCTGTTTATGATTAATGTTGTTTATAATAAATGGCACTATATTTTATATTGGTTTCATACTTGTATTTGTCATTTCTGTTCAATATACCATTAAAAGATTTGTTGTGGTGTTTATATTGTTTGCAAATTATTTATTTTACATTATTTGCTTATTTCTGAATGTAATAAAAAATTGACTTTATACAATGATGTGATCTTTTTTTTTCTTTTATTGTCTTTCTGTTTTGGCAAGTTACAGTCATGTGAAACTTATATTTTCCCATAATGCAGCAATATTACAATATCTGCTTAGAAAATTGTTTTTTCCAAATTAAGATTGTTACCTAATATATGTAGGCATCATTAGTGTTTATTTTTCAAAGCATTATTTTTAATAAATAATAGAACTCAACTAATATATTAATTTGAGATGTCCAGTTTAATTAAACATAAATATGTGTGTGTGTGTGTGTGTGTGTGTGTGTGTGTGTGTGTGTGTGTGTGTGTGTGTGTGTGTGTGTGTGTGTGTGGCCAATTGACATATCAGCACACAACTTTGTATAATGACATGGGTATGACACAGGTATTACAAGGAGAGGGTGACTTATGAGGACATAACCCATGTCCCCATTTTTCAAAACGCTTATAAACCATACATAATGAGTTTTTTTTTTTTTTGAGAAAGTAAAAATGCACAAAGTTTCCTGTAAGGGATAGGGTTAGGTGTAGGGTTGGTGTAGGACAACAGCACATACAGTTTGTAAAGTATAAAAACCATTATGCCTATGGAATGTCCCCACAATTCACAAAAACCAAATGTGTGTGTGTGTGTGTGTGTGTGTGTGTGTGTGTGTGTGTGTGTGTGTGTATGTGTGTGTGTGTGTGTGTACCAATAGCTCACCTGGTGAGTAATATTCATATATTGTGACTGCAGCAGGTTGTAGCAGACCCACATTTTGTATCTTGTGCATTCTGAAGGCAATTCTTTCTTTCTCTCTATGCAAAACCTGATCAAACAGAAACCAAAGCAAATTTATAATTACATGTCATATTGTACACTGGAAACGCAACATGTTAACATTTGCACAAGCTTTCTTTTGTGCTTATAATATTAAGTGAAATATGACTATCCACCATTTCACTTTGCGCAAATTATGGGAGTAACTTCCATTTACACTGTAAACAATCAGCAAAAGGTTCGCTCTATGAACGCAAATAATAAACATTTTCAAAAACTGGGAGCAATGAGGTGACATTATTTTACTCAACCTTCAACTATCTATCTATCATTAAAGGGAAATTTAAAAGTGTAAGTGTAAAAACATTAACAGATTACTTTAAACATACCATGAATAACTCAGCGGGCTGAAAATAGCTATCGTTGTTATATCATGTCACATTAATATACCAAATGTAACATCATTCTCCTAACTTCTGAAAATACAAAATTAAACAAAATGTACAGCCCATTCAGTCAAAATGACTGTTGATAATTATTTGTAGTGCAATCTTCTGATTTGAAATGATTTGTTGCAGTCTTTTTGAGTGGAACTTCCCCAAACCGGAAGTGCCTCCCATAATTTAAAACGCGTAGGCTTGTTAGGAAAAAAAAGCTAGGTAATATGATGGCCACACTGTACACAAAGGTGAGCACAGAGTCACATGGAACCTTATGGATGTGCAGCTACTGAATATTAAATGAGCACTTTGTCAGCCAATCAGAATCAACCATATTTTTTAGAAATATAAAGCAAAAGCACATACTTGATAGTTTGCTGACATACCTTTTCTAAGTAGAGGATAAGGGATCCTCGCTCTGAAAGCACTTTGTCCATCTCAAATTTCTGAATGTATCTCTCCTTCCCTGTGGACAACTGAGGGCAAGAAAACAAGAAATACATTAATACATGATTAAAATGCTTTATGTCCTGCCTGTATATGATGTATATGTTTATATGCATGCATAATCAAGTCACATTAAAGGGATACTCCACCCCAAAACAAAAATTTTGTATAAATCACTTCCCCCCATGCTGTTCAAAATCCGTAAAAGCTCTGTTTGTCCTCGGAACACAATTTAAGATATGAGGTTGCACTGTTTCTACATGAATTAAGATTTGATTTGAAATAAAACAGCGCAACCTTGTGACGCGGATGACACAGAAGAGCATACACAGCATACGGTGATGTGGAGAGACAAAGAGGAGACTGCTGACAAAGGAATTGTTGAATAAAGTCATTATTTTTGTTTTCTTCGCTTACAAAAGCTGTTCCCGTCGCTTCATATAACCAATATTGCACATCTGATGGCAGATGGAGTATTCTGACGACTTTCATACCTTTTCTGGACCTTGACACGGTTATTTACTTGGCAGCCTCCAGGTTTTCATCCAAAATATCTTAAATTGTGTTCCGAAGAAGAACAGAGCTTTTACGGGTTTGGAACAACATAGGAGTAAGTGATTAATGACAAAATTTTCATTTTGGGGTGGAGTATCCCTTTAAGTTATATAGCATTTATATCACAGACATTGTTTCAAAGCAGGGTCACATTAAACCAGACAGCAGTGTTAAAATGTTGTAAAATTCATCAATCATGAGGCAAAAATTTAGCTCAGATAAGAGTGTCATGATTCAGACATGTTAATGCAGCTCAACTGTGACAAAATGGCGAAATTCATAAAAACGAGTTCAATTCAGCTGTAAGTACCTCTACAGAATACAACAGAATTCTGTTGGCATCTGATCTTGTCAGTGCAGGTACAGTAATATTACAGATTTTGTTATTGTTTTCAGAGTTTGTTCGATGGACTCAATAGAACTTAATTGATCGTAACAGGCTAACGTAATACTGAAGAACCGTGCTAGTGATAGCGGTTTAGATTAAAACAGCTACTGAAGCCAGAGTAAGGTTTGCTTCTAGTATGTTCTAGAATGGTGTAATTTAAATTAATAATTTAGAAATTATACAGATGGGAGGCATCAGTTCATTAGTTTAGTATCACAATACCTCTTGCAGATCTCTGCTATCCACAGAAAATCCGGTCGGTATGCCAATATCCAAAATAGTCATGGTGGCATCGCGTTGATCACTTTTGTAGCTGTGGAAACGGAAATCAAGAGCAGATTTTATTAACAGGTTTTGTAGTTTGCTCCATCTTCTTCATCTCCATTAAGGCTGCTTTCAAAGTTAAGCTTTTGGTGTGAACCTGAGTCTGTTTGACCTCAGAATTATTATATTGTAGTAACACAGAGCTGCTCATCTCTGAATGAACATGTTAATGTTCTTTGTAATGCGAGTCTTTATGTAGTTATGATGATAAGCAGTTAACTTGGGCTAACAGCCAAAATAAGCACATGCTGATCAATTACAAATAAAATAGTTTCTTGACATGAAAATAAACTTATTAGAATATGTGTTCACATACTAGAAGTCCATAGTGAGCTTGTAAGTTTCAATGGCTCCATCTTGATTTGCTAAAGATAAAAATAATAATAATAAAACATGGTAATAATTAAAACCAACAACGAACACAGTGTTTTGGAGGTTTTCTTTTTGTGTGTATGAAAAGTGCCACAGAAAGGGCAGGAACTCAGTCTTACTTGTATTGTCTTTCTCCATTTTAACAGTCAGATCAAATAAAGTACAGTCAGACTTCTTTACAGCAGGTCTGGCGTAGTACAGTGTCAGAACCTGAACACAGCAGCACGTCTCTGATTAAATGTTCACACGCTTTAATCTTGCTGTTGACTGTATAAACGCTCATGAACACTCACTGAGAGAGTGGCTTTTCCAGTTCCTCTAGCAGTTACACTGAAGTCCTTGTTTATCTCCACCTGTTGAGTGAACACTGTTGAGTATCAGAGTAATCAAATCCATAATATAATAGACATAATAATATATAATAATTACCATTAAATGACATAGACAATAAAAATTACCATTAAATGACATGATGAACAACTAAACTCCCATAATCCAAGAAAAACAAAACTGACATGAGCAGCAAATCATTTTACTCCTCACCCTGTCTGACCGTATAAGATGTGCATTATCTTTTTTAAAAGTCCATCTGACAGGTTTGCTTCTTCCTGCCACGGACAGCTCCACGTCCAGATTGAAGTTTTGAGTGTCCTTCACCTGCGTGCGATACTCAGCCACGGCCTGGAACACCATGATGGTCGCCTAGAAAAGACAGAACAGCATTCAATTCCTGTCCTGCAGTGTCAGTCACAGTGTTTATCACTGTCGAATGATGAGGTGTTAGTGTACCTGTGTGGTGCCATATCCCCCGTAGTGAGCCTGTTGTCTGGCCAACCAGTGCACTGCTTCTCCTGCTTTATCAAATTCTTCGGCCTTCACAAGCGCCAGCAGAGCATAAGCCGTCGCCTCTAGTGAGATATGATGCTCTCCAGGGACAGTCCAGGACAGACCGGCTGTTTCAAATACAACACAGGATTAGAAACAGGCTTGTCTTGCTGTTCCCTCTGTACCTGTTCCTTTACCATTTTAGATATTAACAAGCAACATCATAATTTTATTGTTCCATTATTTACACTTGGTTCAGAGTGAGTACTGTTGCAAAGTGCATCTCTTTCTCATGCCTTGCTGACTTGACTGACCTTCTTGTTGGGTGGAGTGTCTCATCAAGATTTCTTTCTTGAGTTTGTTCTCATTGGCCATGGCGTAGGATGTCATCGCAACAGTATAAGGATTAATCATTTGTGGAAGTCGACCTTCCAAGAAGGAAACAGCCTTTCTGATACTTTCTTGCAGACTCTATAAAAGTGTATGTTAGAGGTTAAAACCAAGAGGAAGAGTGTAAAAACTGTTCATTCTTAATAGTTCTGGCAAACACAGTGGTGGAAGAGGTACACTTACAGCAACTGATCCAGCACAGATCTCTCTGCCCTCTTGCATGGCAATCACGACAAAGGCCGTTAGAGAGCCATCGGCATTTTTGCCCTGTACATCACCCAGGAATGAAGGACAAACAAAGAGAATTTCACAATAAAAAGAAAAGAAAAAAAAGTAAAAGAGTTTATTATTAAATTAGCAAAGCTTTCTTGATAAAAGAGCTTGCTAAAATATTTCTCCAGGACTGCAGGACTATAAAATATTGTAAGATAGTGACAGTAGCCTATAGGTACAGTATTGCAAACGCATCTTGCTTTGGTTTATAATTCATGAGAGAGAGAGAGAGAGAGAGAGAGAGAGAGAGAGAGAGAGAGAGAGAGAGAGAGAGAGAGAAAATTGAAATCCCTTTGTGTTCTTTCACAAAACTTTTAATTTCCACTGAGAAACTTTGTATTTGCAGACAAAACGTTTGTGTCCACTTGTCAAAATTTTTGTGTTCCCCAGGAAACTTTACATTCATTCAACAAACTTTTGCAGTCCCCCTACAAACTTTATGGTCACTCACAAATATAATATTTCCTCCCATCACCATTTCCCCTTAGGGGCTCTGTATCTTACAAATGCGCAAAAGCATGTAAACGTATCATTGCATTTTAAACATTAATTGTAGATCAGCGTAATTACTTAATGTTCTACTGCTAGTCTCCATTGTTGTCCTCTACAGGCGAGTTTAAATACAGTCTGTCATAATGACATTCAACTTACCACCATGCCTGATGAACCCACAGCTGAATCCTCTTTAAAGGAGCCGTCTGGCAGTTGTTTGTGGAGAACCAGCCACTTGAGGGCGCTACAGATCACATTTTCCTCGATAGTAACAAGATTACTGGCCATGGTGAAGACTTTGGACACATATGCTGTCAACCTTTAACAGACAGAAGCAAATGCTAAAAAAAAAGTTATAACTTGCTACCAATAATCTCAAAAACATTAATAATAATTTTTTTGCAGGGGAAAATGGGAATGAAAATAAAACAAATAAATTGATTGAAATTAAAATACCATGTGCTGCTTTGGGTGGATGGGTATACAGAAAAGGAACCATCTGGTTTACGATAGCTCAACTCCCCTTGATAACCTTTATACAAAAAAAATAATAATAATAAAATAATAATAATATTTATTTGCTTATCTATTTTTGATCTAAAGTTTTCAAGAGAGCATCTAAATCACCTGTTCTGATATGGTTAAGGGCTTCATTACGGCGCTGCATGCCAACAGCCTCCCACTGATTGGTGTTGTCCAGATAATGAGTGGCAATGACAGGTAGAGTCATTCTGATGATGTTCTGCTCTCCACATCCACTGGGTTGGACAATAAGGCGACCCATGAAGTCTCCACTGATGGCCTGCTCAACTGTCTGACTGATCTCCTCACCTGAAGAGGTAAAATGCAGGCTGAGTATTCAGTTTTTAAATGATCTCTGTTACAATGAGCTGTCATTTCTGCAACACTTTCAACACTGGTGTGATAGGTAGGTTTTTAACTGACAGCTCAATCAGTATTATTTTCAGACTGTAAATAGTGGATCTGGATATTCTTTAGGTGTGATCCATAATACAATCCATAACTTTATATTATCATAACTTATTCTGATGGTTGGAAAATCACAATTTCGAAATTCCGTCATATTTCCAGGTTTTACTCCAGTAGTGGACACACCCACACTGTGGTTTGTGCTGGTTTGACTCCACACAAGAGCGCGGGAATCGGAATAGTCGGGTCTTCCTGAAGAAATATCAGACATTGTGTCCTCAAAACAATACACGCGATGAAATATATTTTCCATGCTCATCAGGGTTTTGTTCTTATCAGCTGCTACACCGATATGCAGTGAGTGACATATGAAGGTTGTTAAGTGCAGCGCTTGTGAGGGAGAGCTCTGAGGACGCACTAAGTATTGTGTGCTACCTTAATGAATCACCATTTTTAATAGATTTTTGACCAAAACAAATGACTGACGATTCATATTTCAAGATATATGAATTGTCAGGATTCGTAATCAGGTCAAATAATAATAATAATAATAAACTATTTAATATTTATTTAAATTTTTGAGGTGTTCCCCGACTTCTAATAAAACCTAAACTCTTCCCATGCACTTTTTCTCTGGCAAGTGTGTTCACATAGATGTTTTCAAGGGCCAAATGTGAATAAATCTAGATTTAAATTAAAAGAGACAATATAGTCACATTGTGTTTAATACGTTTTATTATTATCCAAAACAATGTGAACATCACAGAGTGCATAACACTCTCAAGGGGCAGTTAAACTAGACTTTGAATGTGCAAAATTTTTTGGACGCCGCTGCAAATATAGGCGGAGCAGGATATAACATAAGGCACCAAGGTTTCCCCTCAGTTATCACAACATGGATTACTATGTGCTTGTACTGTGTCTTTTGTGACATCGTCAAAAGCGTCTTATTATATTGTACACTCTCTCTCTCTCTCCCTATATATATATATATATATATAGATATATATATATATATATATATATATATATATATATATATATATATCTATATATATATACACACACTCAGCAATTAAAAAATATAAAATGTGTCCGCATTCAAATGTACCATCTGTTCCCGTTTCCATTGACATCGTGAACCATGCAGTTTTTTTTTATTAGATTTTTATAATATTTTACATATGTATTATATAAAATAGGACGCTGCGCTGCAGCTAAAATTAGCGCTTCATCCATTTTTAAATTTCTGTACAGAGAGGTCACGCAGTGACGTATCGATCTTCTACTGGTCCCACGTCTTCATGTGATACGAATTCGCAGGTCAGAGTTCACCAAACTTGAACTTTGGAACGCAGTGAAAAAAGTGCAGTGTGACCACCCCTTCATGCGCTGTATGTTTCATTCATACTCGAAGCCGGAGGGCGCTCTCGTACAGAATCTCCAAAATGGACTCATATGATAGAAGTAACTTTTGACAGCAGGAAATCCTTATGGACAAAGGAATCCAGCTATTGCCCTGTCCCAAATGGAACACTTCATGTGCACTTGCGGTCTTATGGACTTACAATGGTCGCCGCGTGCGTGTGTCCCTTAAGTCCATGAGACCGTAGGCTGTCCCTTTCGTCATTTTAGCATTCAGAAGGGTGTTCGCGAGCGCAGCTTTGTGGTCGTTATGCTAGGGTGACCAGACGTCTCCTTTTTCAGGGGTTTTTGGTTTCCTGTCCCCGACTGGAGTTGTCCCCGGAAATGTCCCCATTTTACAGCACGTTCAAAACAACCCACAAATACACTGGAAAAGCCCGACCAATTTAGCCAGCTGGCTATCATATGATTTTGATTATTTTTACCATCAGAGGGTGCTGCGAGCTGATTAAATCGTTGCAATTTGCTACTGTAGCCATGAAAAACTTGGACGAGAGCAGAGCGCTATTATCATCAGTTATCAAAAGAGATTGCATTATTTACATATAAAAACAAAGTAATACTGTTAGTGTGCAGTGTATTACAAGACGTAGGTTGCGGGATTGTTTTGAACACAGTAGGCCTATTAAACATTCCTGAAACTTCCACCATCACAACTCTGAAGTCTCTCATATGATTAATATATATATATAAAAAATAAACTAATCAATTACACTTGCACAATTACATTTGCAGAAAGCACATACTTTGTTGTCAATATGAGCTTAAAATGCTAAATATTAACCTTGACTGGGGATAGAAAAGATCCATTTCCAGAAGCATATGTTTATAAACATAAAATTGTAAAGGTTGTAGGTATGTACACACAGTTATGAAAATTTTAAATACAGTTAAAAAATAACATATTTGTTGTTTTATTTATTATAAGTTATCATATTTATTGTTTTATTTTATGTGTTTTTGTAAAGCCATAATTTTGTTATAATACTAGCCTACTGTTTTGAGATGTTTGCTATTTGCAGGGGTGTAAAATACTTGAGAAATTTTACTGGATTACTATACTTATGTATATATATATTTTTTTTATTTACTTTATTCATGTAAAATGTAAACTGATTTCTGGTACTTTTACTTGATTACCTTTCTGAAGGAAAAAAACTGTACTTTTTATTACTTACAATTTTATTTCAACTTAAGAAGTACTCATTAATTTTTTGCATTTTTATTTTACCTCATGCACATTTACTATGGTAAACAGAAACTCAAAAGTGCTTTTAATCTGCAAGAACCAGTGAGGTTTATTCACGCATCAAGCACACACATTTCAGCTTCAGTTATAACTTTAACCAGGTGTATTATCTCTCACAAAAAAATTTCTATAAAAAATCAGAAAAAACATCTCAAGTAACAAAATTTTTGTGTTTTTTCCCCCTCAAAAAAATAAATAAAAATAAAAATAATATATATATGTCTATTTTAATATATACGTGAATACAAAAAAAATACAATTAATGCTTTGGTAGGGATGACAGCTTTTTAAAATCGGGATATCAGGGATGACAGCTTTTTAAAATCAATGTTACAAATTTCCAAAATGTGTTTAAATTAGCATTGTATGTTAAATTAATTATAAATCATGTTCAGTGAGGTTCTTACCAGGGAGTGGACTTTTTACACCCCAGGCTATTTGTAATAGTTTCCATTTACTTTTTTTCAGTGTTATTTTTGGTGAATTGTATATTTTATATATATAGATATTATATTATCTATATATATATAATATATAATATATATATACAAAAAAAAAAAAAAAAAAAAAAAAAAAAAACAGGGGCATGTTTGATCCTCATACACCACCGTATCAATTATGACATTAATGCATGGAACCCACAAAAAAAAAAAAAAAAAAAAAAAAAGAGTTAGAGATAAGCCATAGCAGACTTCTAACCGACAGTCAAAGCGGCATTACGTCATAAATGTGCAGACTCAGAGGAAGACCATAAGGGTTTAGGGTGCCAGCTCAACATTGCGATGTCTATCAGCCATCATCGATGGACGATGCCATCGTCTATCAGCCCAGCACTATTTTTTCACGTATTTTATTTGAATGATACAGTGGTAATTGACATAGCATTAATTACAGTACAGAAGCTATAAAATATATTTTCTGCCTTATTCTGTGATAACAATGGAAAAAGTGTTTGTAGTATATAAACTATTATACTGATTATACAAACATAACCATAAAACTGTCATTAGTAAATATATATATATATATATATATATATATATATATCTATATATATATATATATTATATATATATATATTATATATAACACAAATGACTGGTTACTGTCCAGCAGTGTATTTTCTTTCTTAGCCAAGTAAAAGAGATAAGGGTTTTTTTTGTTTTTGTTTTTTTTGGTCAATTAGACATACATAAATAAATATTATTAGGCCTATTATTGTTATTATTATTATTATTATTATTATTATTATTATTATTATTATTATTACATTTATACATTTCTGTCCCCCTCACTTCTGAAATGATTGCTACTCCCCTGCCCTGTAACATAACTGAATATAACACTTTAGCTATATGCCATTTTATCTTTATTTGGGGATCAAAATTCCTGTGGCTTCATCAGAATTTCATTTGGTGGGAAAGGCCTTTTGACATTGAAGGTTGCAGACCTCTGGTCTAGTTCCAGACTAAAATGTAAGTCTGAGCTATTTCAACTAAAAGAAACTTGCATTGATTGATCTTGAAATATGTGTTTTGTCCTTGTTTTGTCTCAAAGTGCACACCAGTAATGTTTTTTTTTTCTTTCTTTCTTTCTTTTTTCAAAGGCATGTCTATAAAAAAAATACTTTAATATCCTAACTGAACTATGGCCTAATCCTGGTTTATAGCCTAAGCCCTGTCTGTGAAACCAGCCCTTAGAGTTCATTTTAAATAATGTTTTCAGTCATTATCAAATGTATTTGGTCATGTGAATCCCTGTGAATTCAGAACTCAGAAGTGTTGAGGCAAATTCAGAAGTGATTAGTTGTTACAAACCAGCCCCAGCATGAGGTAAGGATGCAACAATTTTTTGTGGACATGAAAAAATAGGCATTATGATTGTAGACAGACTTCACCTCTATTTACTTAAATTAACAAAACAAAAAAAAATCACTAATTCATTGAAAGCATCTATTTCCTTACCAGTAATTGAGATGTACGTGTTAGCAGGTGTGTCTGGAACCCGATCAGCTGGTATTTCACCTTTAAGAAGTATAGGTTTTTCTCCTGTACCATTTGGAATGAGAAACAGAGAAGAACAGTGAGATGGAGGAAGAGTCATGCGTCATGTTCTGATCGCATTTTGTACACATTTGGTGAGTACTGAGCAAGAAAAGATCAGGGACCTAATTTATCAACATTGTGTAGAAAAGTTACACGGTTCTTACGCACACCAGTAAATAATCATTATTGATAAATCTTAAGCATGATGCTCCTTCACGCTCATGGATATTTGCATTCAGAAATGCCTCCAATGAACCTATATAGTGACAACACCTCCCTTTATGAATCACATGAATGTATACTGAATGTCTTCACCAAAATCATGGCAAAGAAAGCAATACCGACTGAGAAGCCATTCTTTGCTCTCACTAAACAGATCAGCGCGCTCTTTGAAAATGTGTTCTCTGCGCAGGGCATTTGCAAGCTCAGCCATAACACGATTACAAGCTACATTTCAAATGACTTCCCAGCTGTCTTTTATAGCTTTTCACACCAATTATGCAAATATCTATCTTGAATTATGAAATTACTAATTGAGTATTTGTAAATAAAGGACACAGGAAACATGCGGTGGCACTTTCTTTTTGTAGTATCCCAATTCTAGCACTAGATTTTTTGCATAAGCATGCTCAGAATTATGCTTATATTTACTCATGGGGGAAGTCATGGCCTAGTGGTTAGAAAGTTTGACTCCTAACCCTAAGGTTGTGGGCCGGCGATACCACGACTGAGGTGCTCTTGAGCAAGGCACCGAACCCCCAACTCCCAACTGCTCCCCTGGCGGTCATGTCACATCACTTAAATCACATATTCCAGTACAAATTGGTAGATCCCATTTTTTGTGTGAAACTGTTCTTTTAGGGGTTCAAGCATGCAGTGCTGAAACCCTATTGTAATTGTTAGGAATTTTTTTTTTTTTATTAAGTGAAGTGACATACAGTCAAGTATGGTGACCCATACTCAGAATTCATGCTCTGCATTCAAAGTGCACACACACAGCAGTGAACACACACCCAGAGCAGTGGGCAGCCATTTATGCTGCGGCACCCGGGGAGCAGTTGGGGGTTCGGTGCCTTGCTCAAGGGCACCTAAGTCGTGGTATTGCTGGCCCGAGACTCAAAACCACAACCTTAGAGTTAGGAGTCAAACTCTCTAACCACTATGCCACGACTTCCCACATTCTTCTTCTTCTTCTTCTTCTTCTTCTTCTTCTTATTATTATTATTATTATTATTATTATTATTATTATTATTATTATTATTATTATTATTATTATTATTGAAACTAATCGTGCAGACCAAACCGTAAATTCTTGAAACTTGGCCAAATGATAGAGCTCAGTTTGGGGAAAACCTACCAAAGTCTCATCCCAATCTGCCAATAGGGGGCGCTACAGTGATCAAAAATGCATATTTGCTCATAGCTCCCAAACCACTTGCTTTAGACTCCCAAAATGTAACATTTTTAGAATCTTTGGGTCACGGCAAATTTGTTGTGGTCACTGTTATTTGGGGTCTAGGAGGCCTGGTTTTTCTGCAAATTTATCCACAAACTACTTTTACGAACTAGTCCTACAGTAGGTTTTCGTTCTCTGGACAGTGAATGTCAATGATTATCACTGTCGCAATGGGGCACCAAAATGTCCGAAAGTCGAGGACCAATTTTATGAAAAAGTCTATAACTCGTGAACAAAATGAGATATCTTCGCCAAACTCGCTTAAATCTTTGGTCAAACAATATTTTTTTTGCAGCTCTGCCACTTGGTGGCACTATAAGAGGTAAAGCCATAAAAATGGCTATAACTACGCAACCGTTGGTCCGATCAACTTGAAAATTG
This sequence comes from Cyprinus carpio, assembly GCF_018340385.1. Lineage (NCBI taxonomy): Eukaryota > Metazoa > Chordata > Actinopteri > Cypriniformes > Cyprinidae > Cyprinus > Cyprinus carpio. The sequence goes on from NC_056597.1 coordinate 35,255,082, forward strand.
GTATGCAGTGTCTTTGTTCAAAGTGGCACAAATGTCTATGAGAAAATTGGTATATCTTAAAAAACATGGCCACCATTAGCCAATGAAGTTTGAGAACCTATTTGACAAGCTTAACAAGGGTCAATCGGAACAAAACTCAGTGGGCATGTTCGACTCGTGGCTCTAAAGTTATGTAAAAAATTTTAAAGAAATCAGCCACTAGCTGGTGCTAATGAGTTTTTTGGCTTTATAATCACATGTTGTTTCACATATCCACACAATATGCATATAATTTGATAAAACTCCTCATAATGAGAAACTTTGCCTCAAAAACCATTGCTGTCAATGAAATCATTTATTAAATATTCTCAATTGTGTTAAAAAACCTACTTTTGCGAACTAGTCCTAGGTTTTTTGTATAATCTCAAACAAACCACTGCAGTAATATTCTCTGGACTCTCTAGATCAATAATTATCAATAATAATAATAATAATAATAATAATAATAATTTTGTCATTTGGTTAGCTATAACAGGGTAATTTAGAAACTGGGTGTGGCCAATTATACCCAAAAGCCTATAAAATGTAAACAAAATCTCAAAACTTTATAAAACTTGGTGATAACATGTGTCAGATGACTCTTAACAAGTAAGCGTAGTTTCATGGAGATCAGACCATAGGTGAAGCTATAACAGTTAAAAAGCCTTCAGAAACACAATATTTCTATGGTAAATTGCCTCAAATTGCTAAAAAAAAATGCTCATATATTCTCACACACACTAGATCTTTATATCATATGATCGATCTCCTCATTCTGAACAACTTAGCCTCTGGGACTAAAGCTATCAATCAAACTGTTCATTAAATAGTTGAGATTGTTATTATAAAAAAAAAAAAAAAAAAAAAAGAAAAAAAAAACTACTTGTGTACTAGTCGTGGTTTTTAAACTCAAAATCAGTAAAATCAGTGCAGAACTATTCTCTAGACTCTCTAGGTCAATAATTATCAAAAAAAAAAAAAAATGTTGAACATTTGCGTTTAGACAAATATAAACCAGTCCTTTTATAATATGTTCTTTACATTGTGTACCTACAGCCTAAAATCCAAAAAAAAAAGCCCACATTGTCTCTCAAAACTGTGTAAAATGATGCATGATTTCATTCTAAACAAGCATGCAAACTTTAAGAAAAATTGGGCAAAAAAAATAAAAATAAAAAATAAATAAATGAAACTATAATAGTTATAAAGGTTAAACACAGTGTTGTATGAGAAATTGCATTTATAACCACTAGATGGCAGCGGAAGACCACTAATGGGCTCAATACATGCACTAAAACAATATTGTTCATAGATTTGATGGATTCATGCTTAGACATTATAAAATCACTGTTATAACATTTAAAATCACATTTAGTCATAGCTTACCATTTTGTTCATACAGACATCTTATGTTTTACAATTATGCCAAAATTATGATTACAGTGAAACCTGAAAATGACATAAAAACTCCTAAAAGACTTGCAGTAAGAATTGTGTCACCTATTGTTTGTGTCAACTATCTATATCTGCAACAAAATTTGTGTGCATGTATGTCTGTATATGTGTGTTTGGTTCTACGTGTATGTGTGTTTTTAAGAATGCTTATTGAGCATTAATATAATAGTTCAACCATTTCATTTTTGTGTGTATGTATCTGTGAGCCTATTCTCCGTTTTGGATGTCTTTTACTCTCAGCCATTAATCTAGGTTGGCATATACCCTTAAAACATACCACCTTAAAGTCCTTAATGTGCCTGAACCCCATAATTGCTGCTTGCAGCTATATTCTTAATTGTTTTTGTCTTGACTGGCCAAAGGTAAAATATCACATTAATTCACTGGATTTTGTGACTGAGTGCATGTTTCTGTGGTCCACAGTACATCTCACCATTCTTAGCAGGATTGAGCTCCAAGTTTTGTCTTTGTAATGGAACCAGCACACCCTCAGCCTGAAAGAGAAAGAGAGTGCTAACTACCCATGCTGCTCTAGTTTATCTACTGAAAATATGTCAAACATCTATTGATTATACGAATGACCAAGTGAACATCAGACGTACCACCACCTTCAGCGGCTTTCTCACTCCATCAGTGTAGATAGAATCATATGCTGAAGCTTTCACCTCAATCATGTGATTTCCCAGTGTCATGGGAATAATCACATATGACACGGATATGCTGGAGCCTTTGTCAACAGTTACTATCGTTCTGTATTTGCCTTTCTTACTGGCAGAGCTGCAGACATCTTCTGTCTCCATGAACTCCACACGCACCTGGTGAAAACAGGTGAATGAGACTAGACAAATATCTAGACAAAACTTCCTCCAAACTAAATGCATATAAACTTGATGTGAAATGTGTGATGATACTGTTTTAGCACAGAACAGTATCTTACACTTTTCTTCAGTTTGAGTCAAGATCAGCTCAGAGATCTAAGTGATTTGACTCCAGCAGAAATGTTTACAACAATGCTTATGGCTATAATGTACATAAAAAATGAATTTATTTTTAATATTAAATCTGATCTACCTTCTGCTTCTTTGGGGTGTAGTTGTGAATAATGGCCCTGATTTCCAGTTGTTCACCACGCACAGCTGAGTAAGGCATCTTGAGGTCAATGAAAAGGCTTTTAAAAACAACAATCTCCTCAGGTTCTGCCACACAGATGCCTTTGAGGAGGAACACAGACACACACATAAGTTCTTAAAACAGCAGATCCTGGATGCTAATGTTGTTTTCCAGAGCATGTATTCTGGGTTTGCAGCTCGCCTTACCAAGTGTTGGTGACAGACTGATAGCCAAGATCTGCCAGGTAGTGATAGAGTCTTTCAAGTAGATCGCCTTTTCTTTGGTTGGTATTTCACTGGAATATGCAATATATATGAGAAATTACAAATATGGAATATGAGAAATCACAAGTAAAGCTAGAAACTGTTGAAGAAGAGTTCAAACACTTGTTTACCAGCCTGATAAAGCACCATAAGCTGACTTATGTTTTACCAGGACAAGGTTCAGATGTTTATTTATTTTTTAAATAAAAGCACATTCAATACTATTGTACTTCACTAATACTTACCTATTAACATTTATCTATTAACTCTTAGTGGATGTTATTTCATGTTGTTAAACATTCTAGAGTGAGCCACATAAAATGCATAAAATAAAAGATAATAGAGAAATAATGCATGCTCATTTTCAGAGGAAGTCATGAACTTGTCAGCTGAGATCATGCGATTGTCTAAGACTTATCTAAAGGTCTCCAAATCACCATTTGTCACATAGATCAATCTCCTCCCAAAGCCAACTCTCAGGGAACTGCGTTCGTGACACGATCTCTTCAGATTCAGTATAATAGTCATCATCATCATCACCTGTTATAGCAAATCAAGAAAAAAAAAAAAAAAAACAAGGGAAAAACACATCAGATAATCTAATCAAATAAATTTGATCATTATTCTCTCTGGTTACTATCCACTTTCACTATTATCCATAAATACTACTTTCCAAACCACCCAAGACTCAAAATACTATTGTCAATCACTGCCACCAGATCCTTGTCCAAGTGAGAATCTGATGGTTCATTCTCAATTTATTTCATGCATTGAAAGCACCGCACAAGCTAGCAGAGCCATCAGTTCATATACTTACTGCGAGCCAGAACCATCTCCTCCACTTCATCCTTCATGTCCTTGTGGGTTTTCATCTGGTTGCAGCAGTGCAGGAAGGCATCAACACAATCTTTTCCATCGGCTATGTACCTGGATCTTCGGTCACACGTGTAGCCAAGCTTATTCTCCCTCATCCCATCAACACAGCACTGTTTCAGTTCACCGGAGTATTTTTCAGCTGAGAAGACAATGTTAGTGTAGAACAATGAGGTGAGTATGAGAACTACAGAAATCCCTAAAACATGAAAACGTGTTTGAGAACTGAGCTGACCTAAATAAAAAGGGTGTAAGGGACCATTTGAAATACTGCATTTGTTTCTAATATAAGAAGCATGTGTGAATTGTGTTATGAAACAACAACGTTTATATAATTTAACTTGTAATTTGATATTTTTTTATGTCTTTGTGTCTTGATTTGTGTGTATATTGTAACCGGAAGTAGCGAATGCTTGTGTTGAAAAGGTCCTTCTCAGACACCATAGTGATCAGGTGGCCTAAATCAGCCTAATGGGATGACGGTAGGACATGAATGGGAGACGCTGATTATGTGAGCCTAGCATCAATTTGAAATGAATTTGACGCACGTCTGATGATGACGAAAGGATTATATTTGATTTGCATTCCTTGGTGAGCGTAGTGACGTATGTTGATAGTTATTAAAGAAATCCATGTATGAAGAAATGTTTGTGGTGCAATGTAATGTGTCGTTTGTGGTGCAAATTTATGTAATTTAATATTTTTAGTACTCTGTGTTTGAATCGTGAATTCTTGCTATTTGTGTAAGGTAATATAGTTTGGTGCTGTGAGTTGCTTCAAGGTGTATGGAATGTATCAATGTGTTGTGTAAAGTGCAACGTGAATAAACATGACATGTATTGTCTAGAGTGCTGAGCTGGTGCAAACATGTACATTACTATAATCTCGTGCTTTCTTAACTGCTGTTTTCTCACCAGTCAATTTTTGTGCTATTCTGTTTTTGGGAGGAAAGCATGCAGCACATGTTTACATATTAATTACTCCTAAGCAAAGAACAAATATAGTATATCAGGGACTTAAGAAAAAGCAGAATATCCTTTCTGGTTTGAATTGTAAGAGCAAAATCTGAGTAAATGTAGCTTCTCACCCAGTGTACTAGTGATCTTCAGGAGACTCTCAGCTCTTCGTCTTCTCTTTGAAGGTTTGGGACACTCAGGCACTAGAGGACAATTCATTTGAATTAATTGTTTTATTGTAAAAAAAATACTTGGGTGATGTTAAAGAAATTGAGAGCAATAAGACATATTTAGTAAACTTAATCCAAGTATATACCAAAACCACAGAACTAAAACATGGGGAGACAAACAAGAGAAAAGTTACAGTACAACATTCAAGATCTGACCAAAGACAAAAGAATCAAAGGGACAAAGTACATGTGAGAAAAAAAGAAAACTTGCTACTGTAAGACTAAGAATTCTACACATATGATGCCTCAGATTTAAAGCGAAAAGTATACACTTAATGGGATTAAAAATGCCTTAGTTGAAGGACAGCTAAGTTACCCTTGGAAATATCTTTGTCTAGTGAATAAAACTGTAGAATGAGATGATAATAATAATAATAATAATAATAATAATAATAATAATAATAATAATAATAATAATAATAATAATAATAATAATAATAATACCTGTTCTGATGTTGGTGCCTCCTGCAGTGTTGGACTGAAACATTAGACCTGCATCAGTGAAAACCCCCATACAGTCCCTCCCACCTCCTGCTGTACAGCCGGTGTCATGCTTCTCTATGACGTCCCAGATCTAGAGGTGCAAAAAAAGACACCAGTTATGTATGTTTTAGGCCAAAAACATCATGTTGCACTGTGAAGTTTGAAGAAGATCCTTCACCTGAGTCTGAGTGAGTCTGTTCTTATTAAGGACTTGCACAGCCTTGTCAACCACCACCAGACCAACTTTAGCTCCAGGATCTCCAGTTATTTCCAGCGTGACCTCATCTCCTGTGTCATAGGTATTCATCTTGTCCTTCACCTTAACCTGGAGCTGTAATTAAAACAAGAGATGATGTGTCAGAAAAACAGACCAAGTTGACACATCAGCTACTTCTTGTGATGGTTGACCCACCTTTCCCATGCAAGTGTCTTTCACATCGACCCAGACTGAGTCAGACACCACCTCTAATGACCCCACATGGTAATAAGCCACAAAGCGGAAGGATGGCACCATTTCTTTGGTTACAGGCACAGCCAGAGACACTAAAGATTGTCCTCTTCGCTTAAACCTGTCTACGCTTACAATCTGACCTTTACTTAAGATCTGAAAAGGAAGCAATGAGCAAAAATATCTTTAGCAACTTTGTATGGTTTCAAACACAAGCTGTGGTAGTAATCAAACATAGATGTAATTAACTGATACATTTGTCATGCAGATGAATAAGAAATAACCATTATCTTTACCATGTATGTGTAGTCTTGATCTTTGACTCCTGGACTTTGTCCAGTGTTCAGAAAGACTTTCATTGAATCACCCATCTGAAGCTCAGCAGCATCAATACCAATGTGCAGGTAGTTCTTCTTGGAGGCATCTTTGGGAATGTAGGCATGAGCTGTCATCTTCTTCACTGCCTGCTGATTGTCTCTTAATTGTGGATCTTTGGTCTTTGCCTAAAAAAAAAAAGAAAGAAAAAAGCATGCTGATCCACACAGACAACAAATAAACGTAAATAAACAGCGTATTGCATGCCTTATTATGCCTTTATGCCTTATTGCAGGTCTTACAGTGATCTCTTGTGTAGAAGATCCTCCTAGAGTGTTGACTGTAACCTTCGCAATGCCGTTGTGTTTTGTTTGACCTTTGACAGTCCCCTGACTGCCCACCACTTCTACTTCCACATTTACAGCAGGCGTCTGGTCAGGATTTGTTACATAGACCTTTTATAAAACCCAGGCCAAAACAAGAGTGATTTCTGTTAATAAATTGATGAAACTGTTGCTCAGTTTCTATAATCCTTCAGGTTCTCAACTATCTTGTCAATGTTTTATACCGAGACGTCGAAGGGCATTCCAGGTTTGAAGAATTGTGTTGTTTTTTTGAAGTGGATGGAGTACGGTGATGTCACAATCTGAATACCTCTCCTTTCTGCTTCCACCATTTCACTGCCTGAAACACTCAAACGATTAGCTTCTCATATTCAGTCACACACATGCATGTAAACATGCATACAGATGTACAGTATCTGTTGAGTCTTACCACTTTCTGTTAAAACACTGACAGAAACATAGATTGATTGTCCAACCAGCTGGTTAATGTTTGGAAAGGTCTTAGTGATCATCCCACTGGTCAGTTCTGCAATACCCTCTCCTCTAATGATCTATTCATATGAGAAAGAAACACCAGTCTACAAGATGCAGTAAACAGCTTTTTAATTTCTTTTTTAAACTGTCCTCTAAATGAGGAGAAATAGGTCTGATCCTAACTTGGAAGATGTTTAATGTCTCTCACCTGTACTTTTTGCAGAGATGTAGGAATACTTATTTTCTTCTCACCGTTCATCACACCAAACACCACAAACGCATTTCCATCCACCTTCTGTCCAAACAGGTACCTATAAAAGCACATTCAATTTCAGCTGTAAATACTGATTACTAGTTAAAATTAACTTCAGTTAGTGTAACTTAACCATGTCTAGTTGATTCAGTCATATTAAAAATAAGGAAACACTTAATCATCACAATATAACACCAAGTCAGTTAAACTCCAGGGATATCACTCTGTTCAACTGACCCTTTGCAAAGACCTGCCCACCTTAGTTACTGTTGCTATGTCTGACAAGGCATGCTGTTCTCCCAGCACACATCATCTTCTCACACAATGAAAAATGTGACCCGTCACGGAAACCAGTGACACAAGTCGGCAGCACAACTTTCAAACAAAATGAGAAAGAAGCATATTTTTTTTTTTCAAAATTGGTGATTTTCGTTTTTTTTGCAGAATCTGTTAGTTGAGATCACGAAGAAGCCTCTCCGTGTTTGAGATAGCAGTATTGGTATATTTAAAAGCGTACATTTTGAGGTTGAAATCGGCTTGTTTTTCGGAGATTCTAGCACGCAGTAGGGGCGTGTCATTGTCTGTGTGTGTTTCTGGATAAGCTGGCATTTGTTTCTTTTGTTATTGCCCCCGCCCTCCAAGGGAAGCGTGGTTACTTATTATGCAGCACTCTGGCCGGCTCTAGCTGATATCAAAATTCAATGAAGATGGACGCCGCAAAGATTATCACAGACAAGTTGAACTGTGGCCATTACACCGAAAATGTTTTGAAGTACTTCTTCGACAAGCCGGATGCTTATGAACAAGTGCTCACTGATTCTGAAGACGATCTGAGCGACGATGAAAGCGGCATAATAAGACTGAATAATATCCCTAATCTACAACTGAGCAAAGATGAAGACAAGGAAGAATGTATCGGACTGGCTTCAGACGATTTGGACCGTAAGATATCAGAGGCTATATCGATAGTAAAATTTGATGGGGATAAAGACAGAGAAATGGGGAAAATCCGTAACTTTGACTGTAAGTGCTACACGAGGAGAAAAGAGAACTCTCTCTGCATGGGAGACAGTCCTGTAGCCAGAAGCTTTCTCCAGACATTATGTACAACATAGGACTGGATTCTTTAGCTGTGGAAAAAGAGTGGCAGGACATGCGAATCATTGGACATTTAGAGGCAAACAGACGCACAGTGCAAACTTCGGAGATGGTTACATCCACAAAGAAGACCCCGACAAAGAGAAAGTTTGCCCGAACAACTTATTTCATTGGAGGCAACGAGATCTGCAAGAATACTTTTCTGTTTCTTATGGGTTGAGTTTCCATAAACATCAAAGTTTGTCGTTTTGTGTTCATTCTAAGAACACGTACATGTTATCTCATGTTTAGTCCATGTTTAGACCTTAGGTCCGAATTTTCTCGTTGCGTCTGTCGTTGCTATGCAACCATGCAGCTTTACAGGGGGAGCATTACAGGGGGTATGGCTTATATAAATGAGCCCTATTGTCACTCCCAGTAGATGAGAACAGGTGAGAACTGCACAATCTTAAGAGGCCATTTTCTCCCTTTTGAGCTTTTTTGAGTGCCTACCTTCAAATGGCCACAACTTCTCCAAATATTATCAGATTTCCGAAAAAATTCAAATAAAAAAAAAAAGAAAATCAAAATACCCAGAATCATCATCTTCAACTTTGCAGCCGACTGGCTAGTCAGAATCATCATCTTCAACTTTGCAGCCGACTCAAACTCAGAAAACAGTCATCCTTTCTTCTATAACTCTTCCAGCTGCGCTGAAAGCACGCTCGCTTCTGCTGCTGCTGTTGGGGACACTGAATGCCATGGAAGCCAGTCCTGACTCGTGGTAGCCTGGTCTCAATTTGTTTCCACCAGTGCAGTGATTATGAATCAGTTTCACCTGCTTTGGTGAAAATGAAAGTGACAACCTGTGCACTGGAGAGGCAACAGCAAGACAAACCCAAAAAAAGGGAATGGTTTAGCAGGCAGTGGACACAGACAATCGCTCTCCCCTTACCCTTCCTGTCTGACTTGTCTCTAGTTTTGTGTTTTGTTAGGGTCCTTCTCACTATTTGTAGAAGGACTGCAAGACTGGTATCTGCTACTTTGTGCAAGGAGGAACAGGAGAGGCACTGCCAGAGCTCTCTGAAATGACCTCCAGCAGACTACTGGTGTGCATGTTTCTGACCAAACTGTCAAAAACAGACTTCCTGAGGGCGGCATGAAGGCCTGACATCTTGTAGTGGGACCATTGCTCGTAGTCCATGACCATGGCATTTGTCCGAGGGTAGTTCCGCCACTGGCACTCCATTCTTTTCACGGATGAGTGCAGGTTCAGACTGAGCATGTGACAGACATGAAAGTGTCTGGAGAAGCCATGGGGAATGTTATGCTGCCTGCAACATCATCCAGTGTGACTGGTTTAGCGGTGGGTCAGTGATGGTCTGGGGAGGAATATCCTTGGAGGATTGCACTGACCTCCACAAACTACTCAACAGTACTCTGCCATTAGGATCTCTCTACAAGGTTATGTATCAGAGTATCTGAAACCGCCAAGTAGCACCACATAATTTATTTATATAGTACATTTAAAAAAAACAATACTTGAACGAGATCCCCCATGATACCATCTGCCATCTCCTCAGGAGCATGGTTAGATATTTTCGGGAGTGCATACAGGCATGTGGGGGCCAAACACACTACTGACTTATATTAGAAGTTGCTTTGATAAAATTTGTGTAAGTTCGATCAGCTTGTAATTTAAAGTTTTTACTTTGATTTTCAGTGCGATTTTGAATCCAACCCTCACTAGGGTGAAGATTTTGGTTTCTACTGACCATTGTCACATTGCTTTGTTCTCAATGAATTACACAGTATATGTAAGTAAAGAATTTCATTTATGGAGATCCAATGTGTGACCTAAGTGTTCCCTTATTTTTTATTATTATTATTATTGTTTTTTGAAGTGCACTATATATTATTCATGAATTAAACAAGATCAATAAATGGTGTAAAAAAAAAAAATGTTAGTTCATAAAACATAACGCATAAATGACCTTAAGTTAAAATATGTTACTACATATTTTTCAGTGCAGATCTACTGGTAAGTGACTGACACAATAGAAACAATGTTCATACTACCAGTAAAAAAGAGAATGAACCACAACTCAAAAAATTGCCTTTTGAGAAAAAGATGAATGTCTTTGTTACTTTGGAGGTTATACTATCTCAACACAGGAATAACAGGACACATTTTTTTTTCCTTTTTTTTTTTTTTTTTTTTTTTTGTGGTTTACACATTTATTTTAAATCAAAACATTGACACTGTAAATTAATTTTCAATACAATGAAGCAGAATATATTTTGTCTTACTTGGCTTCTATGTCGACTGTCAGACTCGGATCACCCACATAGAAGAACGACTTACTGGGCTTTAATTTCACTTCAAATGTTGGAAGTACTAAAACCAAATCAGACACACAAATAAAAAAAACATTCTTTGACTTATCAAATCCTTACACCAAAAGAGTTTGTTGACACAGGTCTTACCATATTCTTTGACCTCAAAGTCTGCAGTAAACTTCTTCTGAGGAGTGTTTGAGAACAGTGTGACCACCTTCCAGATCCCAGGACTGAAACAAACAGAACACATCCAGAATCATGCACATGAAAACAGGTGATAACAGAGTTTTGCTGCTGTTTATTGATAAATGATTAGATATTGTCCTGAAGCAGACACCATATACAAAAACACATTAGAAAGTTCTCAGGTTGAATAGCTTCAGTCCTGACATTGTTTAACACACCTGGCAATCTCAGGAATGGGATATTTTCCAGACTTCATTCCTTTGACTGGAAATATCTTCTCTGATGAAACTGTGATGCCTTGAGGATTCTTTAGAAACACAGAAATCAGCATTAATGCTGTGACTGCTGAGATCGGCAATGAAATAATGCTCATACTGATTAAATGTCATTAATGAGTGTGTGTGTGTGTGTGTGTGTGTGTGTGTGTGTGTGTATGTGTGTTTTTTTTTTTTTTTTTTTTAAAAAACAACAGTGTTTACCATGATTTCCACTGTGATTCCAGACTGACTGAGTGGTTCCAGGTTGGGCGTCAAAGAGAAAATCCTGTACTGAACTGCAAAAGAGGTCAAAGCAGAAACTGGAACACTTTGTTTGAAAGTTTAATGTTTTATTATTATTGTTGTTGTTGTGTGTTAAATGTGTTAAAATGACACCATAAATAGTTCACAATAACTAGGCTAGTAATAACTAGAACAGTTTAGTGTATCTTATATTCCAACATATACTATGCTTTTTTAAACTTAGCTTAAGATGATTTGACACACAATGTAATTCATAGTCACTTAAAGACATCCAAAATAATTTCAGTCTAAAAATAAAATAAAAATCTCACATTTTTAAAAAGTAAATACACCCATTTTGTGGAACCACCTAGAGGCCACTGACCCTCCAGATGTGCTACTGTAAATTTTAATTGCTAGTATATTGTGCACATGCACTGGGGATGTCAACGAGCAATGTCACTGAGCAGTTTAATTTTGGGCTGCATGCAGCTCATGCACAAAACATGTGCACTTGGCTGTGAGTGACGTAATGGGGCTAGATCTTTTGTGAAAATTATTCACTAACATACAAATTACACATTTAATGTGATCCGAACTTTAAAAGTACATTTAAACAGAAACAATACAAATTTCTTTTGTATTGAAAATGTACACACAATCTTTATGATGCCATGCTGATGTAACACATTTAAAGTTCACATTGTGCATTAAAGGGATACTCCACCCCAAAATTAAAATTTTGTCATTAATCACTTACCCCCATGTTGTTCTAAACCCATAAAAGCTCAGTTCATCTTCGGAACACAATTTAATCATACCTGTGCTAGCAGGTGTGTAGATGGGTTTGTCTGTTTGTACAAATATATATCCAGACTGGAATGAGACCATGACCTCTTTCTCCAGAGTGACGGATGGAAACTGAGCTTGCAGATACACATACTGCTTCTCCAAAGGATTGTCAGAGAAGTAGTTCTGATCATCAGGGATCTAAATAACAGAAAATGAATTAGTCCCCTGCCAATTTGGAATAAATAAAAAGGCATTTTACAAATTAAATTGTTTAATTGTAAATGATGCATCACATATATGCTTACACAAGCAAAAAAAAAGTATATCAAAGTGGTGTCACCTTTATATCTTTAATGATTTGGAAGTTGTTGTCTGCAGTCAGTCTCACTGATTGAGAAAGTATCTCCCTGTCTTTTTTGGGGTGGTTCTTAACTATGATCTTCACTTCGATAGCTGCTCCAGAGTAATCCTGAGCCTCCACAAACACGTTCTCTGAGGAACCCACCCTCAGCAAGTTAGGAGCTGACAGAACAAATCTGAGGAGATCAAATCAGAGCGTTTGAGAACAGATCTGTTAGTGCCTCCATGAACAAACAGTGAGTTTGATACTCACAGCGGGTCACATAGTGTGAGGAGCGGTGAGAAGAGAAGAACGACAGTCAGAAACAGCAGCTTCACACCCATCCTGTCTGTCTGTGTGTCTCTTCCTGTGAGCATCTGTGAACCTGCGACAGCTCAGATTTATACCTGCCTCCACGACCCCGAGTCCAAACTGCTCTCTCTCTTTGACACTCCTCTTCCCATCATGGCGATTAGGCAACACGTTTGGGAAGGGGTGGATCATGGATATATTTTTTGTGCTATTTCCAAAAAGAGGACAAGAAGCTCCAATAATCGTATAAAATATTGTGTTTATTGATATGTTTGTGTGAGGAAAAAAAAAAACCCTAAATGAAGAAGCTGTGCATCTCAATATCATTTATATGTGTCTCCTACTATTATTTTTTTATGCATGCTATTATGCATGCCATATGTACACAAACCCAATAAATGACATATTCAGACTATTATGGTTGCAGCTCACAAATGTACTGAACTAGAGGCATAACTGTCTGTTTGAAATGAATACGTTTGGTTGTTTGCATTCCAAGTCCCAAATAATAAAACTCCCAAATGAAAATTTTTATTGAACAAAATGTCAACTGTATGTCTGAAATCCACCGCACTCATTCAACTTTCCACAATGAACTACTGAATATTAAATAAAACTATTGATGTGCTCTTCCTTTCTTTATAGAAAGCTGTAGAAACAGAACTGATGTCAAAATGTTGTGGAACTGGGTGCAGTTTTGTGTAACAGACAGGAGACTTATAAAGAGCTTGAAGAGTTAATTTCAGTTGCTTTCAGAATCAGAATCAGAATGATTTCCCGTAAATGATTGCGCTTGTTGTGTAAATTCAACCTTTGGTAAACTGGCAGCTGCTCTGTTGATCTTTTAGGGGTCCAGAGAACTACTGAACAGAAGGCCTATGTTGTCATGAAAAATGAATAAATGTAAGCTGCGCTGGAATGAGATTTGCTGAATGAATTTTAACTTGAGTAACAACATCATCTTTCCTCTAGAATACACACGTTATTATTGCTATTTCGTTAAAATAAATGTTAATGATAATTAAGAAAGTATGTCTTTCTAATCTCAGGTTGCTCCAGTGAGAATGACACTGTCAGTTGGGGAGAGGGGAGTGTTGTGACACATTTTGTTAAACATCTTTAACAAACGTCTGAAGCATTTCTATTCTGTGCTTTTATGAACCTTACTGATGATTGGATAAGTATTCAAACTCTTAACTTGTTACTTAGCTGAAGCACATTAACAGCCACAAGTTGAACAGATAATCTTGTTTTTCACAGTCTGGGGGTCCTTTTATTTTGTTTATTTATTTATTTTGCAAATTCCAAGTGTGTTTCCATGTGTCTTCACTGAGGAGAGGATTGAGTTTGGCCACACCAGCATAAAGCCCAGATCGGTGGAGTGTTGCAGCAATGTTTGTCCTTCTATAGGTATAATGTATAAATATATAAATTGATAAAAGATTGCAACATTTTAAAATTCCCACATTTCTCCTGCAATATTCTAAAATCTCAAATTGGTCAAAACAGTCTAACATAGAAAGGGCATGTTGGGTTATAGAAAGGGAGATGTTATATAGGTGCTGCAAGTTGAATGTTATGATTTCACTATATTAGTGAGCTGGCCCTCACAAGAACAGCCAAATCTGTACATACAGATATGTAAAAGATAATGAACAGTCAGCTGGGCAGTATCACAAAATAAACACCTAAAGTTATCAGGATTTGTATAACCCTTAAAAAAAAAAAAAAAAAAAAAAACTGTTTTGGTATGATGATAATGATATTGACTTTTAATTTTTAATATATTTTTCATTTTAGGACATTGAATATAAGTAAATTATAATTTAGAATAGTTCAGTGGTTCTGCCAATACAAAAGAGTCCATTACAACCATTACAGCAAAAGATGAAAACTGCAATAATAATAATAATAATAATAATAATAATAATAATAATAATAAAAAAAAAAAAAATAATAATAATAATAATAATAATAATAATAATAATAATAATAATAAATAAATAAATAAATAAATAATAGTAAAAATTCATTAATTAATGTCAACTTCCTGTCCGCTAATCTACAACAGGTCTCCCATTTGATATTAATTTTGGAGTTAACTATATTTTGAATAATAATAATAATAATAATAAAGTCCAATTTGCGAACAATTTGTGAGATAATTTTACTGTATAGAATCCGCAAACGCATCCCTAAATTTCCTACATGATGTATAGAATAATAATGATATATATAATAATGATATATATATATATATATATATATATATATATATATATATATATATATATATATATATATATATGTATCATTATTATGAATAATATTGATATATATGTTATATAATGATATCATTATTATAAATAATACTGATATATATATCATTATTATGAATAATATTGATATATATGTTATATAATGATATCATTATTATAAATAATACTGATATATATATCATTATTATTCTATACATCATGTAGGAAATTTAGGGATAAGTAAGTGTGAACGCGCGCTTTGGATAAAAAAATGGGCGTTGATTCTTGAGCGCGTTTCACCTGAGTTTCATGAGAGGAACAGGTAGAGCGAGTTGACGCGCTTCCGGACGCAGGTGAGAGAGCAGCCGTCATGAACGCGTGGATGAAAAAGAAAAGCGGCTGCCTCGCGCTCTTCGCTTGGACGCTGAGGTCTTGATCTTTTGGGATTAAAAATAATAACAAGAACAGTTCCTCCACGGGTATCACAGCAGTTTCTCAGGTGAGCGGAGTTTCTCTTTCAGTCGGTGGTTGTTCGTCTCAGTGTGTTTTGAAAACAGCTCGTCAAACCGGCTTCGCCACCGGCATTCCGTGACTGACTGACTGACTGACTGACTGTCTCATCTGATAAAGCTCACCTCACTCCAACCCAGCCGCTGCTTGCTCAATACAGTACTTCCAAACTCGGAAGTCAAATAATCTGTGAAGAATTGATCATCAGTAACGAAAGTTCCATATAAAGCAAATATCAGGTGACAGTTTGGTACTTTAATATAGGGCAGTGTATTGAACACCATGGTATTATCGTGCGTGAGGGATGTAATGTGACTGTGAGGTATGTCTAAATTAACCTTTGTTTCTTATGATCTTACATAGTTCATTGTAAATCTCAGGTGAAATGTTTGATATTAGTTTTGTAAATTAAATCGTGTTTGTGTGTGAACTCGCCAGGATTCACTTTAGAAAGTTGATTAAGCTCCGGAAACATCATTATATATATATATATATATATATATATATATATATATATATATAAATGTAAATTCTTATATATATATATATTTTTTGTATTTAAGTGTGTTTACCCAAAAATGTAAATTCTGTCTGTGACATATTTTGAAGAATTGTACTTGTTCAAATGGATGGGCACTGAAGGTTTCATGCTTCAAAAGGACACAAAAACACCATTAGTAAATAGCATCATGTGCTGTATTTCCACGTCTTTCAGAGTCAAAAATAGTTCAGATTAAGGAAAAGACACCAGTTTAGTTCATTTACTAAAAGCCATACAGCTTTGGAACGACTTGAGGGTGAGTTCAGTTCATGTTCAGCTGTGTGTTAAGTTTTTTTGTGGATGTCCTTGTAGTTGTAGGTTAGCGTTGTTCTCCCAGACTAATAATTAACCCCATCAGTCCACAGCCGAACAGTAGACTCTTTTGAAATTATCTTCTCATCTGTGAATGTGTTTGTGAACTGTAGGAATTCACCTCTTGTTTTTGTCTTCCTCCTCCACTAGGTTAAAGTTCCCTTCCAAAATGTAAAAGGATGACCACTGTGTAGTCACAATTAACCAGGTACTTTGCTCTCTCACAAACACACACACACAAACACTTGGATACTCACATCTTGTGTCTTCTTGAACGGACACACCCTCGGACCACTGTTAAAAAGATATTCTCAGTCTGTGTTTGTTTTCACATGTGCATGTGTGGAGCATCATGAGTTCGGAGAGCGTGTCGGGCCTGTTCATGCCGGTGTTGTTCCTGCTGACTCTGGCCTTGGTTCTGTTCTCATGCGTCCTCCGTAAGAGGCAGCAGATGGAGGGATCATACCAGCCCAGCGCTGAAGAGCACAAACAAGCCAAGAACCACGGAGTCGAGAGACCCGGGCTAGCTCTCCCGCTGCCCAAAGAGGAGAGACTTATCTGAACGATGCTGAAACCACACACCAGTTTAGGTTGATCAGGTAGACCTAAACAGAACTTTCATCATAACATAATTTTGATATTTATGTGGAGTCCACACACATGTGCAGTCCTGACAAACAAGTGAAGGGTCATGGATGGAGAACCTTTGAAGTGGTGGTGGGTATTTATTTGGCATTTTTGAGAGAGAGGTGAGAATGCTTTCACATCGCAATGCACTGCTAATGCTGACAAATCCATCCAAGAATGCATGAAGAGGTTTTGCTATCACACTTGGGGTATCCGAAGACACTGGGAAGTGCATTTACCAAAAGTAAAAGAGCCAGATGGTTTACATGGACAGCCCAACCAGTTTGACTTTGTTTACTTCATCTGTACTTTGTTTACTCACCTGAGAGTCTTTATGAAGGAGTCACATGGCAGCTTTACCTCCAAAACAGTTTACCACTGTCATACTGAATAGTTCAAATGACCAAAAGTGAATGTTATGTTGTAGTTTTATTTTTTATTTTTTTCAAAGGTGGAGAGAAAAATATATACTGCACTTTGCCAAATGTTTTGTATTAGACTTGCATTTCTGTACTGTCTGTAACATCCATACGTGTTGATCATAACGTGATGCAGTGACTGTGTATGATTAATTAAAATGCATCTGTGAGTAAACAACCTTGTCCTCAGTTTCATTCGAGAGTTTTTGGTTTTGGCTGTGTCAATATTTGCTCTGAGTAAGCAGCTGGTGCTTTGCGCTCTCTGATAAGGTCTTTTATAAATGATTAAATATATTTGTATAAAAAAGCGTTGGACTTTATTTATTGGTCAGAAATGGTGCATTTATCAGTTTATTTTGATAACATACTGCATTTAGCTACAATGAAAGTTAAAATCGACCTGATTTACTTTAATGCACGTTCAGTGTACATTATTCCAAAAGGAAAAGCAATCCTTCACCAAACTGGAATGACTTGCATTGCCTTTGAATCGATATTGACTGATGTCAGTGTTAAGTTTTAACAAACAGGTGCATGAGACAAATAACCTTCCACAATCTCAAAGTTCAGTATGGAACACCTATCGAACTTGACTCTGCAATGTTGCCTCACAAGAATCAAAATATGGTGCAAGTGTTGTATCATGTAGGCTTGTAATTGACATTCTAAAAAAGTCATTTTCAGTCCTTCAGTATAATTTCGCTTCAGTATGCTTGATTTGTGATGATCTAATGTTCGAATCTCTTCTTCAGCTCTGAGACCTTAACGGGAGCCTGGGTTTGTTCTTCTGGTGTTGATGAAACGGGTGATTTCATGCTTTGTTCTCCAGTCTGCAGGCCCGTCATTGATCCCGCATTGATTTTGTGGGTCCTGATGGGAGTTTTTAGAGATTTATCCCACTCTCGGGAACCAGAAGAGTCAGCCGAGGACTGAAACAGAGCTACGGTAGACAAAATATTTGGTGATAGAGGTTCAATTCTCTTCTTATCTGGCTCTTCTCTTTTGTCTATCTTTACACTGTGAGAAAAAGTGGCGGTAATTCCTTCATTTGTTGGTCCGTTTGAGCCCAAGTCATTTGTCATCTTATGCTCTTTCAGAAGTTCATCTTTGTCATGTTGCATCCCTGTCCTCTCTGTACCTACTGTCTCGGTTTCCAAGCTTTCCTCCATTGTTCCATTCATTTGTCCATCATTTTTCAGCCAGCTGTCATTTTGCTGCTCCTGAGAACCCACTTCGGGATCCAAAGAAGCATCTTCTAGAATTTGTAGATCTGAACACAGATTTTCCCCTAACTCGGTCAAGTCTTTCTCTAATTCGTTAAGCTCATTTTCTGGCCTGTCAATCAGGACATCAGGCTCCTCCCCCTCATCACCAGGCCCCTCCTCTAGCTCCTCCCCCCAGCTCACAAGACTTCCGCTGTTTCCAAAAGAGGGACTTAGACTCTCCTGACTTGGATTGGTCAGACTTTTCTGAAAGAGAAATGAAATGGTGAGAGTGTGGCTTTTTCCACCATTTCAAAAAGTTTTCTAAAACAGCAGTCAGGTAATACTGACACAACACTAATTCAGTTAATTAGTGAAGCCTTTCTTGTTCATGTTGTTTTCATGCAGCAAAGCCATTTTATTTCCTCAGTTCACCTTAAATATGTTTGGAATGATTACTTTGCATTTTAGTCATTAAGTATTTAACCCTTATGGTATGTTGTAGCTGAATAACAATGTAATGGCTTCCTTCTTCACCTTTTAGAAAAAAACAAAAAACAAAACAAAACATATTTTGGAAATAAGATGTTGGACTTTAAAATAACCGGTATTATACTGTTGAAAGCCACATGACTTTTTATCCAAAAGACACTAGCAGAGGATCTCCATGAATTGCTACAGTTATGTTGTTAACTGATTCAATCTTATTTATGTATTTATATTTTCCATTTGTTTGAATTAAGTAATTTTGATTTGTAATATATATTCAAAGTTCTGGCTTGAAACTCTAGATGGCGCAGTCCAATAGATCTAAGTCAATATGACATGACATCATTATCACATGGCACAGCTGATTGGTTCTCTCCTGTAGTTGTAGCCTATGAGCTCGCTGCTCAACATTTAAATAACTGGTAGCATTTGCTGTAGCAGTGTACTTCAGAAACCCTCCACCTTCCCCAGCTCCACCTGTATAGATATGCTGTGGGGTGCTAATACATAGTATGGGGGTTATTCATATATGTTATTCCTTACATGCTCACAGCAGCATATTGTGGATGTTAGGGTTAGGTCATAGCAAGTCTCAGTACTTGCTCTGCCGCAGCAGTAGCAGTGTAGTAGATTCCCCCAAGACCAAATACATTAACATTGTCATGTACATTACCATGCAAATCACTCTGACAGTTGTCATGACAGAAATATATATTTCTACTACTAGTAAATTACTACTAAATTAATTACTAATTTGTAATTTGCTTTTAGTACTTCCTGATTTGGCAACTTTAGCTGATTTAACTGTTACAATGTTTGAAGGTGTTTAACATGTAATGGTTTCCTCAGTTAGTGTAAAAATGCATACATTATTAAACTATTGATATTAAATCAAGCAGAAATGGAAATTTAAAAAAGGGCCCATTTTCCATTGTAATATAGACATGCCTTTTAGCAACAATTGCCTAGTTCCCATACAATTTCTTCTAATTATTAGAAGAAATGTTGCTATTTACTATTATAAGAGCTATTCTATGTAAAAAATCATGTGTGAAAAATATTCCACCATTATAATGCATACCATACAGGGCTAAATATCTTCTGATTGTTCTGCCAGTGTTGTAAAGACTTGAAATGTGCTCTTAAGGCTGAATGCAACTTGTTTGTTGCAGGTTATGGCAGGCGCCCCGTCCAGCACCGTTTAGATGTAATGTGTAAGAGGACCCAGGCCTTACATGTGAGATGAATTCACTGCTGTCGGAACTGAAGAGGTCGAGGCTGCGTGTGCCGTACAGTAAACCTGGCTCTCTGGAGCTCTGGGAACTCAGTGTGTCGAAGATCTCACCGAGCAGGTCCATCTCCTCTGGGTCAGCCAAAAGAGAGAGATCATCCTCTTCCTGTAAGTCGCTGGTGCCAGAGCACTGCTCAGGACTTTCTGTTACACTGGAAAGGGAAATGCATTGTAAAAAAATAAATAAATAAATAAAACGGCAAGGCGTCCATGCATCTGTGTCCTCTCATCTCACCTGTCCTCATAGGTGGTGTTGTCATCCTCTGTCTGTTGTTCATTGCCCTGGTGGCTGGGATGCTTGCGTGTCGGCCGGCGTGGTCGAGACTGAGAAACAGCAGCACAGAAAGTGTAGAAAACCGTACCATATTTACAGAGTAAAGTGAATCTGTGGTATTGTGGTTGAACACAAGGTGGTGCCAAACTGCATGAATTATATACATTAGTCCAGTACACAGCATATAGTAGTCAGTAAGTTCAAAAAAAGAGTAATTACTTAACAAGGTTGCATTAAATTGATCAAAAGTTAAGATATTTATAATTTTATAAAATATTTCACATAAATACTGTTCTTTTGAACATTTTTTATTCATCAAAGTATACTGAAATATAAAATATATCAGGGTTTCCACAAAAATATAAAGCAGCACAACTGTTTTCAACACTGATGATAATCAGACATTTCTTAAACAGCAAATCAGCATATTAGGATGATTTCTGAAGAATCATGTGACACTGAAGACTGGCGTAATGATGCTGAAAATTCAGCTTTGACTACTGCAATAAATTACATTTTACAATATATTCACACAGAAAACGGTTCTTTAAATTGTAATAATATTCCACTATATTACTGTTTTTTTTTTTTTTTTTTTTTTTTTCAATCAAATAAATGCAGCCTTGGTGAGTAGAAAATACTTCTTTCAAAAACAACAAAATCGACCCCAAGTTTCTGACCGATAACATACAGTATGTTTAGCTTTATGCCATAATTTTTGTGCAGTTTAGTTTGGTATGCCCTCAGGTGTCACTCACCCTGCCAAAGTGCTGTGTGATTGGTAGACGATTCTGAAGGCAGTCTGATTGGAGGAGGCGATACGTGTGCGGTTCACACACAGACCCGCCCCTCTGTAGCATATGAGCTTCACTTTGGTCCTGAAAGTGCCAACAATCAAACATAAACAGACAGAGATGTGCATTAAATCACAAATTTAGTACACACAATGGAAGCAGATGCAATATAAGGAATATAAACTCACTTTTGATGACAGGAGGTTTTTCAGCCCAAATTTGCTGTGGTATTTGGTCTGAGATATAAAGAGAATTATGTCATGCAAGAACGTATTCATGTAATGTTTAATAATGCACAACAGCACATTACAAATTAATACGATTGTTAAACATATGATTTGTTAAACAAAGGTTAGATTTTTTTTTTTTTTTTTTTTTTGACGAATCAATGATTTTATTCAGCACAGACTAAAGGAAAGGTTACAGTAAAGACATTTAAATTTTATCTATTTTAAATGTTGTCCTTTTGTATTGTAATGTGTACAGTATTTGAAATTGTAATTATATTTTACAATAGTATTCTTTTTACTCTATTTTTGATCAGATACTGTAAATGCAGCTTTGGTGAGCAGAGAATGCTTCTTTCAAAAGCATTTCAAAAATCTTAGCAACCCCAAACTTTCGAACAGTACTGTCTAAATACTCACTGCTTTGTTCGCTGTAGTCTTCCATGTCACAATCAGAGCTCCACCCCCTTTCTGTGCAAAGAGAAAGTAGTTTTTTTTAAATCCAATTTTGTTTAAAAAATAAAATAAAATAAAAATGTAAGTCAATCATGAGTAATAAAGAAAAATCAAAAACTTTTTGGTGTTCATTCTAGTTTATTTGTCTGACTGGAAATGGAGGGTCAAGCTTGCTCTGATGCAAACTGAACATTATTGTACTAAAACGTGTACGTAATCTGTGTATACTGAAAATAGTGTGCGCTGTATGCATACTGCAGATATCATAAGAGTAGTATGGTTGTCTTCCAGAGATATATTTCCTGTACGAGTAAAACGTACCTTTAAATTTCCCACCCATTGCCTTCGCAGTTTAGAGCCACCTGAGAGGAATCACAAACAGAAGGGGTGTTAAAATGATCAACAAACAAGTCTGATTTTGTTACGAACGTAAACACGCACCAGATGAAGCACCACACTGAAGCACCTCTTCCTCAAACACGTCATCCGGCTCTTTGCCCTGGTCAAGCATTTTCAGCCGGCCATCAATAAACTGAGAACAAAATGACATTATAATGGGGGAAACAACACAGCTGTGCCACGGTTATTCTTAAAATCCTCCATTGTGAAACTTAAATATCATTTGTTTTTCTGCATGTTTAAGACTGGGAAGGCACTAAATGCCATTGATTCTCTGCAAACATATAATCAGTCGTGAAGTTGTGCATGCTCAAGTTGCCAATGCTATCTTCACACAAGTGATCATATGACTTCAGAGGACTTGAAGCACATTTGGGTACGTTTAAAAGCTTTTATGGTGCTATTTTTGCTGCTTAACAGCATTAGGCCTCATTCAGTGCAAAAAGAGCAGCATGAACGTTCTTCAGAACATCTCCATAGAAGAAAAAGTAGGCATATGGGTTTGGAACGATGTTAGGGTGAGTAGATGATTTTTGGTTGTACTGTTCCAAAACATAGGTGGAATTAACTAACATATTTCACCATACTTCTTCAGTTAATTAATCTTTGCACATTAAGACGTTAGTTCTGTATTACAAGATTTCTGAAATGTTTAAATATAAAATGAGGCACTATCTAATTTAATGTGTGTTAATTTGCATACATTTAAATCTAGGCTCACAATTCTTGTTTCATTAACTTTACATATTAAAGGATTTTACAGGGGGATTTTCGATATCTCTTTTAATCACTTTTTAAATGCTTAAAAAAAGTTATATAAATCAGGTGAATGATATATGAACACATTCTTATATAAAAACCTTCAGAATTTAGATAGTAATAAAACTGGACAGTTTGTGTATAAAGGCTACTCAAGTGGAGATTTTTTTTTTTATTATTATTATTATTATTATTATTATGAAATACTATTTTTATCAATTATAATCTTAATAAAGAATTAAATTTTAATACAATTATTAAACTAGGTTTTATTTGATAATTTGTGATTAGGTTTTTTATTTTTTCACATTTTTCACGTTTTAGTTAAAGTTTTAGAAATTTTGTTGTGCGTTTCTGTCATTTTTATTAATTTAGACATACATACATACATATATGAAGTTCTACATTTTTCAGCTTACACATTTTTTTTTATGTGTTCTTATTACAATACAATTATATATTTAAGTACTGAGTAATATTAATCAGCTACTTGTTACTATACGGTTAGGGTTAGTTG